>NC_091290.1:100655679-100975903 GCF_032444005.1 Ranitomeya imitator
GGCATTGCAGACTGAGCTTTAACCGGATGGCCACGCTGTCCTCCAACAGGTTTTGGCTTTGCCACGCGTTTTGGGCAAGATACGGGCCCGGCAGATGGAACCTGTTGCGATGTTGATGCCTGCTGCGGCCCCTCCTCCTCCGCTTCAGAACTGCTGCCGCCTGCACCCTGTTCCCCCAATGGCTGCCAATCGGGGTCAAGAACTGGGTCATCTATTACCTCTTCTTGTAGCTCGTGTGCAACTTCGTCTGTGTCACCGTGTCAGTCGGTGGTATAGCGTTCGTGATGGGGCAACATAGTCTCATCAGGGTCTGATTCTTGATCAATACCCTGCGAGGGCAATGTTGTGGTCTGAGTCAAAGGACCAGCATAGTAGTCTGGCTGTGGCTGTGCATCAGTGCACTCCATGTCAGATTCAACTTGTAATGGGCATGGACTGTTAACTGCTTCACTTTCTAAGCCAGGGACAGTATGTGTAAAGAGCTCCATGGAGTAACCCGTTGTGTCGCCTGCTGCATTCTTCTCTGTTGTTGTTTTTGCTGAAGAGGACAAGGAAGCGACTTGTCCCTGATCGTGAACATCCACTAACGACGCACTGCTTTGACATTTACCAGTTTCACGAGAGGAGGCAAAAGAGCTAGAGGCTGAGTCAGCAAGATAAGCCAAAACTTGCTCTTGCTGCTCCGGCTTTAAAAGCGGTTTTCCTACTCCCAGAAAAGGGAGCGTTCGAGGCCTTGTGTAGCCAGACGACGATCCTGGCTCCACAGCTCCAGACTTAGGTGCAATATTTTTTTTCCCACGACCAGCTGATGCTCCACCACTACCACTACCCTCATTACCAGCTGACAATGAACGCCCCCGGCCACGACCTCTTCCACCAGACTTCCTCATTGTTTTAAAAACGTAAACAAACTAACGGTATTTGTTGCTGTCACACAACTTACACGGTGAGCTATAACTTCAGTATGATTTAGCTACCCCTTTACAGGTGAGTGAGACCACAACGAAAATCAGGCACAATGTTACACACTCTGTTGTTGGTGGCAACAAATGAGAGAGATGCCACACACGCAGGACTGTCACTGAAGCACAAATGTAAATATTAATCTCCCACTGATTTGTTTTTTTTTGTTTTTTCAGGGAGACTTTAGGAAAAAAAAATAATAGAATAAAATGATTTTTTCAGGAAGAATTTAGAAACCAAATAAAATAAAATGATTTTTTCAGGGAGAATTTAGAAAACAAATAAAACAAAAAAAGGCTTTCTATGGCCCACTGAGTGAGAGATGACGCACACAGGAGTCAGGAGTGGCACACAAGCCCAGAGGCCAATATTTATCTCCCACTGATTGATGTAGTGATTTTTTCAGGTAGATTTTGGAACCCAAATCAAGCTAAAAAAAATAATAGGCTTTCTATGGCCCACAATTGGAGAGAGAGAGAGAGATGGCACACCCAGGAGTCAAGACTGGCACACAAGCAGAAAGGGCAATATTAATCTCCCACTGATTTGTTTTTTTTGTTTTTTCAGGGAGACTTTAGGAAAAAAAAAATAGAATAAAATGATTTTTTCAGGAAGAATTTAGAAACCAAATAAAATAAAATGATTTTTTTCAGGGAGAATTTAGAAACCAAATAAAACAAAAAAAGGCTTTCTATGGCCCACTGAGTGAGAGATGACGCACACAGGAGTCAGGAGTGGCACACAAGCCCAGAGGCCAATATTTATCTCCCACTGATTGATGTAGTGATTTTTTCAGGTAGATTTTGGAACCCAAATCAAGCTAAAAAAATAATAGGCTTTCTATGGCCCACAATTGGAGAGAGAGAGAGAGATGGCACACCCAGGAGTCAAGACTGGCACACAAGCAGAAAGGGCAATATTAATCTCCCACTGATTTGTTTTTGTTTTTTTTTCAGGGAGACTTTAGGAAAAAAAAATAATAGAATAAAATGATTTTTTCAGGAAGAATTTAGAAACCAAATAAAATAAAATGTTTTTTTCAGGGAGAATTTAGAAAACAAATAAAAAAAAAGGCTTTCTATGGCCCACTGAGTGAGAGATGACGCACACAGGAGTCAGGAGTGGCACACAAGCCCAGAGGCCAATATTTATCTCCCACTGATTGATTTATTGATTTTTTCAGGTAGAATTTAGAACCCAAATCAACCAAAAACATAAATAGGCTTTCTATGGCCCACTATTTGTGAGAGAGATGGCACGCTCAGGACTGGCACACAAGCCCAGAGGCCAATATTAATCTCCCACTTTTTATTTTTTTTTCAGGGAAAATTTATAAACCCAATAAAAAAAAAAAAAAATAGGCTTTCTATGGCCCACTATCTGAGAGAGAGAGATGGCACGCTTAGGACTGGCACACAAGCCCAAAGGCCAATATTAATCTCCCTTTTTTTTTTCAGGGAGAATTTATAAAACCAAAAAAAAATAAATAAATAGGCTTTCTATGGCCCACTATTTGTGAGAGAGATGGCATGCTCAGGACTGGCACACAAGCCCAGAGGCCAATATTATTCTCCCACTTTTTTTTTTTTGTTCCAGGGAAAATTTATAAACCCAATAAAAAAATAATAAATAGGCTTTCTATGGCCCACTATCTGAGAGAGAGAGATGGCACGCTTAGGACTGGCACACAAGCCCAAAGGCCAATATTAATCTCCCTTTTTTTTTTCAGGGAGAATTTATAAAACCAAAAAAATAAAAAATAAATAGGCTTTCTATGGCCCACTATTTGTGAGAGAGATGGCACGCTCAGGACTGGCACACAAGCCCAGAGGCCAATATTAATCTCCCACTTTTTTTTTTTTGTTCCAGGGAAAATTTATAAACCCAATAAAAAAAATAATAAATAGGCTTTCTATGGCCCACTATCTGAGAGAGAGAGATGGCACGCTTAGGACTGGCACACAAGCCCAAAGGCCAATATTAATCTCCCACTGATTGATTTATTGATTTTTTCAGGTAGAATTTAGAACCCAAATAAAGCAAAAAAAAAAAAAAATGGGCTTTCTATGGCCCACTGAGTGAGTGATGATGCACACAGGAGTCAGGAGTGGCACACAAGCCCTGAGGCCAATATTTTTCTCCCACTGATTGATGTAGTGATTTTTTCAGGTGGATTTTAGAACCCAAATCAAGCAAATAAATATGCTTTCTATGGCCCACTGACTGAGAGATGGCACACACAGGAGTCAAGAGTGGCACACAAGCCCTGAGGCCAATATTTTTCTCCCACTGATTGATGTAGTGATTTTTTCAGGTAGATTTTAGAACCCAAATCAAGCAAAAAAATAAATAGGCTTTCTATGGCCCACTGAGTGAGAGATGGCACACACAGGGATGGCACTCTAGCAGAAATGTCAATCTTAATCTCCCACAAATAAAAAAAAAAACAGGGAGTGTCCAACAATTACTATCTCCCTGCAGTAATCTCAGCCAGGTATGGCAGGCAGCAATAAGGAGTGGACTGATGCACAAATTAAATAAAAAGTGTGGACAAACAAAAAAGATAGCTGTGCAGAAAGGAAGGAACAAGAGGATTTGTGCTTTGAAAAAAGCAGTTGGTTTGCACAGCGGCGTACACACAGCAATGCAGCTATCAGGGAGCCTTCTAGGGCAGCCCAATGAGCTACAGCGCTGAGGGGAAAAAAAAAAAAATGTAGCTTCCACTGTCCCTGCACACCGAAGGTGGTGTTGGGCAGTGGAAATCGCTACAGCACAAGCGGTTTGGTGGTTAATGGACCCTGCCTAACGCTGTCCCTGCTTCTGACGAAGCGGCAGCAACCTCTCCCTAAGCTCAGATCAGCAGCAGTAACATGGCGGTCGGCGGGAACGCCCCATTATAGCCCCTGTGACGCCGCAGACAGCAAGCCAATCACTGCAATGCCCTTCTCTAAGATGGTGGGGACCAGAACCTATGTCATCACGCTGCCCACACTCTGCGTTTACCTTCATTGGCTGAGAAATGGTGCTTTTCGCGTCATTGAAACGCGACTTTGGCGCGAAAGTCGCGTACCGCATGGCCGACCCCGCACAGGGGTCGGATCGGGTTTCATGAAACCCGACTTTGCCAAAAGTCGGCGACTTTTGAAAATGAACGACCCGTTTCGCTCAACCCTACTCATTTTTATTGAAAATATGTCATAATCAACCTGATGATTCTTTACTGGATGAAATGCGTCGGGAGACATTGTTTGTAAAGGAGGACCCGAAAAAAGGATGCGGACACATTACATAGCCGCAAGAGGGTCGATGTGAGTCTGTATTAACCGGGGCATTAATCGGGAAAGGACAGATGAGCATAAAATGATTTAATTATGATACGAATCCTGTATAACAGCTGATGTGAATGTATGCCATAAAGAGTGCCATATTTGAAGGGGTATAGTTGTATCCAAGCTGTGATTATGGGAATTGTTTGACCTAAGGAATAATACATTAATTTTCCTTGATGAGCAAATAGCAAATAAGAAATACTGCCACTCTCATTAAGACCGCATGTGCTGTGATGAGTATACTGCAATACAGGGGGTCTGAAGAAGCATCCCCCGTTGTTTATAGGTATTAATGAGCTATATATGAGATGTCATTTAGTCTAAGACTTACTGTATGATAGATCACTGCTGCCATCCAGGGATCCGAAACTCCGTAGTTTAAACTGATTGAAAACACTAAGATAGGTTACCCTCTGCAAACTGTGGTGAACTGGATAAGAGTGTTATATTCTTCCTAAGGATATAATTACAGGCAGATATCATATAGTATAAGATGCTGGATATGAGATGGTGGCAGTAGTAATATTTTTAGCTGTGGTACTGTGTTTTCTTTTGGTTGTCGTCGTTTGCACTAAGCACTTTCTTTGCACTACGGTTGGCACTTTTGAGGATTTTAGTATTAATAAAAGTTAAGTTTTATATAAAATAAACCGCTGTTGCATACAAGAATATTTGTTTTTTACTAAAATTTGAGCCTTTGCTTTTGACTTTTGCAAGATTAACTGATTCCAGTTGTCACCCTTAAGTGGTGGTGTGGAGACTTTAACAACCGAAAAGTGAAAGTTTTCCAGGCTAGCCCAATGTACCTCCCTAGCATGAGTGTGAATGGAGGTATCCCGTGCATTAGTTATACTGCCTATGTGTTTTGCGAAATTCGAGTTTAATTTTCCCAACATAGTTTTTTGGGCAGGTGCATTGGTTTTACCAGTAGAGGCACTTCGAAATGTTTTGTTTTGAGAATGTGTTTGCAAAATTTGCACTTTCCACACTTAAATTTGCCTGTTTCCCTATTCTCCAACTAAGTGGGTGTTTTAATTACGTGGGAATAGGTACTGTGCACAATTGGTCAAGAATAGATCTTCCCTCTTCTGTAACAGAAGGGAAGTTGGGGACCAGGTCACCAATGTCAGGGTCTGTTTTTAAGAAAGCTCCAATATTTTTGGATAATATTTCTGACCTTCCCTGCTCGGTCGTCAAAATAGTTAAAATAGCAAACTCAACCTCCCTTGTTCCAGCAGTTTGTGTCTTTTACACCGGCCAAGCAGCTGTGTGCAGTTACTGGCTGTGAAATCTCTACACTTGGAAACCTCTACTGCTATCCATGCTTTATTAATGGTTGTCTGAGGAATGTCCTGCCACACTAAATGCACTAGGGCAAATCATCAAGATCCGCTGCTGCCAGCTCCCGTTGCAAATCCCGACCAATGATATTACAGATGTGGCATGGCAGCATCTTTAGGCCACACCGGCTGCTCACTGTAACACACGCTTAGTTATGTTGTAAAAGGTTTCCTGGGACACTTCCAGGAAATTTTGCATTCAAGGAATCACACATATTGAATTACTCTAAATTTCATGTATGCGTAAGCAGAAGTTAAGCTATTGTAAGCTCCTCTCCTAGTAATTTGCTTTTGTATGTTGTTTGTGTGCTCTTAAGGCATTTCTTGAACTGTGTATTTAAAAAACATACATTTTAAGAAATGTATATGCCTTTCATATCCTCTTCCTGCAGCACCCAGATTTTGTTTTTTTTGCTCTTTTGTTTTTTTTTTCTCCATAACTTTTTATTATCGACATAGCCCTATGAGGAGTTGCATTTTTGCAGGACAAGTTATAGTTTTGGATGACACCATTCACTTTACCTTACAATGCAGTGGAAAGTTGTGAAAAAACCCCCAAAGGTGTTGAAATGGGGGAAAAAAATACAACTCCACAATTGTTGACCTGACAACATAACGCTCCAAATCAGTACAATTATGACTATGTGAAACTTGTATTTTTTTTATTCAACTGACTAAAAAAAATTCTAACATTTGAAAAGAAAGAAAAATTGATTAGTGTTAACACCTGTAACTTTTTAATTTTTTCCTCGATGTAGCTGTGTAAAGGCTTGTGTTTTGCATGGTGAGCTGAAGTTTTTATTGATACCATATTTTGATATATACAATGTTTTTATCGCTTTTTATTGCATTTTTTGGGGTACACTTTACGGGTTAAATATTTTAATATTTTTTTTTATAAATCCTGCTTGTACAAATGAGTAAGTGCCATATACTGTATGTTTATTTATTTTAAAGATGATAGATAGAGGGCGGGGTGATTTTAAATTCTTAAAAAAAAAATTATTTTATATTTTTTAAGACTTTCTTTTTAGTTAATTTTTTTTTGTCTCTTTATATACTTTGATATAACAGTTTTCAAGTTCACAGGTAAAATTATGACTTCTTATGAAACCAAGAAAGGCTTCACAGTAGGACTATAATGGCAGCCCTGGGTGACTTCAGCTGGTCCTTGGCTTCCATATCAATTAAATAGCAACCAACGATAGCGTCACCAGCTCGCCACCCAGACAGGGCAGATTAAATGCCAATGTCAGAGATTGACAGCTGCATTAAAGAGGCTAACAGCAGTGATAGGAGTTAGCGCTGGTCACTGACGTGACCGCTGTATCACAACCGGCATCCACCGTGCGTGGAGCGGAACCTACTGATCTTGTTCTAAGTATGTTACAAACTTCTTTTGTTCTCTTTTTTTGCTGTAATGTTCCCTTTTTTGCTGTAACGTTGTTTTCTGACATTTTACAAGCCCTGTAGACATATGGTAAAAATACCATACCTTGGGGTGTTGGGGATACACCTCCTACCCAAATATCTCTCTATATGATTATCAGACTACTATTTGCTATTAATTAAAGTCACTTTTCTTTTTTCATTTGTTTTGAAATTCGCTGACTTTTTTTCTTCAAAATACCATTCGTGATTTTGGCCCATAATCAAAAATGTTCTTTAATAATCTTGTCAACCTTTTTTTTGTGACTTTTTAACATAAAAAGTCGTAAATCCTTTTAAAAGTTGCACATTTGTCTAAAAAATTGACGAATGAAAAGCTGTGCCGAAAACCTCACGATAGGCAGGAAATTGAATGCGATGCGCCAAAAAACATCTGCATAACCAAAGATGACGAGAAAAAAAAAAACAACTTTAAAAAAGGCACAAATCTTAAAGAGAAGAAGGCGCAATATACTGAAACCACCAAAAAAAGGAGCAGATTACTCCAGAAAACTGGAGGAACAACAATGATGAATCGGGGTCTGTGTATGCGGACCCAAACAAGAGGATTGCGAATCCAGAAATCAACGTATTTCATAAGTAGCTGCCGAATTGTAATTCTACGTGTTGGATTATGATAACCCGGTGGAGTGGTAATAAGAGAGTTGGACGACTGTTATAAAAGGAACGAGTCTGTAAATCAGCTTGTGGATTCTGTACTGATTCCTGGTGAATTACTGATGGATTTTTCATATAGGGCAGATATCACCTCATTTTACAGACACCTGTATATTAATGTGAAGCATTTTTCCATCAATGCCTGACATACAGTAAATGATAAGCCTTCTTGGCGCATTTTATTGCTTTGGAATGCGGTTATTTGTTTTCCGTAGCTTAGAGCTGATTTCCTTTGCTAGTGCCCAGCTTGTAGCATTGATGACATCACAGGAAAACCCTAACCTGGTTAGCATTTGCTTCAAGAGGTAATGAGCTGGTTAATTCAATAAGGTCCTGTGGAAGAGTTATGGAGGCTCGGTGTCCCGAACACCAAGATAGCCAATTAACAATAAATCAATTAGCAGGCTTGGGATGGAAATAAAAGCAAGCAAAATAAAAAGAGAGAATACAAATACAGTTATATGAGTAACTAGATGGTGGTCCGATTCTAATGCATCGGGTATTCTAGAATATGCATGTCCACGTAGTTTATTGCCCAGCCACGCAGTATATTGCCCAACCACGTAGTATATTGCCCAACCACGTAGTATATTGCCCAGCCACGTAGTATATTGCTCAGCCACGCAGTATATTGCCCAACCATGTAGTATATTGCCCAGCCACGTAGTATATTGCACAGTCACATAGTATATTGCCCAACCACGTAGTATATTGCCCAGCCACGTAGTATATTGCCCAGTGACATAGTATATTGCCCAGCAATGTAGTATATTGCCCAGCCATGTAGTATATTGCACAGTCACGTAGTATATTGCCCAGCCACGTAGTATATTGCCCAGTGACATAGTATATTGCCCAGCAATGTAGTATATTGCCCAGCCACGTAGTATATTGCACAGTCACGTAGTATATTGCCCAGCTACGTAGTATATTGCCCAGCTACATAGTATATTGCCCAGTCACGTAGTATATTGCCCAGCCACGTAGTATATTGCCCAGCCACGTAGTATATTGCCCAACAATGTAGTATATTGCCCAGTCACGTAGTATATTGCCCAGTCACGTAGTATATTGCCCAGCCACGTAGTATATTGCCCAGCCACGTAGTATATTGCCCAGTGACATAGTATATTGCCCAGCAATGTAGTATATTGCCCAGCCATGTAGTATATTGCACAGTCACGTAGTATATTGCCCAGCCACGTAGTATATTGCCCAGTGACATAGTATATTGCCCAGCAATGTAGTATATTGCCCAGCCACGTAGTATATTGCACAGTCATGTAGTATATTGCCCAGCCACGTAGTATATTGCCCAGCCACGTAGTATATTGCCCAGCCACGTAGTATATTGCCCAGCCACGTAGTATATTGCCCAGCCACGTAGTATATTGCCCAGCAATGTAGTATATTGCCCAGTCACGTAGTATATTGCCCAGCCACGTAGTATATTGCCCAGCCACGTAGTATATTGGCCAGTCACGTAGTATATTGCCCAGTCACGTAGTATATTGCCCAGCCACGTAGTATATTGCACAGTCACGTAGTATATTGCCCAGCCACGTAGTATATTGCCCAGACACGTAGTATATTTGCCAGTCACGTAGTATATTGGCCAGTCACGTAGTATATTGCCCAGCCAGGTTTGTCACAGTTTAAAAAATAAAGAATAAACATATACTCACCTTTCTGAGGGCCCCTTGTAGTCCACGGCAGTTTCCGGTCCCAGGGTTGGTATGAGCGCAGGACCTGTGATGATGTCACGGTCACATGACCATGACGTCATTGCAGGTCTTTCTAGCGCAGGCACGCAGGGCCTGTGATGACGTTGCGGTCACATGACCGTGACGTCATGGCAGGTCTTTATCGTGCAGGCACGCAGGGCCTGTGATGACGTCGCGGTCACATGACCATGACGTCATGGCAGGTCCTTCTCCCATACCATCTTTGCCACCGGAACCTGCAACAGAAGATAGCGGCCGGCGTGAGCAACTATGGAGGGTGAGTATAGCAGGCTTTTAATAAAAAAATATTTTTAGCAGTACATTTTTTACTATTGATGCTGCATAGGCAGCGTCAATAGTAAAAAGTTGGGGACACACAGGGTTAATAGCGGCGGTAACGGAGTGCGTTACCCGCGGCATAACGCGGTCCGTTACCGCTGGCATTAACCCTGTGTTAGCGGTGACCAGATGGGAGTATGCGGGTGACAGGCACTGACTGCGGGGAGTAAGGAGCGGCCATTTTCTTCCGGACTGTGCCCATCGCTGATTGGTCGCGGCAGCCAAGACAGGCAGCTGGCGAGACCAATCAGCGAATGAATAACCGTGACAGACAGACAGAAGGACAGACGGAAGTGACCCTTAGACAATTATAAAGTAGATAAGTATAAAAGTAACAAAAAGCTAAATTAATTGAGTTTAGATAAAGGTTAAGTTATTCACAAAATGAGGGTAGGGTCCCACAGTTTGGCTTCCACATACCCCCGAAGCCATAGGGGTTAAGGTCTATGTGTGGAGAGGGGGTGAGAAAGAGTGCAAGAGTTTGCAGTTAATATCTCCATGGCCCCCACATTTGTGTGTCCATTCTCCCCACAGGTGGGCTTAACTTTCAGGTACACACAGCATCCAGCACAAGTGCTTTTCATATACTATACAGCAAAATTATAGATACCCTCCTCTAATTGATTTCAGATGTTTGAGCTAAACCAATTGAGAACAGATGCATAAAAAGCCCTCAGCCATAGACCTAGACAATCAAATGGTGATAGTATGAAATCAATGATTTTAGACCCTTCAGAACATTTTGCACTCAGTGAGTGTTGTAGTGTACAAAACATTGGAACAGACAATGCTTTTGTAGGTCCTGGAGATCACATGATTACACGGTGAGTGCCGACAAAGCAGAGCTGCTGCAGTCTTGATAAAATCACTGTTTTATAAGTAGATTATCATTGGAGGACTAGTAAACATGCTGCCATGTAGTCCTCCATATTCATGAGCTCTGTATAACCCCGCCCTCCCCACTGATTGGCAGCTTTTAGTGTACAGTGCACATGGGCAGAAAGTTTCCGATCAGTGATGTGGGCGGAGTCATGCAGAGCTCAGCATTCAAAGATGCAGAGAAAACTGTGATTTTATCAAAACTAGTCAGCTCAGTAAGTGATACATCACTAGAATCAGGGTCTTTGTCCCTTCATTATGCTGCTGTCAGATGAAATAACAAAAATCTAGTGACTGATTCCCTTTTTTTTTGCATGGACTTTCAGTATAATTGTCTTGTGAGAGTGCTTGCTGATTGTTTCCATTTACAAGCAGCAGACTTGTGACAGCTATGGTCTGTGATGCAATGTTTCTCAGGATCAGTACAAGGTGAGCAATGCTTTAGCTGTATGAATGCATTAATCTCTATGTTGTGCCATTCTACCACATTGGATCATAGGGTTTTCTCAGACAACCGCCATAATTTAGCCTTATTAGGACATCTTACAAATTCCCTTTGAAGAAGCTCATTTGTCAGAGATGATCAGTGAGTCATTGTGCTATACATAGTGATGATGCTAGTGAAGGATATAGAGAATGTACTGTAAATAAACCTTATCTTACAGTGATAATTACATTTGCATTTTATTTTGAAGTGTATGTCAAATGTTGTCATTACAGCAGCAGAGAATTAAGAAACTACATGCAAATAAGCGTATGTCAAGCACATGTGATCTTGTCTTGATAGATAAACACTGATACAAAAGACATGAATCTATTCGAGTTTGGTCACTACTAGTTTACTGACCACAGACGTGCAATAGGTAAGAGAAGAATTAGGCTAGGTTCACATTGTGTTAGTGCAGTCCGTTTAGCGCATACGCTAACGGACTGCGTTAACGCAATGTACAAAAAGGGATCGCGTTTAGCGATCCCGCTAGAGCAGATGCCCGATCTGCGCTAGCAAGGAACGGACCCAAAAACGCTGCAAGCAGCGTTCGAGGTCCATCACAAATTAATGGAACATCGCTGACGCATGCCAAAAATGGCATGCGTTAGGGATAGTAACATAGTAACATAGTTAGTAAGGCCGAAAAAAGACATTTGTCCATCCAGTTCAGCCTATATTCCATCATAATAAATCCCCAGATCTACGTCCTTCTACAGAACCTAATAATTGCGTTAGTTACATTGCGGTCAATGGGTGCGCTACCGGATCCGTTACATTGCATTAGTGGCGCTATGTAACGGATTCCGTTAGCGGATACCCACTAACGCAATGTGAACCTAGCCTTAAGGTACCTTCACACTGAGCGACTTTAGAACGATAACGATAGCGATCCGTGACATTGCAGCATCCTGGATAGCGATATCGTTGTGTTTGACACGCAGCAGCGATCAGGATCCTGCTGTGAGATCGCTGGTCGGAGCTATAATGCCAGAACTTTATTTAGTCGCTGTATCTCCCGCTGACATCGCTGAATCGGCGTGTGTGATGTCGATTCAACGATGTCTTCACTTGTAACCAGGGTAAACATCGGGTTACTAAGCGCAGGGCCACGCTTAGTAACCCGATATTTACCCTGGTTACCTAAAAAAAAAAAACACTACATACTTACATTCCGGTGTCTGTCGCATCCCTCGCAGTCAGCTTCCCTCACTGACTGTGAGCGCCGGCCGTAAAGCACAGCAGTGACGTCACCGCTGTGCTCTGCTTTACGGCCGGCCGGCGCTCACAGTCAGTGCGAGAAGCTGACTGCGAGGGATGCGACAGACACCGGAATGTAAGTATGTAGTGTTTTTTTTTTTTAGGTAACCAGGGTAAATATCGGGTTACTAAGCGTGGCCCTACGCTTAGTAACCCGATGTTTACCATGGTTACCCGGGGACCTCGGCATCGTTGGTCGCTGGAGAGCTGTCTGTGTGACAGCTCTCCAGCGACCACACAGCGACACTGCAGCAATCGGCATCGTTGTCTATATCGCTGCAGCGTCGCTTAATGTGACTTTACCTTTAGTGGCTGCTCGCTGGTCGGTGAATTGATGGAGTCTGGCTGCTGGATACAATGGTAACCAGCAGCACTACTGTATATGTTATCCATTGAAACCGAGAAATCATGATGGCTCTTTGTCCTTCAGCATGAGAGCTACTCTTTGTACAATTTGCCTGTCACTATGGTATGTGCCACTAGACTTACAAGTCTTGCAACATAGAAAGGTTGGAACCTCTGATATAGAACTAGTAAACCTTTCAGCTTATCTATGAACATTGCTCAAGTGGCTGGAAACTATCATGTTCAAGAACACATATATTGCCAAGATTTCTAATTTATCAACTTCTTGCCCTTTAAGGTCATGCTAGCTCAGTTTTACCAACAAATAAGAGAAAGGGCCCAGTTTATGTAGGGGTTTTCTGGCAAAACACCTTGAAATGTTGCAAATTTTTTGTGCAAGACAAATATTTTGCAGATTTTGGTGGTTTCATGCCAGTTTCAGCCAGCTCTGCCAAAGAGGTCAGAGCTAGAACGGAACAGAGTGTGATAAAGCCCATCTGACAAATTCATGAAAAATTGTGATGTACATTTGCAGCACCCCAGGGTCTTGGTCGTTGCAGTAATATCATTCTCCTCTAGGGGAGAGTGATGCTACGTTTGGAGGCAAAGAAGGACAACTGCATCCAGGTATCACAAACATACAACACATTTTGCACTCCAGGCCACCAGAGGGAGCTATGCTCCTATTTATTAGGGCACTCCTCACACTTAGGTAAAACTGGTTGCCTGGGGAGGAAGTTAGCTGCTGGCTGAGCTTCGCTCAGGTAGTTGGTCCTTGACAGGGGTGGGATCCTGTCAGAGCCTGAGACAGAAGGACACGGAGCTGTGCCTGCCCTGAGTGCAGCAGCTTCTAGAAAGAGACACTGAAGGAGAAATGTATTGTAGAGAGGGTGAAGAAGTCGTAGCAAAGGAGTGAATATCAGAGGAGTTCTGCTCTACACAGGCTGCCTCCTTCTGAAGCGCAGGATCCCGGTAGCCGGAACACCGAGGGAGCAACAGTCCTTTATGCCTTGCTCCAGAGAACGGCAGGACAGCTAATTTCACGTTACCTGCCCGCCCTATACCCAGGAGGCAAGGTGGCACCCCTTAGAGGCTGGGGCATGATAGAGTTCCTGTATAACGCCTCAAGCCACTGGTCATACGGGTTTGTCCTATCCATCTGGGGGACAGAGACAGACATACCCTCTGTAACATCTTCAACAGTTGTGAGGACCTTATGAGATGCTTAGCAGTAAGGTACTACAACACCATGGTGCTAGAGGAAGGCTACTGATTTCTACCTGGACAAGGGGACTCTGTATTTGCCTCCAAACTGGCCGGACTCTGCCTGCCCTGTGGTCTGGTACCCTGGACTCTAGATGCTGAAGCCTTCAGTAAAAGGTAAAGAGACTGCAAACCTTGTGTCTTTGTTCTTCACTGCGCCTCTCACCATCCACCATCTACACACTGGGAAGCCCTGGGGACATACTTCACCTGTGGGAAGGTATACCATCTAGCTGCCATAACATCATCCCAGCGGACCCCCCTTAAAGCAGCGTCATTCACCCTGATCGAATACCACAGGTGACATCACGATCGCAAACTCTATCCCTTTAAAGACCTTTTCCTTTTCACACGGACGTCCCAGGGCCACGGACCGGGTCAGCCACCGTGACATCCCCCTGAAAACCGAAGGACCCAGTACCGAGTACCCCACGCCCCCATGGGGGCGATCCACATTATGCCAGGAATGTTACTTCAGTCCCACACAGGATTAACATTTCTGGTGTAGGTGTAAAGATTTCCACCAGTTGTGACATGCGCTTCATTCATACTACAACTATTACCAGGGGTGTAAAATAGCCTAGGCCAAACTGTTACCAGGGGTGTAACATAGCCTGGGCCAAACTATTACTAGGGGTGTAAAATAGCCTGGGCCAAACTATTACTAGGGGTGTAACATAGCCTGGGCCAAACTATTACTAGGGATGTAAAATAGCCTAGGCCAAACTGTTACCAGGGGTGTAACATAGCCTGGGCCAAACTATTACTAGGGGTGTAAAATAGCCTGGGCCAAATTATTACTAGGGGTGTAACATAGCCTGGGCCAAACTATTACTAGGGATGTAAAATAGCCTAGGCCAAACTGTTACCAGGGGTGTAACATAGCCTGGGCCAAACTATTACTAGGGGTGTAAAATAGCCTGGGCCAAATTATTACTAGGGATGTAAAATAGCCTAGGCCAAACTGTTACCAGGGGTGAAACATAGCCTGGGCCAAACTATTACTAGGGGTGTAAAATAGCCTGGGCCAAATTATTACTAGGGGTGTAACATAGCCTGGGCCAAACTATTACTAGGGATGTAAAATAGCCTAGGCCAAACTGTTACCAGGGTTATAAAATAGCCTGGGTCAAACTATTACCAGGGTTGTAAAATAGCCTAGGCCAAACTATTACCAGGGTTGTAAAATAGCCTAGGCCAAACTATTACCAGGGTTGTAAAATAGCCTAGGCCAAACTATTACCAGGGTCGTAAAATAGCCTAGGTCAAACTATACTCCTCCAGGCTACAATATACCCCTCTAGTTTATGAAACCCTGTAAATGAGATTGATTTTAGATGCCATTTTTTAATAACTTAAAGCTGACTAAACATGTAGTGGGAAGGTATTTGTGTTGTTAATCACATGATGAAGATTGATCTTACAATACAATGTGACCGGTAACAACAGTTATTACATCTGAGATTACCCCATTGCCCAGTAAAATGAGCGCTTTTACCTTAGAATGCAATTGTATCTGGATCTTATCACTGTGGCTTCAAAAGTGGTGTACCGTGCCTCCCTGCAAAGTGGGACAGAACCTATGTGTCATGGATGGGAGTATTTCTTGTGCTCCAGCAACAGGTGTGGTCGCACCTGCCCCAGTCCTTGGCATCTGTGCACACCAACATCAACACTTCCACTTCCTGGTCTTTTACCGCTTGCCTAATGCATTTTTTAATTGCTAGATGTCTTGGTACCAGGATTATGTTTAATAGAAAAAAAATTGTCACCTGCAGTAATCAAAGCGTTTTTTAGAGTTTAATATCACTGTAATGTAACACAATTCACGAGAAAGTGTATGGGTGACAAATTCAACCTATGGATGACTAATTGAATCCAGTAGCATTTCTGAATGCTTTTTTTGATTGTTACATACCAGAGAAGTTTTACAAATTTCTGTTAGATTTGACTAATTGAATTCAGAAGAAATGTTCAACTCTTTTTTAGAGGTTATATACCACCAACATTTTACAAAAAAGGCACGAAATGACTAATTGACTAACTGAATACAGATAAATTTTCAATGCAGAGAAACCAAGGAAATACCTGCGCACAGGCCTTGCACAAACATGTTCCTCATCATAGAGACAGACTGTGTCTTGAAATGTAACAACCCAGCAGGGGGTCGGTCAGTGGACGGCACATCACGCACTCAATGGGATGCAAATGGGGAGAGGAAGGCCCTACTGATAGAGAATGAGGGATGGACACCTCCTGAGCTCTAACCTGAGCTTGTCCCTGCACTCCCCTAAGTGGGTCCTTCTCCCCATGCCGCCGTCACGATCTTTGTCCCTCGTTGTCACCTCGCACTGCCCTGGTTAGTGCACTATCCTCCAGCAAAGGCGCTAGCCTCACCACTGCAGATGGTACAACACAGGGGGTAGTGACAAGCACAAGACAGACAAGGTAAAAACACAACACTTAGCTTCCATACTTCACTGCCAAGCTCCACACCGCAGAGGACACAGAAACAGGACTCTAAACTACAGAAGTAGCTGATACAGCACTGACACCAGAGAGCTGCAACTGCAAGGCGGTTCTCCATAGAATAACTCTGTCACCAACAGACAGCTGATGCATCAAGTGACCATTTAAAGGATGGTGGAGTGGTCACCACCCATATCAGCTGACCTAGCAACTCTGCAGTTGCAGCAAGCTGCCAGCAAGGGATCCTGACATTACCTGCTAGCCTGAAAGGAAAAAAGCTACATTTAAATTATAGTGGAACCAGAGCTGCCACACATCCAAAAATGGATTGTGACAAACTGTTTGTGCTTCAGGTAGGCAGCTGCAACACATGTAGGGATTGTCAAACAAACAGACAATTTCTGCATGTGTTGTGGCTGTCGAACAGGGACGAGACATGCAGCCACGGGGACTCAAACATATTTTTCGAGTACGTCGAAGACACTCGACTAGCAGACGCGCATGCTTGGATGACATCTTATCCGAGCTCGTTCACTCATCACTAGTAGTTTCCCATCTTCTTATTACATCAGTCTGTAAACATCTGGGAGGTGAAGAGACAATTGCTGGAGTTTTGGGAGAGGAATGTTTTCCCGTTTTTGGCTGATATAGGATTTTCGCTGCTATTCAGTCTTGAGTAGAGTTGAGCGACCTTGACCTTTTTAGAGTCGAGCCGGGTTTCGCGAAACCCGACTATCTCAAAAGTCGGGTCGAGTGAAATCGGCCGATTATGACGTAAAGTCGGGATCGACCGAAACACGAAACCCAATGCAAGTCAATGGGGCAGCATAGTCGGCAGTGAGTGGGGGCCAGGAAAACACCTAGAGTGCCCATTTTAATGTCAAAACCATCCATTCTTCTTAATGAAGCTTGTCAAGCGTAATTTACCTTATAATAATTGGAAGGCATTTGAAATTGGGGTTCATTTGGCTAAAGTTGTGGTGGGTAGGGCTGGTTCAAGTAATTAGTGGGCCCAGGAAATCTGGACCACGTCACGGCAGTGGAGCAGGGAGAGGTAAGTATTTCAACTTTGCAAGTGCTGTGAACCTGAGCAAGCAGGGGGGGCCCACTCGTTGGCATTGGCACTGGCACAGGGCCCCTCAAAGTACAGCGGTGTGTTTGCACGGCGGGGGCGCCTCCCACCGGCAGCAACACTTTTGCGTACTATGAGAGGCCCTGTGCCAGTGACGTCGCCAACTAGTATTCCTCCCCCCACCTGATGAACTAACCTGCACTTTCATCTGCACCTTCCTCTTTGTCCCCGTGTAAGGTGGTATGGTATGCGGGAAGAGCAACCTGACTTTCAGCAGGGTCACAATGTTGTTGTGTAGCGTGCACGGGGAATGTTGCGTTATGGGTCAATGTACCAGCAGACTCATCTATCACTGGCTGGGCAATGGGCAGGATGAGGAGGAAACACAGATATAGGCCCAAAGAATAAAGTTGGCTAAATGCAGTTCAAAATTGGTAACACAGGAATAACCAGGGGGCATTGCAGTGGAGGACAACTGGAATGAGAGGCTGACACAGAGAGTAGGCCCAAATCAGTAAGTAGTCGAAATGCAGTTCAAAATTGGCAACCGTAGTAAACAGGCGGCACAGCTTTGTTCAGTGGAGGAGAACAGCAAGGAGTGGCAGACACCGATAGTAGGCCCCAACCCAACTAGTAGGCCAAATGCAGTCTAACATTAACAACTACTTAACGAGCGCCTGAAAACGGAATTTCAGGACAGGAAACCAGGTGAACAGCAAGGAGTGGCAGACACCGATAGTAGGCCCCAAACCAACTAGTACGCCAAATGCAGTTGTTCCGTTTAACCACAATTTAATGAGAGCCTGAAGATAGAAGTTCAGGAAAGGCAACCTGGAGAACACCTTGGAGTGGAACACACCATCTCTCTACACCCCATACCCAATTTGTAGGCCTAATGCAGCGTAGTTTCCAACAACTACTAAACGAGAGCCGGAAGATCGAAGCTCAGGAAAGGCAACCTGGGGAACACCTTGGAGTGGAACACACCATCTCTCTACACCCCATACCCAATTTGTAGGCCTAATGCAGTGTAGTTTCCAAGAACTACTAAACGAGAGCCGGAAGATCGAAGCTCAGGAAAGGCAACCTGGAGAACACCTTGGAGTGGAACACACCATCTCTCTACACCCCATACCCAATTTGTAGGCCTAATGCAGTGTAGTTTCCAAGAACTACTAAACGAGAGCCGGAAGATCGAAGCTCAGGAAAGGCAACCTGGAGAACACTTTGGAGTGGAACACACCATCTCTCTACACCCCATACCCAATTTGTAGGCCTAATGCAGCGTAGTTTCCAACAACTACTAAACGAGAGCATGATGATCGAAGCATTGGCGAGGAAACCTGGGGAACACCTTGGAGTGGAACACACCATCTCTCTACACCCCATACCCAATTTGTAGGCCTAATGCAGCGTAGTTTCCAACAACTACTAAACGAGAGCCGGAAGATCGAAGCTCAGGAAAGGCAACCTGGAGAACACCTTGGAGTGGAACACACCATCTCTCTACACCCCATACCCAATTTGTAGGCCTAATGCAGCGTAGTTTCCAACAACTACTAAACGAGAGCCGGAAGATCGAAGCTCAGGAAAGGCAACCTGGAGAACACCTTGGAGTGGAACACACCATCTCTCTACACCCCATACCCAATTTGTAGGCCTAATGCAGCGTAGTTTCCAACAACTACTAAACGAGAGCATGATGATCGAAGCATTGGCGAGGAAACCTGGGGAACACCTTGGAGTGGACACACCATCTCTCTACAGTGGAACACACCATCTCTCTACACCCCATACCCAATTTGTAGGCCTAATGCAGCGTAGTTTCCAACAACTACTAAACGAGAGCCGGAAGATCGAAGCTCAGGAAAGGCAACCTGGAGAACACCTTGGAGTGGAACACACCATCTCTCTACACCCCATACCCAATTTGTAGGCCTAATGCAGCGTAGTTTCCAACAACTACTAAATGAGAGCCGGAAGATCGAAGCTCAGGAAAGGCAACCTGGGGAACACCTTGGAGTGGAACACACCATCTCTCTACACCCCATACCCAATTTGTAGGCCCAATGCAGCGTAGTTTCCAACAACTACTAAACGAGAGCATGATGATCGAAGCATTGGCGAGGAAACCTGGGGAACACCTTGGAGTGGAACACACCATCTCTCTACACCCCATACCCAATTTGTAGGCCTAATGCAGCGTAGTTTCCAACAACTACTAAACGAGAGCCGGAAGATCGAAGCTCAGGAAAGGCAACCTGGGGAACACCTTGGAGTGGAACACACCATCTCTCTACACCCCATACCCAATTTGTAGGCCCAATGCAGAGTAGTTTCCAACAACTACTAAACGAGAGCATGATGATCGAAGCATTGGCGAGGAAACCTGGGGAACACCTTGGAGTGGAACACACCATCTCTCTACAGTGGAACACACCATCTCTCTACACCCCATACCCAATTTGTAGGCCTAATGCAGCGTAGTTTCCAACAACTACTAAACGAGAGCCGGAAGATCGAAGCTCAGGAAAGGCAACCTGGAGAACACCTTGGAGTGGAACACACCATCTCTCTACACCCCATACCCAATTTGTAGGCCTAATGCAGCGTAGTTTCCAACAACTACTAAACGAGAGCCAGAAGATCGAAGCTCAGGAAAGGCAACCTGGGGAACACCTTGGAGTGTAACAAACCCTCTCTCTACACCACGGAAGGGCTGATTCTTAGGAAGGAAGGGTGTCGGAAAGAAACAGGGCGCGTCCGAGGGTGATTATATTCTTATTAGGTATATACTCACCCTCGGACGCGCCCTGCTTCTTTATTTGTAATGAATGTTTATTTGCAATGTGGTTTTGACTTACTCTATTTTTTTGGTAAATAATGATTTTATTATTTTCATTGTATTGCATCTTCTTGGCAATAATATAAAGAAGACGCGACAGGACAACACTCGGTGGATGCCATATCTGTGTTTAAAATTGAAAAAACCTTTCAGTTAACTACTTGCAGGAGAAAGTTATTGTAGCTGGTGGCCATTTTTAGTACTGTACCAGATTTTTGTTGTATGTGTTTGTTTTTAATGTTAAAATGTCTGCATTTGAGATCTCTCCAGTATTTTCTTTTTTATAAGCAAAATACTTATTTTTATATTTTCTGATGTTGGTTCCAGGGGTACACGGGCGGCAGTGGTGTGGTCAGTGGAGGCCTAGTGGAAGGAGTGACCGCAGACAGGCATCGAAGGCCTAAAATAATAACACATGGCTGTAGGCAATTTTAAATTGGTTCCAGGGGTACACGGGCAGCAGTGGTGTGGTCAGTGGAGGCCTAGTGGAAGGAGTGACCGCAGACAGGCATCGAAGGCCTAAAATAATAACACATGGCTGTAGGCAATTTTAAATTGGTTCCAGGGGTACACGGGCAGCAGTGGTGTGGTCAGTGGAGGCCTAGTGGAAGGAGTGACCGCAGACAGGCATCGAAGGCCTAAAATAATAACACATGGCTGTAGGCAATTTTAAATTGGTTCCAGGGGTACACGGGCAGCAGTGGTGTGGTCAGTGGAGGCCTAGTGGAAGGAGTGACCACAGACAGGCATCGAAGGCCTAACATAACAAAAATGTCAATACAATGGTATTGTCAGTGGCAGGCATTGAAGGATGTCAGCGCATAGACTAAACATTGGTGGAGCTGTGAGATAATTTTGCAAGTGGTAGAGCACTGTTTGAGCTGGGGGGGGGAACTGTCTTGTGGCCGGCGGTACAGGCCCAGGGCCCCTCATATTACAACGGTGTGTCTGACGTTGGGTGCGCACCACCACCGCCAGAGACACTTTATTGTACTATGAGGGACCCAGTGGCAGTGCCGTCGACCAAAAGCGGGCACACCCACCTCTTCAGACAAACTGCACTCTCACGGGTGCTGTCGCCAAGTGTCGATACCACGGCCCCGTGTGGGGAGTTTGGCCATTTAGTGAGGTGTAAACATGTCGTATGCTGGACAATCAGGTGCAGAAAATTACGAGATTGGAAAAGGCATTCAGAATAGTCCACAGGCAAGACCTTTTCATAGGAAAGCTAGGTGTCAGCCGGGCAAGGTGGGGCAAAAGATTTCGAAATCCAGTTGTGGTTCATTTTAATGAAGGTTAGATCATCTACATTTTGGGTAGCCAGACGAGTCCTTTTTTCTGTTAGTATTGAACCTGCAGCACTGAATACTCTTTCTGATAGGACACTAGCTGCCGGGCAAGCAAGCTCCTGCAATGCATATTCTGCCAATTCTGGCCAGGTGTCTAATTTTGATGACCAGTAATCAAATGGGAATGACGGTTGAGGGAGAACATCGATAAGGGATGAAAAATAGTTTGTAACCATACTGGACAAATGTTGTCTCCTGTCACTTTGAATTGATGCTGCAGTACCTGTCCTGTCTGCGGTCATAGCAAAATCACTCCACAACCTGGTCAGAAAACCCCTCTGGCCAACGCCACTTCTGATTTCTGCCCCTCTAACTCCTCTGGTCTGCTGGCCCCTGCAGCTCGTGTGAGAACGATCACGGGCGCTGTGTGCAGGGAATGCCAGAAGCAAACGGTCAACAAGAGTTGATTGTTTGGTTGCTAATATTAGTTCCAAGTTCTCATGTGGCATTATATTTTGCAATTTGCCTTTATAGCGAGGATCAAGGAGGCAGGCCAACCAGTAATCGTCATCATTCATCATTTTAGTTATGCGTGTGTCCCTTTTGAGGATACGTAAGGCATAATCCGCCATGTGGGCCAAAGTTCCAGTTCTCAAATCTGCGGTTGTGCTTGGTTGAGGGGCAGTTTCAGGCAAATCCACGTCACTTGTGTCCCTCCAAAAACCAGAACCCGGCCTTGCCGCGCCACCAATTTCCAGTGGCCCCGGAAAAGCTTCCTCATTAAAAATATAATCATCCCCATCATCCTCCTCGTCCTCCTCCTCCTCTTCGCCCGCTAACTCGTCCTGTACACTGCCCTGGCCAGACAATGGCTGACTGTCATCAAGGCTTTCCTCTTCCTCAGCTGCAGACGCCTGATCCATTATGTGCATCAAACTTTGCATCAGCAGACGCATTAGGGGGATGCTCATGCTTATTATAGCGTTGTCTGCACTAACCAGCCGTGTGCATTCCTCAAAACACTGAAGGACTTGACACATGTCTTGAATCTTCGACCACTGCACACCTGACAACTCCATGTCTGCCATCCTACTGCCTGCCCGTGTATGTGTATCCTCCCACAAAAACATAACAGCCCGCCTCTGTTCGCACAGTCTCTGAAGCATGTGCAGTGTTGAGTTCCACCTTGTTGCAACGTCTATGATTAGGCGATGCTGGGGAAGGTTCAAAGAACGCTGATAGGTCTGCATACGGCTGGAGTGTACGGGCGAACGGCGGATATGTGAGCAAAGTCCACGCACTTTGAGGAGCAGGTCGGATAACCCCGGATAACTTTTCAGGAAGCACTGCACCACCAGGTTTAAGGTGTGAGCCAGGCAAGGAATGTGTTTCAGTTGGGAAAGGGAGATGGCAGCCATGAAATTCCTTCCGTTATCACTCACTACCTTGCCTGCCTCAAGATCTACAGTGCCCAGCCACGACTGCGTTTCTTTCTGCAAGATCTCGGACAGAACTTCCGCGGTGTGTCTGTTGTCGCCCAAACACTTCATAGCCAATACAGCCTGCTGACGTTTGCCAGTAGCTGCCCCATAATGGGAGACCTGGTGTGCAACAGAGGCAGCTGCGGATGGAGTGGTTGTGCGACTGCGGTCTGTGGACGAGCTCTCGCTTCTGCAGGAGGACGAAGAGGAGGAGGAGGGGGTGCGAACGGCTACAGCCAATTGTTTCCTAGACCGTGGGCTAGGCAGAACTGTCCCAAACTTGCTGTCCCCTGTGGACCCTGCATCCACCACATTTACCCAGTGTGCCGTGATGGACACGTAACGTCCCTGGCCATGCCTACTGGTCCATGCATCTGTTGTCAGGTGCACCTTTGTGCTCACAGATTGCCTGAGTGCATGGACGATGCGCTCTTTAACATGCTGGTGGAGGGCTGGGATGGCTTTTCTGGAAAAAAAGTGTCGACTGGGTAGCTCGTAGCGTGGTACAGCGTAGTCCATCAGGGCTTTGAAAGCTTCGCTTTCAACTAACCGGTAGGGCATCATCTCTAACGAGATTAGTCTAGCTATGTGGGCGTTCAAACCCTGTGTACGCGGATGCGAGGCTAAGTACTTCCTTTTTCTAACCATAGTCTCATGTAGGGTGAGCTGGACTGGAGAGCTGGAGATCGTGGAACTAGCGGGGGTGCTGGTGGACATGGCAGACTGAGAGACGGTGGGAGATGGTATTGTTGCCGCCGGTGCCCTAGATGCAGTGTTTCCTACTACGAAACTGGTGATTCCCTGACCCTGACTGCTTTGGCCTGGCAAAGAAACCTGCACAGATACTGCAGGTGGTGCGGAAAATGGTGGCCCTACACTGCCGGAAGGGATGTTGCGTTGCTGACTAGCTTCATTGGCCGAGGGTGCTACAACCTTAAGGGACGTTTGGTAGTTAGTCCAGGCTTGCAAATGCATGGTGGTTAAATGTCTATGCATGCAACTTGCATTGAGACTTTTCAGATTCTGTCCTCTGCTTAAGGTAGTTGAACATTTTTGACAGATGACTTTGCGCTGATCAATTGGATGTTGTTTAAAAAAATGCCAGACTGCACTCTTTTTTAGCATCGGATACCTTTTCAGGCATTGCAGACTGAGCTTTAACCGGATGGCCACGCTGTCCTCCAACAGGTTTTGGCTTTGCCACGCGTTTTGGGCAAGATACGGGCCCGGCAGATGGAACCTGTTGCGATGTTGATGCCTGCTGCGGCCCCTCCTCCTCCGCTTCAGAACTGCTGCCGCCTGCACCCTGTTCCCCCAATGGCTGCCAATCGGGGTCAAGAACTGGGTCATCTATTACCTCTTCTTGTAGCTCGTGTGCAACTTCGTCTGTGTCACCGTGTCGGTCGGTGGTATAGCGTTCGTGATGGGGCAACATAGTCTCATCAGGGTCTGATTCTTGATCATTACCCTGCGAGGGCAATGTTGTGGTCTGAGTCAAAGGACCAGCATAGTAGTCTGGCTGTGGCTGTGCATCAGTGCACTCCATGTCAGATTCAACTTGTAATGGGCATGGACTGTTAACTGCTTCACTTTCTAAGCCAGGGACGGTATGTGTAAAGAGCTCCATGGAGTAACCCGTTGTGTCGCCTGCTGCATTCTTCTCTGTTGTTGTTTTTGCTGAAGAGGACAAGGAAGCGACTTGTCCCTGACCGTGAACATCCACTAACGACGCGCTGCTTTGACATTTACCAGTTTCACGAGAGGAGGCAAAAGAGCTAGAGGCTGAGTCAGCAAGATAAGCCAAAACTTGCTCTTGCTGCTCTGGCTTTAAAAGCGGTTTTCCTACTCCCAGAAAAGGGAGCGTTCGAGGCCTTGTGTAGCCTGACGACGAACCTGCCTCCACAGCTCCAGACTTAGGTGCAATATTTTTTTTCCCACGACCAGCTGATGCTCCACCACTACCACTACCCTCATTACCAGCTGACAATGAACGCCCCCGGCCACGACCTCTTCCACCATACTTCCTCATTGTTTTAAAAACGTAAACAAACTAACGGTATTTGTTGCTGTCACACAAATTACACGGTGAGCTATAACTTCAGTATGATTTAGCTACCCCTTTACAGGTGAGTGAGACCACAACGAAAATCAGGCACAATGTTACACACTCTGTTGTTGGTGGCAACAAATGAGAGAGATGCCACACACGCAGGACTGTCACTGAAGCACAAATGTAAATATTAATCTCCCACTGATTTGATTTTTTTTTTTTTTCAGGGAGACTTTAGGAAAAAAAAATAATAGAATAAAAAGATTTTTTCAGGAAGAATTTAGAAACCAAATAAAATAAAATGATTTTTTCAGGGAGAATTTAGAAAACAAATAAAACAAAAAAAGGCTTTCTATGGCCCACTGAGTGAGAGATGACGCACACAGGAGTCAGGAGTGGCACACAAGCCCAGAGGCCAATATTTATCTCCCACTGATTGATGTAGTGATTTTTTCAGGTAGATTTTGGAACCCAAATCAAGCTAAAAAAAATAATAGGCTTTCTATGGCCCACAATTGGAGAGAGAGAGAGAGAGATGGCACACCCAGGAGTCAAGACTGGCACACAAGCAGAAAGGGCAATATTAATCTCCCACTGATTGATGTAGTGATTTTTTCAGGTAGATTTTGGAACCCAAATCAAGCTAAAAAAGTAATAGGCTTTCTATGGCCCACAATTGGAGAGAGAGAGAGAGATGGCACACCCAGGAGTCAAGACTGGCACACAAGCAGAAAGGGCAATATTAATCTCCCACTGATTTGTTTTTTTTTTTTTTCAGGGAGACTTTAGGAAAAAAAAATAATAGAATAAAAAGATTTTTTCAGGAAGAATTTAGAAACCAAATAAAATAAAATGATTTTTTCAGGGAGAATTTAGAAAACAAATAAAACAAAAAAAGGCTTTCTATGGCCCACTGAGTGAGAGATGACGCACACAGGAGTCAGGAGTGGCACACAAGCCCAGAGGCCAATATTTATCTCCCACTGATTGATGTAGTGATTTTTTCAGGTAGACTTTGGAACCCAAATCAAGCTAAAAAAATAATAGGCTTTCTATGGCCCACAATTGGAGAGAGAGAGAGAGAGATGGCACACCCAGGAGTCAAGACTGGCACACAAGCAGAAAGGGCAATATTAATCTCCCACTGATTGATGTAGTGATTTTTTCAGGTAGATTTTGGAACCTAAATCAAGCTAAAAAAATAATAGGCTTTCTATGGCCCACAATTGGAGAGAGAGAGAGAGATGGCACACCCAGGAGTCAAGACTGGCACACAAGCAGAAAGGGCAATATTAATCTCCCACTGATTTGTTATTTTTGTTTTTTCAGGGAGACTTTAGGAAAAAAAAATAATAGAATAAAATGATTTTTTCAGGAAGAATTTAGAAACCAAATAAAATAAAATGATTTTTTCAGGGAGAATTTAGAAAACAAATAAAACAAAAAAAGGCTTTCTGTGGCCCACTGAGTGAGAGATGACGCACACAGGAGTCAGGAGTGGCACACAAGCCCAGAGGCCAATATGTATCTCCCACTGATTGATGTAGTGATTTTTTCAGGTAGATTTTGGAACCCAAATCAAGCTAAAAAAATAATAGGCTTTCTATGGCCCACAATTGGAGAGAGAGAGAGAGAGATGGCACACCCAGGAGTCAAGACTGGCACACAAGCAGAAAGGGCAATATTAATCTCCCACTGATTTGATTTTTTTTTTTTTTCAGGGAGACTTTAGGAAAAAAAAATAATAGAATAAAATGATTTTTTCAGGAAGAATTTAGAAACCAAATAAAATAAAATGATTTTTTCAGGGAGAATTTAGAAAACAAATAAAACAAAAAAAGGCTTTCTATGGCCCACTGAGTGAGAGATGACGCACACAGGAGTCAGGAGTGGCACACAAGCCCAGAGGCCAATATTTATCTCCCACTGATTGATGTAGTGATTTTTTCAGGTAGATTTTGGAACCCAAATCAAGCTAAAAAAATAATAGGCTTTCTATGGCCCACAATTGGAGAGAGAGAGAGAGATGGCACACCCAGGAGTCAAGACTGGCACACAAGCAGAAAGGGCAATATTAATCTCCCACTGATTTTTTTTTTTTTTTTTCAGGGAGACTTTAGGAAAAAAAAATAATAGAATAAAATGATTTTTTCAGGAAGAATTTAGAAACCAAATAAAATAAAATGATTTTTTCAGGGAGAATTTAGAAAACAAATAAAACAAAAAAAGGCTTTCTATGGCCCACTGAGTGAGAGATGACGCACACAGGAGTCAGGAGTGGCACACAAGCCCAGAGGCCAATATTTATCTCCCACTGATTGATGTAGTGATTTTTTCAGGTAGATTTTGGAACCCAAATCAAGCTAAAAAAAATAATAGGCTTTCTATGGCCCACAATTGGAGAGAGAGAGAGAGATGGCACACCCAGGAGTCAAGACTGGCACACAAGCAGAAAGGGCAATATTAATCTCCCACTGATTTTTTTTTTTTTTTTCAGCGAGACTTTAGGAAAAAAAAATAATAGAATAAAATGATTTTTTCAGGAAGAATTTAGAAACCAAATAAAATAAAATGATTTTTTCAGGGAGAATTTAGAATACAAATAAAACAAAAAAAGGCTTTCTATGGCCCACTGAGTGAGAGATGACGCACACAGGAGTCAGGAGTGGCACACAAGCCCAGAGGCCAATATTTATCTCCCACTTTTTTTTTTTTGTTCCAGGGAAAATTTATAAACCCAATAAAAAAAATAATAAATAGGCTTTCTATGGCCCACTATCGGAGAGACAGAGAGAGATGGCACGCTTAGGACTGGCACACAAGCCCAAAGGCCAATATTAATCTCCCTTTTTTTTTAAGGGAGAATTTATAAAACCAAAAAAAAATAAATAAATAGGCTTTCTATGGCCCACTATTTGTGAGAGAGATGGCACGCTCAGGACTGGCACACAAGCCCAGAGGCCAATATTAATCTCCCACTTTTTTTTTTTTTTTCCAGGGAAAATTTATAAACCCAATAAAAAAATAAATAGGCTTTCTATGGCCCACTATCTGAGAGAGAGAGATGGCACGCTTAGGACTGGCACACAAGCCCAAAGGCCAATATTAATCTCCCACTGATTGATTTATTGATTTTTTCAGGTAGAATTTAGAACCCAAATAAAGCAAAAAAAAAAAAAAGGGCTTTCTATGGCCCACTGAGTGAGTGATGATGCACACAGGAGTCAGGAGTGGCACACAAGCCCTGAGGCCAATATTTTTCTCCCACTGATTGATGTAGTGATTTTTTCAGGTAGATTTTAGAACCAAAATCAAGCAAAAAAATAAATAGGCTTTCTATGGCCCACTGACTGAGAGATGGCACACACAGGAGTCAAGAGTGGCACACAAGCCCTTAGGCCAATATTTTTCTCCCACTGATTGATGTAGTGATTTTTTCAGGTAGATTTTATAACCCAAATCAAGCAAAAAAATAAATAGGCTTTCTATGGCCCACTGAGTGAGAGATGGCACACACAGGGATGGCACTCTAGCAGAAATGTCAATCTTAATCTCCCACAGAAAAAAAAAAAAAACAGGGAGTGTCCTTCAATTACTATCTCCCTGCAGTAATCTCAGCCAGGTATGGCAGGCAGCAATAAGGAGTGGACTGATGCACAAATTAAATAAAAAGTGTGTACAAACAAAAAAGATAGCTGTGCAGAAAGGAAGGAACAACAGGATTTGTGCTTTGAAAAAAGCAGTTGGTTTGCACAGCGGCGTACACACAGCAATGCAGCTATCAGGGAGCCTTCTAGGGCAGCCCAATGAGCTACAGCGCTGAGGGGGAAAAAAAAAAAAATGTAGCTTCCACTGTCCCTGCACACCGAAGGTGGTGTTGGGCAGTGGAAATCGCTACAGCACAAGCGGTTTTGTGGTTAATGGACCCTGCCTAACGCTATCCCTGCTTCTGACGAAGCGGCAGCAACCTCTCCCTAAGCTCAGATCAGCAGCAGTAACATGGCGGCCGGAGGGAACTCCCTTTTATAGCCCCTGTGACGCCGCAGACAGCAAGCCAATCACTGCAATGCCCTTCTCTAAGATGGTGGGGACCAGGACCTATGTCATCACGCTGCCCACACTCTGCGTTTACCTTCATTGGCTGAGAAATGGCGCTTTTCGCGTCATTGAAACGCGACTTTGGCGCGAAAGTCGCGTACCGCATGGCCGACCCTGCACAGGGGTCGGATCGGGTTTCATGAAACCCGACTTTGCCAAAAGTCGGGGACTTTTGAAAATGAACGACCCGTTTCGCTCAACCCTAGTCTTGAGTCTTTGCCGGATTTTTCCTTTCATAATGGTCCAAATGGTTTTTATTGGCGAAAGGTCTGGACTGCAGGCAACCAGTTTTTTATCCAAACTCTTCTGTGAAGTCATGCTATTATGATGTGTATGCAAAAGGCAGTTTAGCATGGTCTTACTGAATATACAAGGACTTCCCTGCAATAAACATCTGTATAGGAGCATATATTGCTCTAAAACCTCTCTAAAATACTCTGCATTAATATTGTCTTGCATGATGTGCTAGCTGCCCATAGGCACTAATGCAGCCCCAACACTATCAAAGATGCAGGCTTTTGAACTGGATGGTGCCTAACCTAACATAGTAACATAGTTATAAAGGTTGAAGGAAGACTTTAAGTCCATCTAGTTCAACCCATAGCCTAACCTAACATGCCCTGACATGTTGATCCAGAGGAAGGCAAAAAAAACCCATGTGGCAAATAGTAAGCTCCACTTTGGGGAAAAAATTCCTTCCCGACTCCACATACGGCAATCAGACTAGTTGCCTGGATCAACGCTCTATCAAGGAATCTAGTATATATACCCAAACCTCTCACGTCCACAGGACACAATATCTGTGGATTCCACAAAGAATTTTAAATTTTGATTCATTCAACTACAGAACAATTTTTCTTTTTACCTTTGTCCATTTTTCATGAACATTGAGGGCACGGCATAATTACTGCATGTCTCGTGGCTGTTTGACAGCCGCAACACCTTATCCAGGCACGTTCGCTCATCACCAATGTCTAACTTTACCTTTCTGAACTGTGCTCTATTAGGAACAAAGTATGGCATTTTCTTTACAATTAACACATTGTCACAACTTTTTTGGAATTAGGTTTGTATTTTGAGATTGTTTGTTAATGTTTATTTACTGTACTTGATTTTTGGACTTGTAGTGGTTGTCTTTTGAGAATGAGTTAGATCTCGAATATGATTTTGGTTTAATGGAATGAAGTAGATTGTTACTCTCCTGGCTGTAACAACCAAAGTGGTTTCTCATGGTTGAAACAATGTCAATGATGTCAGTGAATGCAAAGACTCTATTCTGTACCATTGGACCTTATATATCAAGTAGACGGTCCAGAACCTTTGTTGGGTATCTGTCTTTCCGGTGTGTCTTCCCTAATGGAATTTTGGGGTAATCTGGTGTGAAGCAGTGAAAACAATATTGATGCCGAGAAGCCTGAGACAGAGTACAGGGCTGAGGCAGGTCGCTGAACACAGATGAGACAGCCAAGGAAATTAATGCCAGGCTGTATAGAGCCATTTGAGAAAAATTGATGCCGTGATCACGAGATAGAGACTTTACAGAACTTCCAAATATTAAACATTTATTATCTAATACATCACGTTTCAAAAACATATAAAAAGATAAAATATAAAACATATTATAAAATCATAACACAAACACAGGGGAAGGCAACCACACTGAAAAAGGGATGCCGGAGGATCAATAGTACTAACAATATTATGCAATACTGAACTAAGGAAGATAAAAATGGCTGCGCTAATAAGCCACGGCTAGCCCAGCACATTGCCCACGTATTTTCAGCCCTTTTATTTCAGAACTACATGCTATTATTACCGTTGACCCTTTACCCACAGGCTTGATTCCATTTGCGTGCCTTTCCACTAATGATACGTTTTATGGAATTGTTTCATTCATATGTTTTCGAATAATTTTGTGATCTATTTGCTAATAAAAGGATGATATTTTTATTTGATTCTATTTGCTCCTGCCATTTTTGTGCAGTATATTGATTTAGGGTTGTCGGCTGTGTATAGCGGAGACTGTAGGGTTGTAGATACACTGTGTAGACCAGTGTATGAGAGCGAAATGGAAAACCTCAAAAGATTGAGCACATGACTGGTAACTATTAAACACTATTGTTATTGGGTATCAAGAAACTGGGCGTGGACCCCCAGAGACACCAAAAAAAGTTTTTAAGTTATTAAATAGCATTCCGTCAGTGTCCGATCTGTGCCTCTTTGAGTGTAACCACCAAGCCTTGGGCCTTCACACAATATTGGCCACTAGCTGGTCACCTCTCTATGATTTGTTTGGAAAGAATCCTGTGTCCGACCAACTCCCCAACCACAACTGGTCAATAATGGCAATTATTGACTCAAAGTAATGAGACTATTTCCTAATTGTTCTTTGCTAATTAAAGGGAACAGTAAGATCATGCCTCCCAAACCGTCTATATGGGTATGTAGTGAAAAACGATGAAAGGTGGCCACAGGGTGCCACGCTCTGAGTCAGGAACCACCCAGGTCAGATAAGAAAAGTTGATTTATTCATCACACGGCCCTGCGGTCAGCATTCGTTGAGAGATTATTACAGGGTTTATCCCTGCCATTAACCCTAGTAGGGGCGACATTTTCAAACTCTTGTTCCTTCTGAACACAATACTAGGGTTTTTTAGGTATATCCACCGACAGGACCGGATCATTCCCCAAAATAAACCAATACTTTTTAAAAGGTTGTTGACAATTCTATGAGACCTACTAAATGTTGTCACAAAGCTGTATCTAAACATACTGTCCCCAGCAGATCCATTGGATGTTTTTATTTGCATATGCAGCGCCCCAGAGATCTGGTCGTTGCAGTATGACACTCTGCCGCTAAGGGGAGTGATGGTACGTCTGATGGCACTGAAGGAATTCTACTGACCAGGTATCACCAGCACACATTATACTTCACACTCCGGCCACTAGGGGGAGAAAAAAGCTTTATTTATTGGGCCACTCCTCACACTGGTAAAACTAGGGGTTGGGTAGGAAGTTAGTCAGAAGCTGACTGGGTTGGATTCAGGCAACATCCCGTGGCAGGGGATGTTGCAGGGAGAAGACACAGGGGGTCCATGTCGGGCATGGGAACCTGGCAGGTACCTAGCGAACAGAGCAGAACGTTACGGAACCGCGCCTGCACTACCTTGCGGCGGTATCCTAAGAAAGAGACACGAAGCGAAGGGTATTGTGGAACAGTGAGAAACGAGATCAAGCACAAAGGAGAGCCAGTAGGAGTCGTGCCGTGAGACCGAGGCAACATCCTACTGAGGCGTGTAGCCGGTGGCCGGAACACCGCGGAAGTAACTGACTCTATGCCTTACTTCGAACTCCGCAGGACAGTTAATTATAGGTTGGCTGTCTACCTTAAATTTCCTACGAAGACATAGGGGGCAACGCATGGAGAGGGGCGTCTCTAGGGTCCGGAAGAGCTCCGAGCCTTCCCGTCTTCCGGGTGCATCCTAGCCATAACATATCTGGGGGACGAGAAACTAGTAACATCTGGAACAAGAGAGAGAGAAAGAATTAGAGAGAACTAGAAAGAACGAGAACAGAAGTTGTGAGGACTATTCCGAATGCTCAGCAGGGTAGCACTACAACACACAGGCGCTAGTAGCAGGCACTGATTTCCTCCTGCAAAGGGAACTCTGGATGTGCCCATCGGACCGGCCGGTCTCAGAAAGCCGTGTTAAACGTGCTCTGGATTGCGGATCCTGAAGTCTTCAGTAAAGAGGTAAAGAGACTGCAACCTTTTGTTCTCGTTATTGTCTGCACCTCACATCACCATCTACATCACTGGGAAGCCCTTGGGACATACTTCACCTGTGGGAAGGTATACCATCTAGCTGCCAATCCATCACCCCAGCGGACCCCGAGCAGCGTCGGTCATCCTGACCGAACACCACAGGTGGCGTCACGAAACCCTGACAGACTCCTAGCACCCTTTATTGGACGCCCCTTAGCAGGGTCACGGACCGGGTCCAGCCACCGTGACATCCCCAGAACTGAGACAGAAAGGACCAGTACCGAGTGACCTGTGGCCCTGTGTCTGGGGGCGATCCACATACCCTATTCTTTTTTTGTTCAAATAATCAATCTGTTGGATATTCCTTGTATTCTTACAGGCATCTTTAAGGATTCCCTTTGGATAAGCTTTCCCTCTAAATCTTTTATTCAAAATTAGGGATTCTTTAAAGAAGTCCTCATCTGTAGTTCAATTTTTGAATACGCAAGTGATGTCTTTTTATATGGGCATATAGGTCATAGAAAGGTCAATAAAATGATAGTGTGATGTCTGTGATCTGATGTCTTATTCCAAAGAAATCCACATTTTTCTTAATATGTAAATAAGCTATTAAGATCTATGGGTGGGATATAGATCTCCCTGAGAATCTGCCTCCAGGTCTTATAAATGAAGAGTGGGCATTTCCAGTGTGAGACATGCAATGACTGACAGTCTTCATGTTTCACATTGGTAACTCCCCCTTTCATTTATAACAAGCTCAGGAGGCAGATTCTCAGGGAGATCCATGCATAGCCAAAAGATCTTAACAGATCATTTACATATTAAGAAAGACATTGATTTATTCGGAATCTGACAACAGATGACAGATATCAAGGTATCATTTTATTCAGCTTCCTATGAAATACATGCCCATATAAATGGCTTAGGAGGAGATTCCCTCTAACCCCTTTCTGACATCGGGCATAATAATGCGCCAATGTCGGACACCCTCCCTTTGATGTTGGCTCCGTAGCTTAGCCCTCAGCTTTTCCAGCACATGTCAGCTGTTTTGAACAGCTGACATGTACCGTTAACAGCTGCGAGAGAAATCGCGATCCTCCTGCGGCTGTTAACCCATTAAAGGCCTCTGTCAAACTCTGACAGCAACATTTAACATGCGCTTCCGGCAAGTATGCCGGAAATCCGCCCATCGGTGAAACCCGTCATGTCATCACAGGTTACCGATGGTTTGGCATGACAACCAGAGGTCTCCTGCAGACCTCTATGGTTGTCACTACTGGATTGCTATGAACGCCACCTGGTGGTCAGCGCTCATAGCAAATGAGTAATTCTGCTGCATACAGGCGATCTGATCATCACTTCTATGTAGCAGAGGCGATCAGATCATGGTAGGTTCTAGTCTCCCATGGAGATTATTGAAGCATACCAAAAATGAAAAAAAAAAAAAAAAAATCTAAAAAAAAAAAAAATAAATAAAAGTTCAAATCACCCCCTTTCGAACCCTTCAAAAGAAAACAATAAAAAAAATCAAACATACAAACATAAAACATAATCATATTTGGTATCGCTGCATTCATAATCGCCCGATCTACAAATTTAAAAAAATAATTAACCTGATTGCTAACCGGCGTAGCAATAAAAAAAGTAAACCAATAGACAACCAATAGACCAATAGACACCAATAGGCACAATAACATCACTAAAAAGCTTTATCAAGTATCCAGAATTGCAGAACGGCGTTGGAAGAAAACACATTCGCAAGATGATTTCACTGCACTCAAACAAGCAACACTCGCATTCAAATCAGCTCTCACCTCTGCTAAGCAGGCCTACTTCACAACCCTGGTATCTTCCTTATCCCACAACCCCAAACAGTTGTTCAACACTTTTAACTCCCTCCTCAGCCCACCATGGCCCCCTCCAACTTCGCTAATACTTGCCGAGGACTTCGCCACGCACTTCAAAAATAAGATTGACTAAACAAGGCAAATCTTTGTTGTCAAACCACCACAACCCCTTTGCATTCCAGACCAATGCCCAAACCCCATAACGTCCCACTCCAAAATCACTGAAGGGGAGCAACAGAGAGGGGGCGAGATGAAGAGGTAGTATGGGAGGAGGAAACGCTAAATGTGGAGTTGGTAAGGTATGAGGAGATCCAAGATAGGGCGAGGTCTTTGACCCAAAAGGAAGAGAGGATCTGTAGTAGGAAGCAGTGATCAACTGTGTCTAAGACAGAGGACAGGTCTAGAAGGAGGAGTATAGAGAACTGTCTGTTAGCTTTGGCTGTAAGTAAGTCGTTAATAATTTTGGTCAGGGCAGTCTTAGTGGAATAGTGGGGACGGAAGCCAGATTGTAGGTTGTCGAAGAGAGAGTTAGATGCAAAGTGACAGGAAAGTTCAGCATGGACATGCTGCTCAAGGAGTTTGGATGCAAATGGGAGCAAAGATATGGGGCGATAGCTGGACATAGTGCTTGGGTGAAGGGATGGCTTTTTGAGGACAGGTGTGATTATGGCATATTTGAAAGCAGTGGGGAAGGTACCAGAAGTTAGTGATAGGTTGAACAGCTAGAGCCCTCAAATTTTGCACACAGACACTTCTAACATTAGTAGTGAGGAATATGTAAAAAAATAAGGGATATGAAATGGTTTACTATGTGTAAACCATGTCTCATATCCTGTCAGGTTGGGGAAGGAGATAGAAAAAGCCGGCAATTGAATTACCGGCTTTTCTGCTATCTAGCGCTGTATGAATTATAAATATATGTATATATATATATATATATGTGTCTCACTCACTGTATATATGTTTTTATGAATATTTGAGGCCATGGATCCATTCTATGTCCATTTTGCAAGTCGGCGAGAAAATCTCGACGTACGGATGCCATACGGATGCCATATGGATGACACTCGGATAATTTTTGGAGAAAAAAATCGCATCCTCGCATTGAATACGGATCACTGTTCAGGAAATTTTCTGCGTATCTCGGCCATCAAAAAAGGACCGTATTTTTATACGTTGTGTGTGACTCCGGCCTAACACGGACCTACAAAGCCATCCATAACCTTTATCCTCTGTATATTTCCAAACTAATCCCTCAACATCTTCCCCCACGTAATCACATGGTCCTCCTAAGACCTCCTTCTCTCCATGCCTATTCGCTCCTCACGCTATCGCCTCCAAGACTTCTCCCGAATATCCCACATCCTCTGGAATTCAGTGCCACAACACGTCTGGTTATCTACCACATTTGGATCCTTCAAAAGAAACCTGAAAACCCACCTCTTCAAGGAAGCTTACAACCTTTAATGACCACACGGCCACCTCAACACCATCGGAGTTACTGCAGCCCTCAACCTACTGTCTCCTTCCCGATAATCTTGTAGAATGTAAGCCCGCAAGGGCAGGGTCCTCTTCCCTCTGTATCAGTCTGTTATTGTTAGTTTTGTTTACTGTAAGTGATATTTGTATTTTGATGTAACCCCTTCTCATGTACAGCACCATGGAATCAATGATGCTATATAAATAAATAATAATAAAGTAAAAATGACAGAATTAAGTTTTTTTGTCACTGCAACATTTCATTAAAATGCAATAATTGGTGATCAAAAGATCATATCTGCACCAATATGACATCATTAAAACTTTAGATATCATGAAAACGTTAGTTCAGCATGCAAAAAATAAGCCCTCACGAAACCCAAGATCACTAAAAATGGAGACGCTACAGGTATCGGAAAATGGCACAATTTTTTTTTTTTTTTAACAAAGGTTGGATTTTTTTTTACCACTTAGATAAAAAAGAACCAAGACATGTTTGGTGTCTATGAACTTGTAATGACCTGGAGAATCATAATGGCAGGTCAGTTTTAGCATTTAGTGAACATAGCAAAAAGCGAAACAAAAAACATCTGTGGGATTGCACGTTTTTTGCAATATCACCACATTTTGAATTTTTTTCCTGTTTTCCTGTACACAATATGTTAAAACCAATGGTGTCGTTAAAAAGTACAACTTGTCCCACAAAAAAACAAGCCCTCACATGACCATATTGACTAAAAAATTAAAAAGTTATGGCTCTGAGAAGAAGGGGAGCAAAAAGCAAAAATGAAAATACCTCTGGTCATGAAGGGGTTAACTACAGCAGGCTTACTGGCTGTTTTGGTGTCATTTTATTCAGCAGGTATCTAGGTATAATTAATGAAGCCCTCCTCCTCATTTTTCGAATATAAGCTGCGGCCACCACCATTAGGGGCTTAGAGAGAGAAATTTTCCACAATGGAAAATGCATGATGTGTGTAAAAAACTGGATACGGTCACCGGAATCGGTCATTTCACCTCACGTTTCATACGTTTTTCGCCGGATCAGTCGCTGAAAACTAATTTTTGATGGATCCAGCAAAAAACGGATGAAACGTTAGGCCATCAGGTGGAATCCGGTGCTAATACAACTCTATGAGAAAAAAACAGATCCGGCGGAAAAAGAAAACGGATCCGATTTTGGAAAAAATTTGCCGGATTGTGCCTGACGGCAAAAACCTGATGTGTGAAAGTAGCCTAATACAAGTCTATGAGAAAAAAAACGGATCCGGCGGCATCAGTCGCCTGATCAGTTTTTTTTCAAAATTCGATGGATTGCGACTGATAGCAAAAAACTGATGTGTGAAAGGGGCCTAAGAATCTATACATTTGTTTTACTTTTCTTTAAAAGAAAATTCCAAGAATATTTTTTCACTAGTAAACTGCCAGCAATCTGCTGCCTTTAATGTGAGACAAGACCCACTGTTTTGTGTTAGATAGGCCTGATTTGCAGCAGGACTGTGCAACTCTGCAGGCAAACAAAATGGATTAAAAAAATTCATCAGCAGATTTGTATCCATAAAATGTCAGAATGTGGGCCACGGTGAGCAGGAGCATTAAATATTAAAGATGTGAGGAGATGAGAGGGGCTTGGAGAGCAGCCTCAGTGCCAGGAACGCAGAGACCTTCTGTGCCTGACAACGCCACAAATTCGTTAGGGAAAGGAAGATTTGTCTTGTAATGGTATTTCCATTAATTCGGTGGAATTACCCACTGCCCACGCCACTTTTAATGTGATTACAGACATCAGTTTAACCTCTTCCTGCCCATCAGGCGCTGCTGTGTTAAGACTTGCTAAATCTTTAAACAGAAATGTCGATTATCATTGTTCTACCAGAAATCAGTAGTGCACAAGCTCTACAATATATTTTACCACAGAAATCTGCTTCTTTCTCCTCCCGGACTGATCTTTCTCAATTTATGGGTCAAATCTGCTTTCAATGATGAGCCTTCTCATTAGGCCTCACTCAGATGTCCATGTTGCCCATACGACTTGTGCGTTTCTCACAGGTAGCCATTAGGCCTCCTTCACACGTCCATGTTTCCAGTACGTGTGGTACCGTCCTTTCTCACAGATACAACGTGTACCCATTATAGCCTATGGGGCTGCTCACATGTACGTGTTTTTACACAGACCATGTGTCCATGAAAAACAACACACAGAGGCGTCGATATTTTCTGGCAGCAGAGATGACAAAGGCCAATACAAGTCTATAGGTCTGTGAAAAACATGTACAGCACATGGATGGCATCAGTGCGCTGTCCGTGTGCTGTCCGTATGACACGGCCGAGTGCCATCCCATGTTTTATCGCATAGCACTCAGTCCAATGTTATACTATGGGCAGTGCATATTAGCTATTACTGTGTCATGCCGATTCCACATCATGCTGTCATCAGCACCGAGACTCAGCTCACAATCACCCATACAAGTCTATTGGTGTGTGAAACATCGGACTGCACTCGGATTTCATCCCGTTGCAGCCCGATATACGCCAACACAGGCCATGGAGGAGAAATTACTTTCTCTGTCTCCTCCGCAGCTGTGCTGCCATTCTCTCACACAGCACTGACTCTCGGCTCACGCACGCAGCACAGCAGGAGCCGAGTGTCATTAGTATATTGCATCCCATGCTATACGCTTGTGTGACTCCATCCTAACATTGCAAAGTATAGGAGAAGCTTTGTCATTTCTTTATTACCAGATAAACACCAACGACATACTGATGGTGAAAATGGACATGCGGATGATACATGGATGACACACTGACACGGGTATCGTGATATATTATCAATCCATGAAAAACACTGATGACACCCTGACCAAACACTGACACACTGATCCAAAACAATGATGACACACTGATCCAAAACACTGATAACACACTGATCTAAAACACTTATGACACACTGATCCAAAACACTGATGACACACTGATCCAAAACACTGATGACACACTGATCCAAAACACTGATAACACACTGATCTAAAACACTTATGACACACTGATCCAAAACACTGATAACACACTGATCCAAAACACTGATGACACACTGATCCAAACACTGAATGACACACTTATCCAAACACTGATTACACACTGATACAAAACAGTGATGACACACTGATCCAAAACACTGATGACACACTGATCTAAAACACTGATAACACACTGATCTAAAACACTTATGACACACTGATCCAAAACACTGATGACACACTGATCCAAAACACTGATAACACACTGATCTAAAACACTTATGACACACTGATCCAAAACACTGATGACACACTGATCCAAAACACTGATAACACACTGATCTAAAACACTTATGACACACTGATCCAAAACACTGATAACACACTGATCCAAAACACTGATGACACACTGATCCAAACACTGAATGACACACTTATCCAAACACTGATTACACACTGATACAAAACACTGATGACACACTGATCCAAAACACTGATGACACACTGATCCAAAACACTGATGACACACTAATCCAAAACACTGATGACACACTGACCAAACACTGATGACACACTGATAACACACTGATCCAAACACTGATGACGCACTGATCCAAACACTGATGACGCACTGATCCAAAACACTGATAACACACTACATAGTAACATAGTAACATAGTTAGTAAGGCCGAAAAAAGACATTTGTCCATCCAGTTCAGCCTATATTCCATCATAATAAATCCCCAGATCTACGTCCTTCTACAGAACCTAATAATTGTATGATACAATATTGTTCTGCTCCAGGAAGACATCCAGGCCTCTCTTGAACCCCTCGACTGACTTCGACATCACCACCTCCTCAGGCAAGCAATTCCAGATTCTCACTGCCCTAACAGTAAAGAATCCTCTTCTATGTTCACTTCTATGACACTGATCCAAAACAATGATGACACACTGATCCATCCATGATGATGCACTGGTCCAAACACTGATGTCTCACAGACCAAACACTGAAGACACGGTACATTTTTTGCACATGTAAAATATATTGACGTGTGAATGAGGCTGTACTTAGATGGGAGTGGATAGTTGGTGCTAATAAGGGTAGAATCTACCGGCTGATACAAACATTCTGCTGAAAGAGCAACTGACACTTAGGCCGGTTTCACACGTCCTGATATTTCAGGTACCGGAAAAAACGGTACCAGAGATATCAGTGTCTGTGTGTCCGTGTGTGTACTTTGTGCGGCACACGTGTGGCAACAGTGTGCCGCCCGTGTGCCGCATCAGTACCACACGGCCCACAGCCGGGGAAGTAAGCGCTGTTCAGGACCGTGGGAGAATGCAAGTGATGAGGTCACTGTGACAGAGCTTGAACTGCTGTGACATCATCACTTGCATTCTCCCACGGTCCTGACTCTGAGGTCACAGGAGTTCATGCAGGCGAGTGAGCACAGACTCAGTGACGTCACCGCTAGTTACCGAGTCTGCGCCTGCTACATGTCATTCATTCCCCAGTAGTTTACAGCCAGGAGCTGTCGCATTAGCAGCGCTTCCGATTGTAAACTATACATTCCCAGAGAGGTATGGTATATATATATTTTTATTTTAACATTTTTTACAGGAGATCGAGGGTTTCACTGTAATGGCAGACTAATAAAGATGGTAAAACTGTGTATATTGTTTGATTTCATTAAAATATTTTTTCTCACTGTGTGGTGTTTTATTAACCCTTTAACAACTATAGGATTAGTAATAGATAGGTGTCTTATTGACACCTCTCCATTACTAAGTCAGCTTAATGTCACCTTCCAATAGAAAGGTGACATTAACCCCTCATTACTCCACTTGCCACTGCTTCAGGGCAAGTGGGAAGAAGTGGGCAAAGCTCCAGAATTGGCTCATCTAATAGATGCGCCTTTTCTGGGCAGCTGTGTGGCTGCTTTTTTTAAGGCTGGGTGGGGGCATATTCATGGCCCCTTACCAGCCTGAGAATAGCAGCGCCCAGCTGTGAGTTTTGCCGGGTTGGTTGTAAAATATAGGGGGGACCCCATGTCGGGTTTTTATTCATTCATTGTCCCCTGCTCGCACTGCTGCCGGCAGAGCAGGGGACAATGGATGAAAGCCACATTCAGCACCACACGCAGGGGAACAGCAGCTTACAGTAGCGCTGCTTCCCCCGCCGCCGTCTGTGCGCAGTGACAGTGTACAGTGTTCTCCGTGTGCACGTGTGTGGCACGTTTGGCGGCCCGTGTGTCCGGATAAAAACAGACATGTCAGCGTGTTTTGCACACAAACACATGGTCCCTCAAAACACACTGACATGTGCATAGACCCATTCACTTGAATGGATCTACGTGTGTCAGTGTCTCCGGTACGTGAGAAAACTGTCACTACAAGTACCGGAGAAACTAACGTGTGAAACCAGCCTTAAAGAGTAGACATCATTTTAAAGGGAATCTGTCACCCCCAAAATCGTGTATGAGCTAAGGCCACCGGCATCAGGGGCTTATCTACAACATCCTGTAATGCTGTAGATAAGCCGCCGATGTAACCTGAAAGGTAAGAAAAACAGGTGATATTATACTCATCCAGGGGCGGTCCCGCTGCGGTCCTGTCTGATGGACGTTGTGGTCCGGGTCAGGCGCCTCCCATCTTCATACGATGACGTCCTCTTCTTGTCTTCCTGCCGCGGCTCCAGCGCAGGCATACTTTGTCTGCCCTGTTGAGGGCAAAGCAAAGTTCTGCAGTGCGCAGGCGCCGGGAATGGTCAGAGAGACCCGGCACCTGCACACTGCAGCACTTTGTTCTGCCCTCAACAGGGCAGACAAAGTACGCCTGTGCCGGAGCCGCGGCAGGAAGACAAGAAGAGGATGTCATCTGATGAAGATAGGAGGCGCCAGACCGAACCGCGATGCCCATCGGACCCGGACCGCAGCGGGACCGCCCCTGGGTGAGTATAATCTAACATCTTTTTCTCCTTTTTCAGGTTACATCGGGGGCTTATCTACAGCATTACAGAATGCTGCAGATAAGCCCCTGATACCGGTGGCCTTAGCTCATATGCGATTTTTGGGGTGACAGATTCCCTTTGATTATTATTTCCTAACTCAATAGTTCACATGGAAATAAGAAACTTTGTAATATACAGTATCTTATCGGAAATCTGTCATCTCAATTTATGGGTAAAATCTGTAAAATCTTTTCAGTGAAGAAGACAGATTTTTACATTACTTAGATAGCAAATGACATTTAGTGCTTTAAAAATTCCATAGAGGAGAGAGGAGCTAGAGGCAGACAGACATTCTGCTGAAATGACAGGTACCGTTCTCCATAGAACCTTCTGAGCACTAACTGTCAGTAATGCGAACATTTAGTTTCAGTGACAACAGACTTCACCCATTGAACTGAGGAGCTTGAAAATGAATGATCAGTCTAGAAGGAGATATAATATGTTGCAAAGTTGTTTAATTTCATGTGAACCATTAAGTTATGAAAATAAAATGATGGTAAATCTATAAAATTCCAAAATTACTTTGTAACATATTATACTGGGTTACACTGGGTTAATGAAGCTGCAGGAACTCTTTTTCAAGGGTGATTGTGTGTGGCTGACTTGGAGTGGTCCTCTGATGGACGGATGTGTGGTATTTCTGCTGTTCTACACCTCTTATTGCAAGTGACCTTCTAGGAAATATTAGCTCATCTATACAATATTAACATCACTTTACCATCCAGCGTCAAAGCTGTGGGCACTTGAGCTATGGAGCCACACGTCACCGGGCCCCTTACTCCACCACCTCTTCCATTCTCCCTGTATTCTGTACATCAATAATGACAGGTTTTTTCATCAGTGTTTTCACTTCGGTTTTTGTTTGTTTTTCAGAAAATAAATGTCTTTTCCTACGCTCGTACCTGTGCGCGACAGTGCATCACTTCTGTCTGCTGACTCCCGTTTCGTCAGTGTCCCCTCTTGGATGTCTGTCACTCTTTGCCTTCGTCCTCCTGACCTGGTACATGGGCATCACTCAGCTAACATGCCCTCCCCGTGTACTATCTGTCACCGGCTGCTGGAGCTCCAGATGGAGAGCTCTTTCCAGAGTATCTGGACACCGTGTTACTTAGAAGGAAGGTTGTTACACGATCGGATGCATGGCCTATTATGATAATCAGATCTTTCAACCATTGGGATATAATCTGGGACACTTCATTATTACCAGGATCAAATCGCAACTAGTTTTCTAGAGAACGTTTTCCACCATCATCTCGGTTCTGATGATTTTAGCCTTAATTAATACTCAGGACAGCTGTCCTTGCCTTGAACATGTAGACTTCAGGAGCACTGGTGCTGGTCTTTCCTCCCAAATCTAGCTATCTAGAAACGCACGGAGTCAAATATTTAGGGCTCATGAGGACGTCCATGATTCCCGATCCCAGCACAGGCCGCAATGGATGGAATGCCAGCAGGCTGTCGTGTATGGTCAGGAGACATGTGGACAGTCCGTACATCGAAGACTGTGCTTGGACCAAGTTTCACAAACATCTAGGTCAAAGAGGTTTTCAAGACTGTTTTATTATTGAACTATTGGCCTAAGAAGTAACAGGCAGGTAGTTTCTGGTTACCTGCCTGTTCTTCCTGGTGCCGACTCAGAGTGGTCATAGACTGCTCCTGCTCACACCAACAGAGAAGCTCTTTCTCTTCCAGCCTGCTGGCGTCATGCTGATTGATGGCTGACTGCATAGTTAGGCAATGGGGAGCCAGCTGTCCCACTGTATGATATCAACAGCCTCACCTCTCCAACAAAGCAGAGCAGAAGAGAAGCCGCTGCCCCGTCGACATGATATCTCGGAAGTCACTGAATAGCTGGCAGAGCAGAAATCAACACCGGGCCGAACAGGCACATAGCTAGCCATTACCTGCTTGTTAGTTCTTAGCAAAAATTAACTTAGTCCCAAAAAACCCCTTTAAGGTCAAACAATGAGATATTTGGTAAGTTTTGACATTGCAGATTTTCTTCATCATTTCTGCACCAATTAGATATTAGGTTATTAGCATTTTTCATTGTGTTTTTCCTGCACTTTTTACATTTTTTAATGGCGTTTTTTACCTGCCTTTTTTTAATATTGAATGTTTTAAAAAAAAAACTACCGTACTTTATTTTAGAAACTTCTTGTTACTTAGCGTTTATAGAACTTTATTGATAAAGTTATGAATGGTTTGCATATGTTTTTATTGCGTTTGGAAACCCAATAAAACACATATGTGCTCCTGCATCTACAGATTTACCTCATCTCATTCAAATTTATGAGAAAAATGTGCAAATAAAACACATATTTACCACAAGAGATTGATTGCAGATTTAAAAAAAACTGCACCGCTGGTCAAATTCTTCAATGTTAAAAAACAAAGGCACAGCGGCCATGAGATTTCTAGGACTCCCCATCCACTTTTCTAGAACTGTAAGATGCTGTACTTTATGTAAAGCGAAAATACGTGGCGTTAAAAACTCACCAAAAACTTATCACGGGAACGTGCAAATTACAGCTTATCCAAGCATGTTCGTTCATTACTAATTGAGATCTATCAACGAGAGAAAATGGAATAATACTAGGACTTCAAAGCTACACAAACATAAAAAGAATAAATAAAATAATGTCTATACAGTAAAATAGGTGTCAAATGGTATCATGTCAATACAAAAAAAATGTGAATGTAGAGGCCAGATAGTAGCAGAAATGGAATGAAATATAAGTAAACCTGCTTTACTAGTCATAGACATGTACAAGATCATAACCAGCTGAAAAGCACACGCACTACGCCACTACTACGGTGCACTGTGCTTTCCAGGCAATTTCACAGGAATTGCAAGAAAACAAACTGGATCAGCAAATTTTTGTTCTTTGATTGCTCTATGTAGGGAGGGAGAAAAAGTGTCATGAAGGCTTTGTCTTCACCCTTTTGCTAACAAGGCTGTCCCTGCCAAGGTTTGCAAACTACAAACAGATCTCTTATAGACGAGCATCAGCATCTAATACCCAGGGATTAGATTCACGTAGAGATCTGTGCAAACGTCAAAGGGTTAATTGACAAGACCACAGTTTGGTGGCATTTTATCATTGGTGGTACTGATATAATATAGTAGTTTATCTACATACAGGTGATTCTCACAAAATTAGAATATCATCAAAAAGTGAATTTATTTCAGTTCTTTAATACAAAAAGTGAAACTCATATATTAGATAGAGTCATTGCAAACAGAGTGATCTATTTCAAGTGTTTATTTCTGTTAATGTTGATGATTATGGCTTACAGCCAATGAAAACCCAAAAGTTATTATCTCAGTAAATTAGAATACTTTATAACACCAGATTGAAAAATGATTTTAAAATCTGAAATGTTTTCCTACTGAAATGTATGTTCTATAAATGCACTCAATATTTGGTCGGGGCTCCTTTTGCATCAATTACTGCATCAATGCTGCATAGCATGGAGGCGATCAGTCTGTGGCACTGCTGAGGTGTTATGGAATCCCAGGTTGCTTTGATAGTAGCCTTCAGCTTGTCTGCATTGTTGAGTCTGGTGTCTCTCATCGTCCTCTTGAAAATACTCCATAGATTCTCTATGAGGTTAAGGTCACCCGAGTTTGCTGGCCAGTCAAGCACAGTGATAACGTTGTTTTTAAGCCAGGTATTGGTACTTTTGGCAGTGTGGAAATATGCCAAGTCCCTGCTGGAGAATTAAATTTCCATCTCCAAAAAGCTTATCGGCAGAGGGAAGCATGAAGTGCTCTAAAATTTCCTGGCAGACACCTGCGCTGACTTTGTTCTTGATAAAACATAGTGTACCTACACCAGCAGATGACATGGCTCTCCAAACCACCACTGATTGTGGAAACTTCACAATAGACCTCAAACAGCTTGGATTGTGGCCTCTCCACTAGTGAAGAGTGAATAGCATTGTTGCTCGGGTCTCCCCGAGCATGCTCGGGTGATCTCCGAGTATTTGTTAGGGTGGTTTCACACTTGCGTTTTTGTCTGCAGTGTTTTTTGCACAAAAAAACACATGCATTTTTTTTCCTATATTTAACATTGAAAACGCATGCGTTTTTTGTTGTACGCGTTTGGTCGCGTTTTGAAACGCATGCGTTTTTTTGCTGCATGTGTTCTTTTTCAGAAATGCAACTTGTAGTATTTTTGAGAGGCGTTTTTTTGACACATAAAAACGCATGCGTTTTCATGCCTTTTTTTGTGTCAATAAATACATTGGAGTCAATGGAAACGCATGCGTTTTTAAGCACATGCGTTTGTTTGCTTTAAAAACGCATGCGTTTTTATTAAAAAAAACTGAAAACACACTGATATGCCACCCCCCACCATAAAGGTGATAAAGGGATCCTAACCCTAACCCTAAAGGGATCCTAACCCTAACCCTAAAGGGATCCTAACCCTAACCCTACCCCTAACCCTAACCCTAAAGGGATCCTAACCCTAACCCTACCCCTAACCCTTCCCCTAACCCTAACCCTAAAGGGATCCTAACCCTAACCCTACCCCTAACCCTAATCCCTTTAGGGTTAGCGTTAGGATCCCTTTAGGCTTAGGGTTAGGGGTAGGGTTAGGGTTAGGATCCCTTTAGAGTTAGGGTTAGGGTTATGATCCCTACCCCTAACCCTACACCTAACCCTAACTATTTCTGTTTATAGTGGGTTTTTTACTTTATTTTGATGATTGGCAGCTGTCACACATTTGTCAGCATGCGTTTAAAAAACGCAAATGCATGAAAAAATGCATGTAAAAGCGTCAAAACGCCGCGTTTTTTTCACCACATGCAAAAACGCATGCGTCAAAAAACGCAGCGTTTGCACGCGTTTACATGCGTTTTTTCACCATGCGTTTTTTTTAAAACATCGAACAAAGTCCAGCTCACCATGATCGACATCCTTGGAGACTCGGAGCACGGAGCCGCTGTGTCAGGGCGTAGACAATCAAAGAAGAAATGAGGAATCCAGCTCAACGAGGTAGTGAAAAAAAACTTCTTTCTTTATTCACTTGGAAATATATTCAGTGGAGGATAAAAACATCAGCAATACAAAGGATAAAAAGCGATATCAACGCGTTTCTGGTGACAAAGCACCCTTATCATGATTAAGGGTGCTTTGTCACCAGAAACGCATTGATATCGCTTTTTATCCTTTGTATTGCTGATGTTTTTATCCTCCACTGAATATATTTCCAAGTGAATAAAGAAAGAAGTTTTTTTTCACTACCTCGTTGAGCTGGATTCCTCATTTCTTCTTTGTTTTTTTTTAAACGCATGCGTTTTGAAACGCAAGTGTGAAACCAGCCTTAGTGCTGGGAAATTTAGTTTTCGTCGCCCCAGCTGCATGATTTACGGCTGCTGGACAGCGTGAATACATGTGGGAATTCCGTAACAAACAGGCATTCCTCGCATGTATTCAGCCTATCTAGCAGCCATAAATCATGCAGATGAGGCGAGGAAAACTAAATCTCCGAGCACTAACATATACTCGGAGATCCCCCGCGCATGCTCGGGGAGACCCAAGCAACAATGCTATTCGCTCATCACTACTCTCCACTCTTCCTCCAGACTCTATGACCTTGATTTTCAAATGAAATATAAAATTTACTTTCATCTGAAAACAACACCTTGGACCACTGAGCAACTGACCAGTTCTTTTTCTCCTTGGCCTAGGTAAGACGCTTCTAGCATTGTCTATTGGTCATGAGTGGTTTGACACAAGGAATGCAACACTTGTAGCCCATGTCCTGGATACATCTGTGTGTGCTGGCTCTTGAAGCAATGACTCCAGCAGCAGTCCACTCCTTGTGAATCTCCCCCAAATATTTGAATGGCCTTTTCTCAACAATCCTATCAAGGCTGCAGGCCCGGATATAGGGGGGCCCAAGGGGCCCGGGCCCTGGGCCACGCACCAAGCAGGGCCTCCCACCAATATAGGGATAAATATCTTGAAACATGTAAAATATACGTCTCTTTGCTGTGAATTGTTTCTAATGATAAGAAACATTTAACAAAAGAGAAACTATTGAAAGTATAGGGACCTGGCTACGGTCCTACATCTCAGTGGCTGGCGCAGAGCGGCAGAGTCATGGCACCTGACCTGCGTCAGCATCCACTGACCTGGCTAGCCTAGCCAGACTTCCTTAGTACCCTCCCTGTACCTAATGCTTAGCTTATGGCATGCGGCAGCCTTCTCCGATCCCAACAGAAGCTTCTAGGCGCTACCTATTCAGCTATATTATCGCTCCCTCGGATTAGATCAGATGAGAGTTTGTTCAGCTACGTTCAAGGAAGGAGGCGGAGCCACTATGTCGGCGTGACAAGAGGATTCTCCATCGCGGAGCGCGGCAGGACTTCACTCTGGATCTTCAGTCACTTTTTTTTTTGCAGAACAGACTACAGAGTAAGCTGCACTCACACACAGACCATGCAGACAACGGCGCTGCAAGGCCAAAAAAGCTCCTCTATGTACTCCTATATAGTGTTTTCCCACAATCTAGCTGTATACGGATTGGAAGCCACTAATAGGATAAATTTGAACAAATGTGCAGCAGGCTGCACTAATTGAAAAGCGGACAATGGAACGGTATGAAGCAGTGATGCACCCTGAGCTGACTACAACCAGCAGTGGCTGCAGAACACACTACAGAGTGAGCTGCACTCACACACACAGAGACCTTGCAGACACCTGTGAACAGCGCTGCAAGGCAAAACAAGGTTCTCACACAGCGGTTGCTCAATTAGCCTGGGTAAAGCACAATGAAGCAAATCGCTATCTCAAAACTGGCCCTCAGTCAGAACACAGCGTCCTGTCCCTAACTAAATTCATAGCAGAGTGAACCCAAAATGGCGGCAGCGACTTTTACAGTGCATCATGACATCATTTCAGCAGCCAATCACAGGCATGCCATTAGTTACATGCCTACCATGCAGAACAGGATATGCCCACACTTCTAATCATTCCTCATTGGTTGAATTCTGGCTGTTTGAATTATGGGAACTTCTGATTCCGGTATCCAATACACTGAAAGTATCGGAACTCGGTATCGGAATTCCGATACCGCAAATATCGGCCGATATCTGATACTTGCGGTATCGGAATGCTCAACACTAATCATTAGTGATTTTGCAGCACGAAAAGTGCCTGGATTGTAAAAAATGAATGATTTTACCTGAATTACTCTGCGTAAATGATATTTGTAAATAAACTTGTGTTCATTTAATTTTGTGCTTTTGCATTACATATTGCAACACCTTGAAAAATGGGCCTCCCTGAAGAATGGGCCCCGGGCCACCCACTTCTTAGGTTATCCCGCTTCCTTGTGCACCTTTTTCCTCCACACTTTTTCCCTCCACTCAACTTTCCGTTAATATGCTTGGATACAGCACTCTGTGAACTTCTTTAACAACGACCTTTTGTGGCTTACTTTCCTTGTGGAGTGTGTCAATGTCTGCCTTCTGGACATCTGTCAAGTCAGCAGTCTTCCCCATGATTGTGGAGCCTACTGAAACAGATTAAGGGACCTTTTTAAACACTAAGGAAGCCTTTGCAGGTGTTATTTGTTAATTATTCTAATTTACTGAGATAATGCTCACAAGCAGGTGCATTTATACGGAGACTTGATTACACACAGGTGGATTATATTTATCATCATTAAGCATTTAGGACAACATTGGAACATTCAGAGATCTACAATGAACTTCTGGGGTGAGTTTGCTGCACTGAAAGTAAAGGGGCCGAATAATATTGCACGCCCCACTTTTCAGTTTTTGAATTTCCACAAAAACTTAAAATAACCAATACATTTCGTTCAAGTTGACAATTGTGTTCCACTTGTTATTGATTCTTCACCAAAAATTTACTTTTGGTATCTTTATATTTGAAGCATGATATGTGGGAAAAGGTTGAAAAGTACCAGGGAGCCGAATACTTTAGCAAGGCACTGTAACTTAATTTTTTACCTGTAGCCACCCTTTCACTAACCCGGGTACACAAAAAGTCACCACTATTTACCTGCAGATTACCCCTATTAGCAGGCAAATAGCATTTCTTGAAGGTTTTTTATTCAATAGAAATTGATGTAACATGGATAAAAAACGGTTCCTTTACTAGCAGAAGACAAAAGTGAAAAAGTTTAATACTGGTAACAATGCTTTGAGAAGGGGACAGAACTCCATGGGACTTCTGACAAGGTGACCGGACATATATTCTGTGACCTATATGGTGGCTAATAATGAAGTACTGCAATGATTATACATGATGCTTTCGTCAGCTGGTCAAAGGATAATAAGCTGTGCTCTAATTTTTTGTCTCAAACATCATTGATTTTCCTTACAATCAATGCTTGACTCATCGTGTTCTGGAGTTTTACCGTGTGACAAGAAAAAGTGCAAGAAACTGCTCAATGCTGGCACTTAAAAAGGAAAGATAAAATGAGGGTAAATCCAGCAATCAAAAGCCCGGAAGAAAATATAGCGCCTTTGGGTAGGATATAACGGTTTACAAGAATTCTCTTGAGATCTAACACTGACTCTAAGTAATTGAACTACATTCATCCCCAGATACAGAAGCATTGTGAGTACAGTGGTATTCTAATTGTCTGTACACATGAGCAGCTTTTCCAGCTTTAGATCTTGCATGGCGAGGATTCGCACTACCTAAAGTGTAATCTCATGACAAAATGGGTGAAGATCATTCTTACATGCCATAGCCATATTTGATGGGGCACTTGAGAAGTGGAGTTTCCTCCACAAAAACTCAGCTTTAGCTCTATATAAACAGATTTTCCCACTGCTATATGAGGAGTATTCAATACGTTATCTACCTCAGCAGTTCTGCTTGTGTTTACAGAGCTGGCTTTTTCTGTGCATGTAAAACATGTCTCGACATGCAACAGACACGCTAGAAGTTCAGTCTGGTGAAAGTACTGGAAGTGACACGATGGCAAGTGAGTACAGTGCGGCTCTACAAAGAAAGTGAGGGATTTGGAGCTTCAATCGGAGATTAAATACCTGCCAAAGAATCCTTAAAAAATCAATGGAAGGATGGTTTTCGTATATGGTGAGGATGCACATTCCTAATATCTAGTCAAGTTTTAGGCCAAGCAGTTTAAATGGGGTAGAGAAGTGAAGTTGACCCCATTCAGGGCGACTTGTTGAAGCATATTCAGAGGAAATGTGCCGTTAAGTGGATGCCATGATTTTGGAAGATCATTGGGTTAAAGTTGATGAAGCTCATGAATTAGGCATTTCAGTTTTCTGGTATCATTCGTGATGTTTTGCTCATGTCAAAAATTTCTTGGCAAAAAACATCTTGGCAGTAATTTAGAAAGGAGGACTAAGGGTACCGTCACACAGTGCAATTTTCATCGCTACGACGGCACGATTCGTGACGTTCGAGCGATATAGTTACGATATCGCAGTGTCTGACACGCTCCTGCGATCAGGGACCCCGCTGAGAATCGTACGTCGTAGCAGATCGTTTGAAACTTTCTTTCGTCGTCTAGTGTTCCGCTGTGGCGGCATGATCGCATGGTGTAACATATATCGTATACGATGTGCGCATAGTAACCAACGGCTTCTACATCGCACATACGTCATGAAATTATCGCTCCAGCGTCGTAGATTGCAAAGTGTGACAGCAGTCTACGACGCTGGAGCGATTTTGTTACGATGCTGTAGCGTCACGGATCGTACCGTTGTAGCGATGAAAATTGCACTGTGTGACGGTACCCTTAGGCATGCTTATAGAAAATCCAGGAGACTTCTATTATCAAATTATAATGGGTGATAGCATGGGTCTACCACCATGATCCTGAGACCAAACAAAAGTCCATGCAATGGAAGCACAAGGGGTCACAACTCCAAAGAAATGTTGTGTCCAGCAGTCAGCTGGAAACATCATGGCAACACTTTTTGGGATACAGAAAGCGTTTTATTGCTACAAATCATGCCACACAAGTCAACAATTAGTAGAGACACCTAAGGTTCAACAATGAAACAATGTGAGGCAATCAAAGGGAAAGGCAGTGGGAAGTTGTCGGCAGGTGTGTTAATGCTTCATAACAATGTGTCAGCTCACAAGTTTTGCAAATGACAAACTGCTATATGGGAATGCAGCTTCATGGAGCTTAACCAACCACCCTGCAGTCCAGGCTTTGCTCCTAGTGATTACTTTCTAGTTTAGAATCTGAAGAAACTGCTGCATGGACAACAATTTCCTGATGATAATGCAGTCAGAGGCAATGACAGAGTTCTTGCAGCATCAAGAAGTTTCATTTTATTCTGAGGTTGGATGTATGATCACTAGAGTTGAAATAGACTAAGTAAAGAGGGATTACATTAAAAAGTAATATGTTCAATTTTATCAAAAAAGTTTGTTTTCATATTCAGGTAGATAAATTATTGAACAACTCTCATATATAAAGCTTATTCAGTTGAAGAAAAGGATCTTGACACCAATCCATACAGGCACCAAGGAAAAGTCCAGTTCATGTTTGAATATGTAGTATGCTTGTCTATGAAACTCCTTTATAACAAACATTTTCCTAGTAAATAGCATTGCCTTAGACAGAAGTTTTGCTTCAACAGATACGCTACATTAGTTTATTCCAATAAGACAACCACATGAGGTCAAAATTCTAGTTTTGGTATTAAAAAGACCGCAATTATCTCCATCAGTGAATTTTCCACCCTGGGTTGATTACCCAAAGATCCACCAATCTGAGCCTATAATGCCTTATCTATATCTTGCCTAAACGATTTTAGCCTTCAAAGTGGCAATCTTTGTTTTTGGTAGGTAGAAACCATAAATATTCACATTTTTGGATCCCAAGTAAAGTTTTAGAAGAACTGGTAGGAGATGATTGATTGTCAGCCAAACAAGAACACACTAAACAGAACTTGTCAGTTCATTGGTGCGGACAGAACAAAAAGGGTATCGCTATGTTATGGTATTGTAGCAACTCACTTGGAAAAATAGTTAACTCAATAAAACCTGCAAATGACCCTTCTGGTTGCTGTACAGAGTAGAGATCTTGACCCCACAGTCCCTAGCGGATCTTGCGTGAGCTGAGATAGCCCTAACCACAAACTAGACAATGGTAACTCAGACCTATGCTGCTTAAAAAGCCGTTAAGTACATTGCTCCTACAAAAACATTTAGGGCAGAGCAGAGTGCTGAAATAGAAAGAGATCCCAGAGTGAGTAAAACAAACAACGAAACACAAAATTTAGGATTAAGTATGCACTGAGAATATGCTGCCTACTTCCTAAAAAGAAACAGAAGAGAGGTGCAAGGTAAAGAACAAAAACAGAGAGATAAACCCTACCTGGTCTTTCACTGACTGACTTAAACTACAGAAGTATGGCTGGACAATCAAATGAGACTATCACCAGCAAGAAATATCAGCAAGGGGTAAGTATATAAAGCTGCACCAGAAAGGTGATAGGGCAAACGAATTAGTAAATTAAAACACCTGTTACCCTAAAAAAGATTGAAGCAAGGATAACAGAAACTAAACACCAGGAGAACATGTGTTTCTGCTGTGGCTTGGCAGACAGAGAAGCCAACCACAAAACACAGGCTCAAGGGTTCAAAACCAGACACATGGCACCCTGTCAATCAAACAGCTGGGCAGGAGAAAAAGACAGGGACCACTTTAATAACTATTTTTTAGTGTTATAGTCTATAGGCCCAATTAATCAAGACCTAATGACTGGCATTGGGTGCTGTCAAGCACCCGATATAATAGTATTATACTGAACCACTATTCTGCATGTGTTTGCAGGTGAGCCAGTATTATAAAGAACTTTTTGATGTGTTGAATCTTACAGAAACGGATCATTACCCCATTTATCTAGTACAAGCACGTACTGTATGTGTTCCACACTATCTGATACACACCCACTTGATCTGTGCTCAGCACTCTAGCAGCTGTCCACACTAGGTAACTTCAGATAGGAAATGCATAGCTTACAGGTACAATGAATTATATATAATGTATTCACTTGTTTGGAGGTTTAAAAAGGCTGAATTAATGAGGGCAGCTTCCTAGATAGTGCAGGAGATGATGCAAAAATGAATAATTTAAATCTAAGCAAACAGCATATGTATGTCTGTAACAAATCATTCCAGTTTACTCGTCAATCTCATAGCCTCATTACAGAGGGGTCACCAGAAAAACATCAGCATTGGAAGAGGTCTACAAGGAGCTTTTTGCCCAGAAACGAATTTACATTAGATTACTCTGTTTTATTACTCTCTTTGAATTTAAAGCATATCTGTTGTTGTATATCCTTTGTTTATATAAATTAATAGTACACTTCAAAAACAAGAACTTTGTAATGTATCTTATCAGAAAAATCCACTTCTTCTTTCTCCTGGACTAATCATTCATTCTCAAAATTCTTAATTCACAGATAAAATCTGTATGTAATGAATACAGACTTTCCTATTCGATGCTTATAAAGTTCTATGGAAAAATGTAACTCGTTTCGGGAGAGCTTACAGCAGAATGTTGGTCTCCTCTTCCTCCTTTCTCCTTATCCATAGAGATTTATGAGAACTAATTGTCATCTTCTATCTCATTAATGTGAAAGTCTGTCTTCATTGAATACAGATATTACCAGGGGCATAACAATCATGGACGCAGCAGATGCGGCTTGGCGCATGCTGGAGAGGAGGCCGACTACACCAATTTCACCTAAATGTGAATCCTCGGAAGCACATTCAGGTGAAATGTATTGTGGCATTGAGACCCGCTGGATCCCTGCGCTGCAATACACACCGCCGCCCAATCCGGGGCTGGCAGTAGACACGATGCATGGCAGTGACTTCGTGTGCTGCCCCCGTCACTCCAAAGTCAGCTGCCAGCTATAGAAGAGGATGCAGAATGGCATGGGAGCAGAGAAAGGTAGAATCATTTGCTTCATTTTAAAATGTGCTGCAGATGAATGGATGGAGCCCAGCATGGGAGACCTTATACCGGGATGGGGGATATTATTCCAGCATGTGGAACATTATACCACGATGGGGGACATAGTTATATAGATTGAAAAAGACCTAAGTCGTCAAAAATGATGTTGACAAGGCCAAACTTTTAAATTCCTATTTTGCATCTGTGTTCTCTAAGAAAACAATTGTAACATCAACTGCTCTTCATGGTGCTATCAAAGAAATAAAAGAATGCACACAAACTATAAACAGAAAGACAATGAGGGAGCACTTAGCTAACTTAAAGAATTTAAATCTCCTGGTCCAGATGAATTACATTCTAAGGTGCTAAAAGAGTTAGCAGAGGAAATTGCAGAACCACTAGCCAGAAACTTTGAAAAATCCTAGAGAACAGAAGTCAAGATTTGAGAAGGACAAATGTTGTCCCAATCTTCAAAAAAGGAAAGAAGATGGAGCCAGGAAATTACAGGCCAGTGAGTCCTAGTGCTATACCAATGCTAATCTACCGTAATTTCCTTCTATGATGAAATCACTGACTGGGTGGCTCAGGGAAATGCGGTAGATATAGTGTATCTCGACTTCAGCAATGCATTTGATAAACTATATCATAGTAACCTTTTTAAAAAAATGACCAAGTATGGGATTGATAAGACTACTGTTAGGTGGATTCATAACTGACTCAGTGATAGTACTCAAAGAGTGGTAATAAATGGTTGCAAAAGAAGAAAGATGTCCAGCTCCACCAAATCTGTGAAGAAAAAGTTTCCTTATTCACAAACTTTAACATGGTGAGTACAAACTTCAGCACAAACCATATGGGTGTGATGGCTAAAACTAGAGAAGACAGAGAAAGGATTCATAAGGATCTAGAGAGCTTGAACAATGAGCAACAACTAACAGAATGGTATTTAACAGAGAGAAATGCAAGATCCTACATCTGGGCAAGAAAAATGAAAATTACATCTACAGAATGGGAGGAATAGAACTAAGCAACAGCATGTGTGAAAAAGACTTTGGTATACTAATAGATCACATACTGCACATGAGTCAGCAGTGTGATACAGCAGCAAAAAAGTCAAACATAGCTCTAGGAGAAACATAGAGTCTAAATCACGTGAAGTAATTATCCCCTGCTATTAGTCCTCGGTCAGGTCTCATCTGGTATACTATGTTCAGTTCTGGGCACCACATTTTAAAAAAGACATTAAAAACTGGAGCAAATTCAGAGAAGAGCAAATAGGAAGGCAAGCAGAATGCAAAGTATGTACTATGTGGAACAGTGAAAAGATCTGGGAATGTTTAGCTTGCATACAAGAAGGCTAAGAGGAGACATAATAGATGTCTACAAATATCTGAAGGGCTGTCACAGTGTAGAGGGACCATCATTATTCTCATTTGCACATGGAAACACGAGAAGCAATTAAATGAAACTGAGATACAGCGAGAACATGCAGATTAAATATTAGAAAAAACTTTTTGACAGTGAAGGTGATCAATGAGTGAAACAGGCTACCAAGAGAGGTGGCGAGTTTCAATGGAAGTCTTCAGAGGCTGGACAGACATCTGTCTGAGATGGTTTAGGGAATCCTGCATTGAGCAGGGGGTTGGACACGATGACCCTGGAGGTCCCTTCACACTCTAACATTCCATGATCCTATGACACATAGTATAAGCAAACAAAAGTTCAAATACCATAAAAAGACTAAAAAGAAAAGTAAAAGAATAAAATAAAAAGTTCTAATACCCCCTCCTTTTCTCTATTAAAAATAAATAAAATATAAATAAAAATACTTGGCATCCCTGAATCAGTAAAAGTCCAATCTATCAAAATGTAAAATGAATTAACCAGTTTGGTAAACACCATAAAGAGATTCCTGGGACAAGAGAATTTGTGTATTCTTGCCTTGTTTGTATGGGTTTTCTTCCACACTCCAGAAACATTCTCATAGGTTAATTGGCAGCAATTGGAATTGTCTCTTGGGTGTATATAGGGAGTAGTGAAGAGAAATTAACCTCATGGAGAGAAGAGACTGGTGTGAATGGTGAGGATCTCGATACGGTGATATAGAATATGCCACTATATAAATAAGAGGGATTACTTCGAAAAAAGGCCTAGTTGCATCTTGTGCAGCTGCATTATCGGGAGCTGTTACGCACATTATCATGCAGCCTAAAGTAAATTTTCATCATACTTACACATTTTTTTTTTATGTATGAAGGCTTCACTTATGTTATTTAAGTAACACAGAAGCTTTTAAATGTGCAGCAAACAAAAGTGGCTTTAATTGCCTCTTTGGATGGAAAGCTTCCTGGAAATTCTCAACTGTGCTTTAATGATGGTCCATGAACGGCAATAAGCAGAGTAAATGCATTGTTGCCTGTCTAGTTATATGACCAGAAAGGTCTTTGTCATAATTACCTTGACTGAACACCTATTTGTTCTCAAAAATCTCCATTTCTCCGTCTACTCCATTTCCCCCTCTACCATCCACATTTATCTGCCACTTTGCCACATGTATTTATAATAATTCACAACCTATTGAAAATCATATGTCACTAAAATGGCCGGTGAAGATACCCAAAGCTGCATTGTCTAAGCAGGCACAAAAGGTAAAACACCAGTATAGTAACAAAAAGTGCTGTGCTAAAGGGTTATTCCCATCTTCATAGATTGATATTGCTGGATAGAGCTAGTAAATACAAGCACTTTTGGAAATTTTAGTGTTTTAAAATTTGCAGCCAATCTCCTATCTTATTTTACTACCAATCAAATTTCCCAATAATATACTGAACAGCAGGAAATAAGCAACAATAAGCTCAATATTCACCTCTGATTAGATTCTGGCATGTCGTTGGCGGTGATGGTGCACAGGGACTCAATGATTGCTAATCTGAACGGTCATCTGAGTGCCCTGCTCCTTGTATGTGCTCTGCTGTAATCAGTGGAACTGTACACTGCACTTGGACTGGTGCGGTGTCCCTTCATATTAACAATTTCTAGGATGTCAATGGCACGTCACATGATGATCAAAAGGGAACATTTGCTTTGAGCTAATATAGACTAAATGTACTATTTGTCACCAGTCAGGCTAGATATCTTATCTGTACCACCGGTGGCTGCTGGTGGGATCCAGGTGTTAAGTTAAAAAGAAGAGATGCGCACCATAGTCTTAAAATGTAAAGCGTAATAAAAATAGGATGAGCACAGCGGCTGGAAAGCAGAGCGGTGACGTCACCGCTCTGCTTTCCGGCTGACCGACGCTCACAGCCAGTACAGGAGGAGTGCAGAGCACAGCGCTGGAAGACAGGCGGCTGTAGGTAAGTATGTAGTGTTTGTTTTTTTTAACTTTTAGGATGGTAACCAGGGTAAACATCGGGTCACTAAGCGCGGCCCTGCGCTTAGTTACCCGATGTTTACCCTGGTTACCAGTGAAGACATCGCTGGATCGGTGTCACACACGCTGATCCAGCGATGTCAGCAGGAGTCCAGCGACGAAATAAAGTTCTGGACTTTATTCAGCGACCAACGATCTCCCAGCAGGGGCCTGATCGTTGGTCGCTGTCACACATAACGATTTCATTAACGATATCGTTGCTACGTCACAAAAAGCAACGATATCGTTAACAATATCGTTATGTGTGAAGGTACCTTAAGTGTCTTTCTTCTATCTAGCATGTTGTCTACTGCCTATTGTCAAGTATAATCCATCCCTATCTGCAGAGATGTCAAGATGGATTACAGAAATTTGATGGAGTCAACTGTTCTCTGGTCTGTAAAATTGCACACAAACATGATATGGAGATGAGATTTCAGGTGGTTAAGAGGCAGGGAAGCCATTACACAGTGGTGGACTTGTTCTGGGAATAAAGGGAAAGGAAATTCTAGCACCTATTGTATCATTAAAATGCTGATGAAGATGAACACCCTCTCAAAAAGAGTAGAAGGCAAGATACAGAGCATGAGAATTGAAACAGGCCCCTTAAAAGACGATAATAACAAGATAATTATAGAGGACAAGGAAAAGGCTGAAATATTAAATAGGCACTTTTCATCCATGTTCACCAATGACCTGTCTGATACAGGGATCTTTCAGCAAGCCAAAAATCAAAGTTCACCACCCGATATAAGTAGTTTAACACAAAAAGCAGTATGCCTGCATCTGAACAAATTAAACATTGGCTAATTCCGTGGCTGAGATGACATTGATCCACGGATATTGATGGAATTGAGCTCAGTGATTGACAGACCACTGTATCTAATATTCTTACACTCTATGGTATCGGGTGGTGCAACAAGATTGGAGGATGGTTGACGTGGTGTCATTATTTAAGAAAGGTAAGAAGGTGGATCCAGGTAACTATTGACTGAAAAGTGACATCAGTGGTGTGCAGAGTTTTTAAAGGCATCATAAGAGATGACCTGTCGAAATATATTGCTGAGAATAATATAATATATAACAACCAGCATGGTTTAATGAAAGATAAGTCATGTTTAACCAATATGTTAGGTTTCTATGAGGAGGTGAGTGCAAATCTGGATGTTGGTAATGCAGGTATGTTATTTATCTGGACTTTGCAAAGGCATTTGATACTGTACCACACAATAGCCTTATACTGAAGCTACATAAGCAGGAACTAGGGAAAACTATATGCAGATGGGTAAGGAATTGGCTAAAGACAGGAAATAGTCGTTGTAAATGGTACGTTCTCTAACTGGGATATAGTCAGCAGTAGGGACAGCAGGAATCTGTGCTAGGACTGATTCTTTTTAAAGATCATACTAAGGTCTAGGGAGCACTCATTACGGGTGGAAGAAAGGCGTTACTGGCAGCTAAACAGGAAAGGGTTTTTTACAGTTAGAGCAGTCAAGCTGTGGAATGCTCTACCACCAGATGTAGTAATGGCAGACACTATAACAGCTTTTAAAAAGGGCTGGACGATATCCTCAATACGCATAACATTGCGGGTTATTGTTAAAGTAGTGAGAAAATGTACAATTGGTGGAGGAAGGTTGAACTTGAGGTACCTAGGTCTTTTTTTCCACCTTTGTAACTATGCAACTGCTCCTGCGCATGTTAGACTGGTGTGTGCACCAAAAGCAGTTTTAACTTGTTGTGGATGACATCTACAAAACACGCTTTACTACAGTTCTCGTGTGGAAGATCAGATACGCCTTAAACCTTCCCTTCAGCCTCACAGAGTTGCTTAGATAGTTTGTCGATGATATTTCATCTCTTATAATCCATTATGAAGTTAAAGGGCAACAGATATAGAGCCATGGGTGTTGGGAAGGGGCTGCCAACAAGTCACTTTGCCTTTCATTGAGTTATTAGATACTGGGTTTTGCCAGCAAAATAATTATATGCCTTGATCCAGGCGTGTCAAACTGCATTCCTCGAGGGCTGCAAACAGGTCATGTTTTCAGGATTTCCTTGTACTGCACAGGTGATAATTTAATCACCAACTCATTATTTGTGTAGGTGATTAAATTATCACCTGTGCAGTACAAGGAAATCCTGAAAACATGACCTGTTTGCAGCCCTCGAGGAATGCAGTTTGACACCCCTGACTTGATCAAAGAAAGCCTAGACGTGACTCTGGGTCTAACACACAACAATAGAATTTCAGCAACAGGTAAGAGACATTTTGATGTCTTGCAGCTGTCCAGTAAGAAATCATATGGATGCCCTAATCTTCCCATGGTTATTGATAAGAAACTATTGCTTAGCTGCAGAGCTATTTTCAGATGCTGTATGTCCCTGATAGAACACACCTCGGTTCCTCGGCTATGCATCAGTGCTTGGTATCACAATCCAGGACTTGTCATATCAAAAGCTATATATTTCTGTGTGAGAGCAAAACACTAAATTATGAAGCAGGAGAAAGTTCAGCAGTTCAGCATTTTGTCTTCAGAACTCACAATATGTGGCTTTGGCGCTACACAGCATTGACGAGTCCTCAGTGTGCCATTACCTAATGGGTTCTGTCCCCCTGTGACCAAGCAATGCTCTGTTTTTCATTAGGAAGAAAAGCAAATGAATAAGTTGCGGAGGTAATTAACTTAATAATGCATGTGGAGAAGGAGGGAAGCAGCCTCTCTGGGATCGGAGCTCTTCTGCACCGTGCTCACTTATTTGGAGTTTGCATTTTATTTACATATTTGTTTTCCTGAACAAGGAACAATATTTTCAGAGCTAAAATACTAAGGATGTAATCATACTGCCCTACTGATTGCTCCTTCATTTAAAGCACATATCATCTTTTTTTATTAAGGTATATACTATATTGAAGGGGATAAAACACAATTGAGTCAAAAATCTACATGGAGGCACAATCAATTGGGGTCTTGATACATGAAAGTTATAATACACAGTAAAAAATAATTGCCGTGTGTGCATAATCCTTTATCATCCTTTACCTACAGATTGTTAATGAGTCGGCTGTTTCAACAATATACTTCCTTCCTAAAATTAATAAGAATTCATGTACTCCTCCAGAGACCTTTCATATCATGTAGGGGCAGCTTAAGAAGAACATTAGCAAATGTATTGATGCTCAAGTTAAACCTTTTAGTTTAATGTCTACCCTCGTATAGCCAGACTTCCAGTATCCGTTGTTTCAGATGCTGCACATCTCGTGTCTTCACAGCATAGACAATTGCCTTCAGATGACCCAAGCATCTGAAACAACGGATGCTGGAAGCCTGTGCTAGCATTTCTTCTGCGGTGTTGCTATCAGTGTGTCAAGAGCAGGAGAAGAGGGCTGCAATTGACAATCCAACACAATGGGCAGCGCTTTGAACACATTTTATAAGTGATCATAAACTTGTAAATAACTCATGAAAGAATAACGTTATGTTAACACCAAGCACACCATTGTTTTTCTTGTGAAATTCTCAATAAGTTTGATGTCACCTGACCCTCTCCCCATTGAAAAAAATAAAGTTGGATCCATAATGGCCGACGTCAAAATGGCCGCCATGGTCACCAGTCTCCCATCTTGAAAAGTTTTTCTCCATCCCATATACTAATGTGCCACAGACATGAAGTTGATATCACCAACCATTTCCATTTTATTTAGGTGGATCCAGATAAATGTCCCACCCTGTATATATTTTTTTTACTTATATCTGATGTTTTTGTTTTTGTCCATCTGTCTTTTTTTTCAGCACGTGTTTTGTTTGCAATGATTACTTGACCACACCATCTTTTCCACATCAATTGCCACTTTTTGGGGAACTCTTCCATTTATTTGTTAATTTTCTGTAACATAGTAACATAGTAACATAGTTAGTAAGGCCGAAAAAAGACATTTGTCCATCCAGTTCAGCCTATATTCCATCATAATAAATACCCAGATCTACGTCCTTCTACAGAACCTAATAATTGTATGATACAATATTGTTCTGCTCCAGGAAGACATCCAGGCCTCTCTTGAACCCCTCGACTGAGTTCGCCATCACCACCTCCTCAGGCAAGCAATTCCAGATTCTCACTGCCCTAACAGTAAAGAATCCTCTTCTATGTTGGTGGAAAAACCTTCTCTCCTCCAGACGCAAAGAATGCCCCCTTGTGCCCGTCACCTTCCTGTAGTGCTGGATAAAATGGGTGAGGTCTCGCCTATATCATTTTTTTTTATTATTTGCAAACCAAAAGATATAATAAAATGTCCTGAACCCCTTAAAAGATTAGGACTGGAATCTTCTTATCATTAACACCAACAAATCAACCTTTGGCTATACAGATAACATCATATTAACAACTAGCCAACTATTATTGCAAAAAATAGACTTTTCCAAACTCAAGTTAGGCCAGTCTCACACGTCCAGATAATTCCAGTACCGGAGAAAACTGTACCGGAGTTATCCGTGTTCGTGTGTCCATGTGCTCACGTAGGCCATCTGTGTGGGATCCGTGTGATGTTCGTGAGTACGTTTTTAGGGTCTGTGTGCTGTACGTGTGCTGTACGTGTGTCTGTGTCCTTGTACTGCAACAATTTTTACAATTTTAACCCTATGACAGGAAAAACGAACACGGACAGCACACGGATGGCACACGGACAGCATCTGTGTGCGGTACGTGTTTACACGGACCCATTGACTTTAACGGGTCAGTGTGATCCATGCGCTCCCACGAACACTGACATGTGTCCGTGTTTTGCAAACGGACACACGGTCCGTGAAAACACGCTAACATGTGCAGAGACACATTTATTTTAATGCGTCTACGTAAGTCAGTGTCTCCGGTACGTGAGGAAACTGTCACCACACGTACCGGAGACACAGACGCGCCTTAGGAATAGCTTATTTGGATACACGCAGTACCAAGTCTTCAGATGGGTGATGGCTTTCAGCCTCTGTTAATAGCAGCTAAATACCTACCATATATTGGGATATTATACCATTGCCTGACTACTATACACTGGGCCTTATTTGAAATTCTCTCATAAGATATGGTACATGAAATAAAACAGGAAAATAAACTATTATTTTATACTTCTGCAGCTGCACAAAAATCAATACTACAATACCGTATAATGACCTCCGCACCCACCAGTAGATTATTCCTTGAGAAAGTTACATTCATTTTCTGCATGGACTGAATTGAATTCTCTCTCATGAATGAAAACAAAGAGAAGCAATTCTTTGGTATATGATAACATTTTATGCAACTGCTTTGCTAGACTATATTAAAAAGCAAACTACCACAATGCTTTGGTTAAACAAGCTGATGATCTCGAAGAAACAATACTTCTACTTTGTTTTAGTCTTAAATTTATAAAACATATCATACATTGACATACTTCTGGCCAATTGAAGAGAGTCCAAGTGTTCACAATCATATTCCTGTCTGTCTTTATTTCTCACTCCCCACTATATATATAGTCATTGCTGAAAGTGTTGCCACCCTTGAAATTGCTCCAGAAAATGAAATATTTTTTCCCAGAACAACACAAAAAAAACAGAGAAAAAAAGGAAATTGGACATAATGACATAATTTCACACAAAAGTCAGAAATTCTGCCAAATAAAATTGTTGCAACATTTCCAAAATTGTGGGTAAAGAACTTTGCTTCAAGCTTGTGATGCTCGTTCAAACTCCTCTGCAGCAAGTAACAGATGTGGGCAATATGAAAATCACACCTGGAACAAGCTAAAAAGGGGAGAATTTGACTCAATCTTTACATTGTGTGTGCCACACTAAGTATGAAAACAGAAAAAGAGAACCGTCTGGGGACTTGACAACCAAAGTTGTTGAACAATATCAACAATCTCAAAGGTCGATCTCCAACGGTCTTGATGTTCCTTTATCCACAATGCTCAAAAAAATTAAGACGTTCACAACCCATGGCACTGTAGCTAATCTCCCTGGACGTGGACAGAAGAGAAAAGTTAAAATGAAGGATAGTCCTGATGGTGTATAAGCAGCCCCTATCAAGTTCCAAAGAAACTCAAACTGCCCTGCAGGCTCAGGGTGTCACAACACAGCTGTTGGGTGACCTGGGACCAGGGTCTCTGTTATGGACCTGTTGGTTAAGAGCACCCGGAACGACCTGATGGCTAAACTCACACAGGACAAGCTCTGGGAAGTGGGAACTCTGCTGACCGCAACCCCCAATCCTATCACACAACTAGAAATAGCCGTGGAGCGTACCTAACACGACCTAGACGCCTCTTCACAGCCTAAGAGCTAACTGTTGCAGAGTGCGTCTTCTTGCAGTCACCGCTGTACTTAGGAAAGCTTCAATCAGCAAGATATCTTGAGTAAACAGTATTTACTTCATACTGGATAAACATGAGATACAATTCAGTGTCACACAGTCCGTGCACTGAACACAACACATTCATGAAGAAAAGCAAAACCGAAAGTAAGAAAACAACCAACCACTGAGAGCTTCCCTCCCCACATTACAGCAAGTATATAACTTTACACACTATCGCCATCTGCTGTCTGGTTAGTATAAAGTCCTCCTTTCACTTATAATAAGTCCCAATCTGTTGCATATGCCAACACCCTTTCTCAACAGTAAGGACTTATTCAATCAAACCCAACTTTTTTATTAGTCTCTGATGTTTATCAGCATTCAACGCCTTCGTGAAAATGTCTGCTGTCATTTCTTCAGTAGGACAGTACTCTAACTTTAAGACTCCTTGTTCCTGATGATCTCTCAAGAAATGATATTTCACATCAATATGCTTGGTTCTTGGATTGACTCTTTCCATCTGAGCAAGAACAAGACATCCTTGATTGTCCTCTTTTAGTTTTGTTGGTGCCAACTGTGGTTGTCCTAATTCTGTCAACAATTGTCTTAACCACAGTACTTCTTGACTCGCGTGTGCTGCGGCAACATATTCTGCTTCTGTTGAAGATAGTGTGTTTGACAACTGGAGCAAATGTCTCATCATAGTCTTCTCCAACAGGCAGTTTAGATATTTCTTCCCAAGAAGTAGGCTCATAGATTTTTCTTGTGCTTGTCTTGTATGAGAGACGTTTTGGTGGTTTTCCTTTGTTCTCTCTCATTGAACGTCTTGGTTCTGTGTCTGTTTGTAGTTGTGATTCTTCACTTTCAGTATTTTGTTCTTCATTAACTTCTGCTTCTTTCTCATCAGATATTTCTTCAGTTGTGTCATTATTGGTTTTCTCATTTTTTGTTTCAACTGAAATCATAATATCTTCATTTAAATCTTCAATGAATGTCACACTGTTACTCACCGTAACTCTGTCTGTTTTGGGATTTAGGATTCTGTATCCTTTGCAATTTTCACTATATCCAACAAATATTCCTTCCATCGATCTGTTTTGAAGTTTGGAACGATGAATATGAAAACTTTACATCCAAAAACTTTTAAATGATTGACACTTGGTTTCATACCTTGCCACAGTTCATATGGAGTTTTCGTCAGTTTTCTGGAAAAAAGTCGGTTCTGTAGATAAGTAGCTGTCATTGCTGCCTCACCCCAATATTTCTCTGGTAGTTTGGAATCCGTCAGCATACATCTTATCATCTCTGTTAGAGTTCTGTTTTTCCTTTCTGCTACTCCATTTTGTTCAGGTGTGTATGGAACCGTTTTCTGGTGTTCTATTCCATTTTGTCTTAAGTAGTCTTCTATTCTGTGACTTGTAAATTCACCTCCATTATCACTTCTGATGACAATTGGCTTCCTTTGAAATTTGTTACTTGATCTTGTTACATAGTCTACAAGTTTATCAAAAACTTCACTTTTGTTTTTAATTAAGTATGTGACTGTGTATCTTGAGTAATCGTCTATAAAAGTCAACATGTATCTATTGCCTCCTGATGTAGTCACTTTCATGGGTCCACATACGTCAGTATGCACCAAATCAAGTGGTCTTTCGCTTTTCATCTCACTTTCTTTTGGAATAGATATCCTTGTGGCTTTGGATTTTATACAACAATCACATTTTATGGTAATTGAGCAATCTGATATCTTTAAATCTTTTGTCAATTCTTTTCTCTGTTGGTCCCTTATACTGTCAGGGTGTCTATGTCCTAGACGTGTATGCCACATGTGAATACAGTTTTTGTGATCATGTGTACATACCTTCATCTGTTCCTTTGGTGTGTCAAAATGATATAATTGTTCATCTGCCTTGACTTTGGTTATCACTTTGTTTCCTGCAATAATTGCACACTCATTGTCTTTGAATTTCACTGTAAGTCCTTTTGCTGTTAAACGTTTCACAGATAATAATCCGCCTTCCAATTTTGGAACATACAACACATCTTGTACAAGTATCTTTGAATCTTGCCCGAACTTGTTTGAACAATTTAGCATACCTTGTCCGATACCTTCTGCGGTTATTTTGCTTCCATCTGCGAGATAAATGGCTTCTTTCTTATCTAAATCAAGATCAGTAAAGAAATTCTTGCCACTTGTCATATGACTCGTTGCTCCTGAATCAATAAACCAACCAAGTGATGATTTCTTGTCTGTTACTTTAAATGTGCCATTCCAATTATTCTCACATGAATCGGAAATTGTGTTTTTTACTTTCTCTGTATGCTTTTTATGTTGTAATTTTTGTTGTTCTGCTTTCCATATAGTACAGTCTTTCTTTAAATGACCTTTTTTCTTACATCTGAAGCATTCTCTTGTCTTTTTATTATAGGGTTTTTGGCATTCTGTAGCTTTAAGAGCGTTTTCACTGTCCTTTTCAGTAGAAGAATCATTTCTTTGTTCTTTTCGTCTCTGATATTCATCTATTAGTCTTGTTTTCACAAAATCTAATGTAATGTCAGTTTCTGGTCTCGTCTCAAGGGCATTTATCAAGGCTGTATACGAATCTGGTAAACTGCACAACAATATAGCTGCTACATGACTTTCTTTAATATCTTCACCAATAGATCTTAGCTGTGATATCACTTCCATCATTGAGAATATGTGCTTCTGCATATCATCATTTGCACTCAATCTCATACTGTACAGCTTTCTTAATAAAAATAACTTGTGATTCAAGCTAGGTCTTTCATACAGTTTTCTTAATGCTTCCCACATTCCCTTAGCTGTTTCTTCATTTCTTATATGTATTAATTGAGCATCATCCACTAATAAGCTAATGGTGGCTCTCGCTTGTATATCCTTCTTATCCCATGTCTGATTATCTTGATCTGGTCTTGCTGTAACAATTACTTCCCATAGATCATCCTTAGATAACAACATCTCTACTTTGAATTTCCATAACTGATAATTTTCACTATTCAGTTTAGCTACTGTAAATTTCAGTTCTGTGTTACTCATCATCTTTATATAGTCTTACTTGTTTAGAGAGTTGTACTGAAGATATTCTCCTGTATGTCCTGTGAATTCTCTGCAATTATATCCAGCTCCTGGGATGCTGAATTCCTCTGTCACTCTGTATCTGGATTTAGTTCCTTCTGTTTACAGAGCTTATCTGTGTGCTCCGTTATCTGGGCTATAAACCAGGATCCTTCTGCCTGAGCTTGTAGTGCAGACCTGTAGTGTCTGGGGTGCCTGGGTTGCCTGGAGTTATCTGGAGTGATCTGGGGTTATCTGGGCCCATAACCTGTTGCAGAGTGCGTCTTCTTGCAGTCACCGCTGTACTTAGGAAAGCTTCAATCAGCAAGATATCTTGAGTAAACAGTATTTACTTCATACTGGATAAACATGAGATACAATTCAGTGTCACACAGTCCGTGCACTGAACACAACACATTCATGAAGAAAAGCAATACCGAAAGTAAGAAAACAACCAACTTCCCTCCCAGAGCTTCCCTCCCCACATTACAGCAAGTATATAACTTTACACACTATCGCCATCTGCTGTCTGGTTAGTATAAAGTCCTCCTTTCACTTATAATAAGTCCCAATCTGTTGCATATGCCAACACTAACTAGCCCTAAAGATAGAAAATAAAGCCTACCTTGCCTCAGAGAAATTCCCCAAAGGAAAAGGCAGCCCCCCACATATATTGACTGTGAGTTAAGATGAAAGTCACAAACACAGAGATGAAACAGGTTTCAGCAAAGGGAGGCCAGACTTACTAAACAGACTGAGGATAGAAAAGGTATCTTTGCGGTCAGCACAAAAAACTACAAAAAACCACGTAGAGTGTGCAAAAAGACCTCCGCACCGACTCACGGTGCGAAGGTGACACTCTGCATCCCAGAGCTTCCAGCTGGCAAGACAAAATCATGATAGCCAACTGGACAAGGAAACAATGAACAAATAATTAACTAGCAGGGACTTAGCTTCTGCTGGAGTAGACAGGTCACCAGAAAGATCCAAGAGCGAACTGAACCAGTACAAGAACATTGACAGCTGGCATGGAGTAACGATCTGAGTGGAGTTAAGTAGAACAGCCAGCCAAAGAATAAACTACGTCACCTGTGGAAGGAACCTCAGAAGCAGCAGCTCCACTCACAGCCACCAGAGGGAGTCCATGGACAGAACTCGCCGAAGTACCATTCATGACCACAGGAGGGAGTTCAAAAACAGAATTCACAACAGGTCTCCTTCCCTGTCCTTAACACTAGGGGGCACCCCTACTCCCCTGGGATACTTCTGAAGGTGAAGATGCCAGGGCCTCCACCCCTGCCTTATCTCCTGAGTAGCTCTTCGTCTGTTCTCTTCCCCCATCCAGGGAAGAGGGGCGCTACTGTGCACGGTAGTACACCAACCTGACAAACAAGGCACCACAAACAAGGGTTAACAGAAAACTCCAGGCATACAAAATATTCACTCACATATAACAGAGGATAGCCCCAGGGCATGGAGGTAGGGAAATAAAGCAAAATAGAGAAGAATAGGTAATTACCACACATACAAACCAAGCAACAGTCACTGATAACTCCTCCAACTCTCCTTCTCATATGAACTCATCTCCCTCCATTAGCCATGCAGCAAATGCTAGCTCTGACAAGGATTTGTAACAGAGCCCAGATTATAAAGGGGAAAGGAGTGTCTAACCAGGCACCAAGCTCAGCTGTGAGCACAGAGATTTCCAACACAGCCGCTTAACCCCTGTTCTGCCAGAACGAATAAACACATTAAAAATTAAGGCAAAGTGCTTCTTCTCAGTGCCGGAGTAGGAGCAATCAGATGCTATGGTCTTCTGCCTCCACACTGCTGCGGTAACCCCATGACACAAAGTCAGTGCAAACTATCCATCAACATCTCAATGAAATAAAAAGCTATGGCAGGAGACCCAGGAGAACTCCCCTTCTGACACAGTGACATAAGAAAGCTAGACTGCTGTTTACCAAGATGTACGTGAGTAAGCCAAAATCCTTCTGGGAACGTGTCTTGTAGACAAATGAGATGACATTGATCCACGGATATTGATGGAATTGAGATCAGTGATTGACAGACCACTGTATCTAATATTCTTACACTCTATTGTATCGGGTGGTACCACAGGAATGGAGAATGGTGCAGGTAACTATTGACTGGAAAGTGACATCAGTGGTGTGCAGAGTTTTCGAGGGCATCATAAGAGATGACCTGTCAAGATATATTGCTGAGAATATTATAATATATGACAACCAGCACGGATCCATGAAAGATAAGTCATGTTTAACCAATATGTTAGGTGTCTATGAGGAGGTGAGTGCAAATCTGGATGTTGGTAATGCAGCTATGTTATTTATCTAGACTTTGCAAAGGCATTTGATACTGTACCACATAGTAGCCTTATACTGAAGCTACATAATCAGGGACTAGGGAAAACTATATGCAGATGGGTAAGGAATTGGCTAAAAGACAGGAAGCAGTTGTTGTAAATGGTACGTTCTCTAACTGGGATATAGTCAGCATTGGGGACAGCAGGAATCTGTGCTAGGACCGATTCTTTTTAATGACCTTGTGGTTGGGATTAGAGTAAAGTGTCTGTCTTTGCTGATGACACCAAACTGTGTTGGATATTAAAATCTGACCTTGACATTAAAATATTGCAAAATGATCTGGATAAGATGATTGAATTTGCAAACACTTGGAAAATAAGATTTAATGTACGGTAGATAAATTCACCTAGGATGGAAGAATCCTATTGCTGCATACACATTAAATAAGAGTATGCAAGGGAATACAGTGTAGGAAAAGGACTTGGGGATTCTGGTTACAAGTAAGCTTAGCAGCAGTACTCAATGTCAAGCAGCAGCAGCAAAAGCAAGCAAGATTTTAGGATGTTTAAAAGGAGAGATAAAATCCTGCGATTCCAACATATTGTTACCCCTTTATAAACCACTAGTGAGGCCACATCTAGAATATGGGATCCAGTTTTGGCTCCACATTTTTAAAAGAATATACAAAAGTAAGAGTCAGTTCAAAGGCGGGCAACTAGATTATTACAAGGGATAAATACTTATCCAAGTACTTGCATACATGCTGTTTAATCATTTGTTCAAAGAACTTTCTTGGAATAGGAGTAAGGCTCACTGGCCTGTAATTTCATGGCTCCATATTTTCTTTTTTTGAAGATAGGTACAACATTTGCCCTTCTTCAATCCTCTGGGACTTCTCCAGTACTCAAGGATTTTGATTCTGGCTAGTGGTTCTGCAGTTTCCTCTGCTAACTCTTTCAGTACACTATGATGTAATTCATCTGGACCACGAGATTTAAATTTATTTAAATTAGCTGTGTTCTTTCATTATCTCTCCATTTATAGATAGTGTGGATTCTTTTATTCCTTTGATAGCACAGTGAAGATCAGTTGATGTTACATTTGCTTTCTTAGAGAACACAGATGAAAAATGGGATTTAAAAGTTCGGCCTTCTCAACATAATTTTTAACCACTTCACTCTTTTCATCGTGTAAAAATCCTATAGCATATTTGGCTTTTCTTTCACTTTTGACATACCCCCAAATCCTTTTTTACTGCTCTAGGTCTCCTTGCAAGCCTCACTTCATTATTGGCTTTAGCTCTTCTAATGCTTGCCCTGCATTCCCTGCTGACATTATATTCTACTTTCGATATGCCCCCTCTTTCCATTTATTATACATATTTACACATAACACACATATTTCTATTAAGTTTATTGAACTTTTTATTTGTTTAAGTCACAGCCAATACAGAACTTCACAATGAGATCTCTTGATCACGTCTATAATATATTGTGTTACACTAACAGGCAGCCTCTGGTGGATACAGGTGCTGGCATTGTCAATAGTTTTCTGGAGATTTACTTCTATGTGCAAGCCTCCTTAGGAAGAAAGAAAACTCAAGTATCCCCTTTGTGTTACACATGCAGGCTCCTTTGTACCTGCATTATACACACACAATACCACATAAGTGGTTGCTGAGGGACACAAAGTGATACCAAAGAGCTTATTTCATATTAACCCATTTAGAGCATTTGGTTGAAGAACTACTACACCCACCCTATTTTCATGCAGTTTACCAATGTACCATCTTTTACCATTTGAATGTGGAATGACTGATCCCTGCTTTTACAGAGAACACCGTCCAGCCAATATATTATTGCACATAACTGTCTAAAATCTAAAAATGGCAATAATATTGTTATCGCATATAACATGTATTGCTCAAATCAGTGTCTGAAAATTACAGAGAAAACTTAGAGTTTTGTATAACTTTCCAAAAGAAGACTTATCACAGAGTCATAAGTGGGCCTTTTTTTCATTATTTTATTCCCTTTGCTCCCCTGAGTATTTTGTCTTTCTTTTTTCTAGTCTACCATGTAGTTACAGAGATATGGCCATTTTTATTTATCATTATTTTTTTATGGCCTTTACAAGGAGTATGATGCTTGGAGGATCATCTAGGTTTGTGTCTTTAGTCTTCCCTGCATTATTAGGGAATGATCACATATATTGTTTTTGCTGTGTATTTTACGCAGTGCATTTGTTGTGTAAAATACGCAGTGTTTTACGGTAGCAGAACAAACAATGCGATTTTTAAAATTTCATGCACACACTGCAGTTTTTTTATGCACGATTTTTGAGCCCTGCTGTGTTTTTGTCAAGATTCACCATACCGCTTTTTACCTATTGAAATAAATGAATGAAAAATGCAAAAAAATGCTGTTCAAATGCAAGTTAGGCCCCCTTCACCAGTCAGTGTCTCCGGTACATGCGGGACAGTTATCACATGTAACGGAGATACTTGCACAGGTAGACCAATTCAAGTGAAGTGCGTATATGTCAGGGTGTTCCGCAGACCGTGTGTCCGCAGGCAAAACATGCTGACATGTTATTGTTTTATCAGCAGCATGAGCTGCAAAACGTTCTGCACACGTGCACACTGATGACACACGGTGACACTTACCGATGCGTACTGTTCGTGCTGATTCCTGGTGCTGGCTGCTGGAGGCAGCTCTCATCATCGTCCCCGGCTTGCGCTGAGATGATCGTGAGCAGGGAACAATGTTGAGATTTTTATTGAGCCCCTGATGTCTACTTTGAATGTTAAATGAAAAATAACATAAAAATATACATTACATTAACTTTAACACCTAATCCCCTGAAGTACAGTTGTGGCCAAAAGTATTGACACCCCTGCAATTCTGTCAGATAATACTCAGTTTCTTCCTGAAAATGATTGCAATCACAAATTCTTTGGTATTATTATCTTCATTTAATTTGTCTTAAATGAAAAAACACAAAAGAGAATGAAGCAAAAAGCAAAACATTGATCATTTCACACAAAACTCCAAAAATGGGCCAGACAAAAGTATTGGCACCCTCAGCCTAATACTTGGTTGCACAACCTTTAGCCAAAATTACTGTGACCAACCACTTCCGGTAACCATCAATGAGTTTCTTACAATGCTCTGCTGGAATTTTAGGCCATTCTTCTTTGGCAAACTGCTCCAGGTCCCTGATATTTGAAGGGCGCCTTCTCCAAACTGCCATTTTTAGATCTCTCCATAGGTGTTCTATGGGATTCAGGTTTGGACTCATTGCTGGCCACTTTAGAAGTCTCCAGTGCTTTCTCTCAAACCATTTTCCAGTGCTTTTTGAAGTGTGTTTTGGGTCATGGTCCTGCTGGAAGACCCATGACCTCTGAGGGAGACACAGCTTTCTCACACTGGGCCCTACATTATGCTGCAAAATTTGTTGGTAGTCTTCAGACTTCATAATGCCATGCACACAGTCAAGCAGTCCAGTACCAGAGGCAGCAAAGCAACCCCAAGACATCAGGGAACCTCCGCCATGTTTGACTGTAGGGACCGTGTTCTTTTCTTTGAATGCCTCTTTTTTTCTCCTGTAAACTCTATGTTGATGCCTTTGCCCAAAAAGCTCTACTTTTGTCTCATCTGACCAGAGAACATTCTTCCAAAACATTTTAGGCTTTTTCAGGTACGTTTGGCAAACTCCAGACTGGCTTTTTTATGTCTCGGGGTAAGAAGTGGGGTCTTCCTGGGTCTCCTACCATACAGTCCTTTTCATTCAGATGCCGACGGATAGTATGGGTTGACACTGTTGTACCCTCGGACCGCAGGGCAGCTTGAACTTGTTTGGATGTGAGTCGAAGTTCTTTATCCAACATCCGCACAATCTTGCGTTGAAATCTCTTGTAACATAGTAACATAGTAACATAGTTAGTAAGGCCGAAAAAAGACATTTGTCCATCCAGTTCAGCCTATATTCCATCATAATAAATCCCCAGATCTACGTCCTTCTACAGAACCTAATAATTGTATGATACAATATTGTTCTGCTCCAGGAAGACATCCAGGCCTCTCTTGAACCCCTCGACTGAGTTCGCCATCACCACCTCCTCAGGCAAGCAATTCCAGATTCTCACTGCCCTAACAGTAAAGAATCCTCTTCTATGTTGGTGGAAAAACCTTCTCTCCTCCAGACGCAAAGAATGCCCCCTTGTGCCCGTCACCTTCCTTGGTATAAACAGATCCTCAGCGAGATATTTGTATTGTCCCCTTATATACTTATACATGGTTATTAGATCGCCCCTCAGTCGTCTTTTTTCTAGACTAAATAATCCTAATTTCGCTAATCTATCTGGGTATTGTAGTTCTCCCATCCCCTTTATTAATTTTGTTGCCCTCCTTTGTACTCTCTCTAGTTCCATTATATCCTTCCTGAGCACCGGTGCCCAAAACTGGACACAGTACTCCATGTGCGGTCTAACTAGGGATTTGTACAGAGGCAGTATAATGCTCTCATCATGTGTATCCAGACCTCTTTTAATGCACCCCATGATCCTGTTTGCCTTGGCAGCTGCTGCCTGGCACTGGCTGCTCCAGGTAAGTTTATCATTAACTAGGATCCCCAAGTCCTTCTCCCTGTCAGATTTACCCAGTGGTTTCCCGTTCAGTGTGTAATGGTGATATTGATTCCCTCTTCCCATGTGTATAACCTTACATTTATCATTGTTAAACCTCATCTGCCACCTTTCAGCCCAAGTTTCCAACTTATCCAGATCCATCTGTAGCAGAATACTATCTTCTCTTGTATTAACTGCTTTACATAGTTTTGTATCATCTGCAAATATCGATATTTTACTGTGTAAACCTTCTACCAGATCATTAATGAATATGTAGAGTCACTATAGAGTCACTAAAAATAAGAAATAATGGTTTATCTATTACATTACTTAGTTCTCTTAGTACTCGTGGGTGTATGCCATCCGGACCCGGAGATTTATCTATTTTAATCTTATTTAGCCGGTTTCGCACCTCTTCTTGGGTTAGATTGGTGACCCTTAATATAGGGTTTTCATTGTTTCTTGGGATTTCACCTAGCATTTCATTTTCCACCGTGAATACCGTGGAGAAGAAGGTGTTTAATATGTTAGCTTTTTCCTCGTCATCTACAACCATTCTTTCCTCACTATTTTTTAAGGGGCCTACATTTTCAGTTTTTATTCTTTTACTATTGATATAGTTGAAGAACAGTTTGGGATTAGTTTTACTCTCCTTAGCAATGTGCTTCTCTGTTTCCTTTTTGGCAGCTTTAATTAGTTTTTTAGTAACATAGTAAGGCCGAAAAAAGACATTTGTCCATCCAGTTCAGCCTATATTCCATCATAATAAATCCCCAGATCTACGTCCTTCTACAGAACCTAATAATTGTATGATACAATATTGTTCTGCTCCAGGAAGACATCCAGGCCTCTCTTGAACCCCTCGACTGAGTTCGCCATCACCACCTCCTCAGGCAAGCAATTCCAGATTCTCACTGCCCTAACAGTAAAGAATCCTCTTCTATGTTGGTGGGAAAACCTTCTCTCCTCCAGACGCAAAGAATGCCCCCTTGTGCCCGTCACCTTCCTTGGTATAAACAGATCCTCAGCGAGATATTTGTATTGTCCCCTTATATACTTATACATGGTTATTAGATCGCCCCTCAGTCGTCTTTTTTCTAGACTAAATAATCCTAATTTCGCTAATCTATCTGGGTATGGTAGTTCTCCCATCCCCTTTATTAATTTTGTTGCCCTCCTTTGTACTCTCTCTAGTTCCATTATATCCTTCATGAGCACCGGTGCCCAAAACTGGACACAGTACTCCATGTGCGGTCTAACTAGGGATTTGTACAGAGGCAGTATAATGCTCTCATCATGTGTATCCAGACCTCTTTTAATGCACCCCATGATCCTGTTTGCCTTGGCAGCTGCTGCCTGGCACTGGCTGCTCCAGGTAAGTTTATCATTAACTAGGATCCCCAAGTCCTTCTCCCTGTCAGATTTACCCAGTGGTTTCCCGTTCAGTGTGTAATGGTGATATTGATTCCTTCTTCCCATGTGTATAACCTTACATTTATCATTGTTAAACCTCATCTGCCACCTTTCAGCCCAAGTTTCCAACTTATCCAGATCCATCTGTAGCAGAATACTATCTTCTCTTGTATTAACTGCTTTACATAGTTTTGTATCATCTGCAAATATCGATATTTTACTGTGTAAACCTTCTACCAGATCATTAATGAATATGTTGAAGAGAACAGGTCCCAATACCGACCCCTGCGGTACCCCACTGGTCACAGCGACCCAGTTAGAGACTATACCATTTATAACCACCCTCTGCTTTCTATCACTAAGCCAGTTACTAACCCATTTACACACATTTTCCCCCAGACCAAGCATTCTCATTTTGTGTACCAACCTCTTGTGCGGCACGGTGTCAAACGCTTTGGAAAAATCGAGATATACCACGTCCAATGACTCACCGTGGTCCAGCCTATAGCTTACCTCTTCATAAAAACTGATTAGATTGGTTTGACAGGAGCGATTTCTCATAAACCCATGCTGATATGGAGTTAAACAGTTATTCTCATTGAGATAATCCAGAATAACATCCCTCAGAAACCCTTCAAATATTTTACCAACAATAGAGGTTAGACTTACTGGCCTATAATTTCCAGGTTCACTTTTAGAGCCCTTTTTGAATATTGGCACCACATTTGCTATGCGCCAGTCCTGCGGAACAGATCCTGACGCTATAGAGTCCCTAAAAATAAGAAATAATGGTTTATCTATTACATTACTTAGTTCTCTTAGTACTCGTGGGTGTATGCCATCCGGACCCGGAGATTTATCTATTTTAATCTTATTTAGCCGATTTCGCACCTCTGCTTGAGTTAGATTGGTGACCCTTAATATAGGGTTTTCATTGTTTCTTGGGATTTCACCTAGCATTTCATTTTCCACCGTGAATACCGTGGAGAAGAAGGTGTTTAATATGTTAGCTTTTTCCTCGTCATCTACAACCATTCTTTCCTCACTATTTTTTAAGGGGCCTACATTTTCAGTTTTTATTCTTTTACTATTGATATAGTTGAAGAACAGTTTGGGATTAGTTTTACTCTCCTTAGCAATGTGCTTTTCTGTTTCCTTTTTGGCAGCTTTAATTAGTTTTTTAGATAAAGTATTTTTCTCCCTATAGTTTTTTAAAGCTTCAATGGTGCCATCCTGCTTTAGTAGTGCAAATGCTTTCTTTTTACTGTTAATTGCCTGTCTTACTTCTTTGTTTAGCCATATTGGGTTTTTCCTATTTCTAGTCCTTTTATTCCCACAAGGTATAAACCGCTTACACTGCTTATTTAGGATGTTCTTAAACATTTCCCATTTATTATCTGTATTCTTATTTCTGAGGATATTGTCCCAGTCTACCAGATTAAGGGCATCTCTAAGCTGGTCAAACTTTGCCTTCCAAAAGTTCAGTGTTTTTGTGACTCCCTGACAAGTCCCCCTAGTGAAAGACAGGTGAAACTGTACAATATTGTGGTCGCTATTTCCTAGATGCCCAACCACCTGCAGATTTGTTATTCTGTCAGGTCTATTAGATAGTATTAGGTCTAAAAGTGCTGCTCCTCTGGTTGGATTCTGCACCAATTGTGAAAGATAATTTTTCTTGGTTATTAGCAGAAACCTGTTGCCTTTATGGGTTTCACAGGTTTCACTTTCCCAGTTAATATCCGGGTAGTTAAAGTCCCCCATAACCAGGACCTCATTATGGGTTGCAGCTTCATCTATCTGCTTTAGAAGTAGACTCTCCATGGTTTCTGTTATATTTGGGGGTTTGTAACAGACCCCAATGAGAATTTTGTTACCATTTTTCCCTCCATGAATTTCGACCCATATGGACTCGACATCCTCATTTCCTTCGCTAATATCCTCCCTTAAAGTGGACTTTAGACAAGACTTTACATAGAGACAAACCCCTCCTCCTCTCCGATTTTTACGATCCTTTCTAAACAGACTGTAACCCTGTAAGTTAACTGCCCAGTCATAGCTTTCATCTAACCATGTCTCGGTTATTCCCACTATGTCAAAGTTACCTGTAGATATTTCTGCTTCTAGTTCTTCCATCTTGTTTGTCAGGCTTCTGGCGTTTGCGAGCATGCAGTTTAGAGGATTTTGTTTTGTTCCAATCTCCTCGCTGTGGATTGCTTTAGAAATGTTCTTACCTCCCATCTGAGTATGTTTTCCTGGGTCTTCTTTGTTCAAGTCTAATGTTTTTCTTCCCGTCCCCTCTTCTTCTAGTTTAACGCCCTCCTGATGAGTGTAGCGAGTCTTCTGGCAAATGTGTGTTTCCCAGGTTTGTTGAGGTGTAGTCCATCTCTGGCGAGGAGTCCATCGTACCAGTAATTCACACCGTGGTCCAGGAATCCGAATCCTTGTTGTCTGCACCATCGTCTTAGCCAGTTGTTTGCATCAAGGATCCTGTTCCATCTCCTGGTGCCATGCCCGTCTACTGGAAGGATAGAAGAAAAAACTACCTGTGCATCCAGTTCCTTTACTTTCTTCCCCAACTCTTCAAAGTCTTTGCAGATTGTCGGTAGGTCTTTCCTTGCCGTGTCATTGGTGCCAACATGTATCAGAAGAAATGGGTGGACGTCCTTGGAGCTGAAGAGCTTTGGTATCCTATCGGTCACATCCTTGATCATCGCACCTGGAAGGCAGCATACTTCTCTTGCAGTTATGTCCGGTCTGCAGATGGCTGCTTCTGTGCCTCTCAGTAGTGAGTCTCCCACCACCACCACTCTTCGTTGCTTCTTGGCTGTACTTTTTGCTGTCACTTGTTGCTGTGTGCCCTTTTCTTTTTTGCTTGCTGGTATTGCTTCATCCTTAGGTGTGCCATCTTCATCCTCTACAAAGATTTGATATCGGTTCTTCAGTTGTGTGGTTGTTGATTTCTCCATGGTCTTCTTGCTTCTTTTGGTCACATGCTTCCACTCATCTTCTTTTGGAGGTTCTCTGACACTTTTTTCACCTTCTGTGACCAGTAGAGATGCTTCTGTTCTGTCTAGAAAGTCTTCATTCTCTTTGATGAGTTTCAAAGTTGCTATTCTTTCTTCCAGACCCCGCACCTTTTCTTCTAAAAGGGCCACTAGTCTACACTTCTGACAGGTGAAATTTGATTCTTCTTCTGGTCGGTCTGTGAACATGTAGCACATGCTGCAGCTCACCATGTAGGTTGTCACATCTGCCATGTTGCTCCTAGATCCTGCTGACTTCCTGTGTGTTTTCCTTCTTGTGTAATCTACTTAGCCAAGTTCTCTTGCAATAATATCCTACAGGCAAATATTCGCGCGCCGTAAGGCACCTGGAATATGCAAATTAGCCTCCTGAAGCTTGAATCCCTGGTTTGGTGATGCTTTCCAAGCAGCTGGTCCCGGCTGTACCCAACGATCTTCTAGCTTAGGGAGACTTCGCTTTTCCCAGAATGCACCTGGAATATGCAAATTAGCCTCCTCAAGCTTGAATCCCTGGTTTGGCGATGCTTTCCAAGCAGCTGGTCCCGGCTGTACCCAACGATCTTCTAGCTTAGGGAGACTTCGCTTTTCCCAAAATGCACCTGGAATATGCAAATTAGCCTCCTCAAGCTTGAATCCCTGGTTTGGCGATGCTTTCCAAGCAGCTGGTCCCGGCTGTACCCAACGATCTTCTAGCTTAGGGAGACTTCGCTTTTCCCAAAATGCACCTGGAATATGCAAATTAGCCTCCTCAAGCTTGAATCCCTGGTTTGGCGATGCTTTCCAAGCAGCTGGTCCCGGCTGTACCCAACGATCTTCTAGCTTAGGGAGACTTTGCTTTTCCCAAAATGCACCTGGAATATGCAAATTAGCCTCCTCAAGCTTGAATCCCTGGTTTGGCGATGCTTTCCAAGCAGCTGGTCCCGGCTGTACCCAACGATCTTCTAGCTTAGGGAGACTTCGCTTTTCCCAAAATGCACCTGGAATATGCAAATTAGCCTCCTCAAGCTTGAATCCCTGGTTTGGCGATGCTTTCCAAGCAGCTGGTCCCGGCTGTACCCAACGATCTTCTAGCTTAGGGAGACTTCGCTTTTCCCAAAATGCACCTGGAATATGCAAATTAGCCTCCTCAAGCTTGAATCCCTGGTTTGGCGATGCTTTCCAAGCAGCTGGTCCCGGCTGTACCCAACGATCTTCTAGCTTAGGGAGACTTCGCTTTTCCCAGAATGCACCTGGAATATGCAAATTAGCCTCCTCAAGCTTGAATCCCTGGTTTGGCGATGCTTTCCAAGCAGCTGGTCCCGGCTGTACCCAACGATCTTCTAGCTTAGGGAGACTTCGCTTTTCCCAGAATGCACCTGGAATATGCAAATTAGCCTCCTCAAGCTTGAATCCCTGGTTTGGCGATGCTTTCCAAGCAGCTGGTCCCGGCTGTACCCAACGATCTTCTAGCTTAGGGAGACTTCGCTTTTCCCAGAATGCACCTGGAATATGCAAATTAGCCTCCTCAAGCTTGAATCCCTGGTTTGGCGATGCTTTCCAAGCAGCTGGTCCCGGCTGTACCCAACGATCTTCTAGCTTAGGGAGACTTCGCTTTTCCCAGAATGCACCTGGAATATGCAAATTAGCCTCCTCAAGCTTGAATCCCTGGTTTGGCGATGCTTTCCAAGCAGCTGGTCCCGGCTGTACCCAACGATCTTCTAGCTTAGGGAGACTTCGCTTTTCCCAGAATGCACCTGGAATATGCAAATTAGCCTCCTCAAGCTTGAATCCCTGGTTTGGCGATGCTTTCCAAGCAGCTGGTCCCGGCTGTACCCAACGATCTTCTAGCTTAGGGAGACTTCGCTTTTCCCAGAATGCACTTGGAATATGCATTCTAATACTAATACTTTTTAGATAAAGTATTTTTCTCCCTATAGTTTTTTAGAGCTTCAATGGTGCCATCCTGCTTTAGTAGTGCAAATGCTTTCTTTTTACTGTTAATTGCCTGTCTTACTTCTTTGTTTAGCCACATTGGGTTTTTCCTATTTCTAGTCCTTTTATTCCCACAAGGTATAAACCGCTTACACTGCCTATTTAGGATGTTCTTAAACATTTCCCATTTATTATCTGTATTCTCATTTCTGAGGATATTGTCCCAGTCTACCAGATTAAGGGCATCTCTAAGCTGTTCAAACTTTGCCTTCCTAAAGTTCAATGTTTTTGTGACTCCCTGACAAGTCCCCCTAGTGAAAGACAGGTGAAACTGCACAATATTGTGGTCGCTATTTCCTAAATGCCCAACCACCTGCAGATTTGTTATTCTGTCAGGTCTATTAGATAGTATTAGGTCTAAAAGTGCTGCTCCTCTGGTTGGATTCTGCACCAATTGTGAAAGATAATTTTTCTTGGTTATTAGCAGAAACCTGTTGCCTTTATGGGTTTCACAGGTTTCTGTTTCCCAGTTAATATCCGGGTAGTTAAAGTCCCCCATAACCAGGACCTCATTATGGGTTGCAGCTTCATCTATCTGCTTTAGAAGTAGACTTTCCATGCTTTCTGTTATATTTGGGGGTTTGTAACAGACCCCAATGAGAATTTTGTTACCATTTTTCCCTCCATGAATTTCAACCCATATGGACTCGACATCCTCATTCCCTTCGCTAATATCCTCCCTTAAAGTGGACTTTAGACAAGACTTTACATAGAGACAAACCCCTCCTCCTCTCCGATTTTTACGATCCTTTCTAAACAGACTGTAACCCTGTAAGTTAACTGCCCAGTCATAGCTTTCATCTAACCATGTCTCGGTTATTCCCACTATGTCAAAGTTACCTGTAGATATTTCTGCTTCTAGTTCTTCCATCTTGTTTGTCAGGCTTCTGGCGTTTGCGAGCATGCAGTTTAGAGGATTTTGTTTTGTTCCAATCTCCTCACTGTGGATTGTTTTAGAAATGTTCTTACCTCCCTTCTGAGTATGTTTTCCTGGGTCGTCTTTGTTCGAGTCTAATGTTTTTCTTCCCGTCCCCTCTTCTTCTAGTTTAACGCCCTCCTGATGAGTGTAGCGAGTCTTCTGGCGAATGTGTGTTTCCCAGGTTTGTTGAGGTGTAGTCCGTCTCTGGCGAGGAGTCCATCATACCAGTAATTCACACCGTGGTCCAGGAATCCAAATCCTTGTTGTCTGCACCATCGTCTTAGCCAGTTGTTTGCATCAAGGATCCTGTTCCATCTCCTGGTGCCATGCCCGTCTACTGGAAGGATAGAAGAAAAAACTACCTGTGCATCCAGTTCCTTTACTTTCTTCCCCAACTCTTCAAAGTCCTTGCAGATTGTCGGTAGGTCCTTCCTTGCCGTGTCATTGGTGCCAACATGTATCAGAAGAAATGGGTGGACGTCCTTGGAGCTGAAGAGCTTTGGTATCCTATCGGTCACATCCTTGATCATCGCACCTGGAAGGCAGCATACTTCTCTTGCAGTTATGTCCGGTCTGCAGATGGCTGCTTCGGTGCCTCTCAGTAGTGAGTCTCCCACCACCACCACTCTTCGTTGCTTCTTGGCTGTACTTTTTGCTGTCACTTGTTGCTGTGTGCCCTTTTCTTTTTTGCTTGCTGGTATTGCTTCATTCTTAGGTGTGCCATCTTCATCCTCTACAAAGATTTGATATCGGTTCTTCAGTTGTGTGGTTGGTGATTTCTCCATGGTCTTCTTGCTTCTTTTGGTCACATGCTTCCACTCATCTGCTTTTGGAGGTTCTCTGACACTTTTTGCACCTTCTGTGACCAGTAGAGATGCTTCTGTTCTGTCTAGAAAGTCTTCATTCTCTTTGATGAGTTTCAAAGTTGCTATTCTTTCTTCCAGACCCCGCACCTTTTCTTCTAAAAGGGCCACTAGTCTACACTTCTGACAGGTGAAATTGGATTCTTCTTCTGGTCGATCTGTGAACATGTAGCACATGCTGCAGCTCACCATGTAGGTTGTCACATCTGCCATGTTGCTCCTAGATCCTGCTGACCTGCTGTGTGTTTTCCTTCTTGTGTAATCTACTCAGCCAAGCTCTCTTGCAATAATGTCCTACAGGCAAAAATTCGCGCGCCGTAAGGCACCTGGAATATGCAAATTAGCCTCCTGAAGCTTGAATCCCTGGTTTGGTGATGCTTTCGAAGCAGCTGGTCCCGGCTGTACCCAACGATCTTCTAGCTTAGGGAGACTTCGCTTCTCCCAGAAGGCACCTGGAATATGCAAATTAGCCTCCTGAAGCTTGAATCCCTGGTTTGGTGATGCTTTCGAAGCAGCTGGTCCCGGCTGTACCCAACGATCTTCTAGCTTAGGGAGACTTCGCTTCTCCCAGAAGGCACCTGGAATATGCAAATTAGCCTCCTGAAGCTTGAATCCCTGGTTTGGTGATGCTTTCGAAGCAGCTGGTCCCGGCTGTACCCAACGATCTTCTAGCTTAGGGAGACTTCGCTTCTCCCAGAAGGCACCTGGAATATGCAAATTAGCCTCCTGAAGCTTGAATCCCTGGTTTGGTGATGCTTTCGAAGCAGCTGGTCCCGGCTGTACCCAACGATCTTCTAGCTTAGGGAGACTTCGCTTCTCCCAGAAGGCACCTGGAATATGCAAATTAGCCTCCTGAAGCTTGAATCCCTGGTTTGGTGATGCTTTCGAAGCAGCTGGTCCCGGCTGTACCCAACGATCTTCTAGCTTAGGGAGACTTCGCTTCTCCCAGAAGGCACCTGGAATATGCAAATTAGCCTCCTGAAGCTTGAATCCCTGGTTTGGTGATGCTTTCGAAGCAGCTGGTCCCGGCTGTACCCAACGATCTTCTAGCTTAGGGAGACTTCGCTTCTCCCAGAAGGCACCTGGAATATGCAAATTAGCCTCCTGAAGCTTGAATCCCTGGTTGTCAATTTTTCTTTTCCGTCCACATCTAGGGAGGTTAGCCACAGTGCCATGGGCTTTAAACTTCTTGATGACACTGCGCACGGTAGACACAGGAACATTCAGGTTTTTGGAGATGGACTTGTAGCCTTGAGATTGCTCATGCTTCCTCACAATTTGGTTTCTCAAGTCCTCAGACAGTTCTTTGGTCTTCTTTCTATTCTCCATGCTCAATGTGGTACACACAAGGACACAGGACAGAGGTTGAGTCAACTTTCATCCATGTCAACTGGCTGCAAGTGTGATTTAGTTATTGCCAATACCTGTTAGATGCCACAGATAAGTTACAGGTGCTGTTAATTACACAAATTAGAGAAGAATCACACGATTTTTCGAACAGTGCCAATACTTTTGTCCACCCCCCTTTTTTATGTTTGGTGTGGAATTATATCCAATTTGGCTTGAGGACAATTCTTTTTGTGTTTTTTCATTTAACCCATTACTTGCCAAATTAAAATTTTTACAAGTACGGATTTTTCAGAAAAGGGCATCCCAATATTCAATTAAAAATGACAATGACATGATTTCCTATTTTGAAAACATTCAGTTTACAAACACAACACAAAAAAATTGGACCTAATTATAAAAATTATAAAATCTTAGTTGCTAGAAGCTAAAGATTAGGCGTCCCCCAAAAAAGGACATTGGTAGATAATAGGTTCAGACAAATTAAATGAAGATAATATTAACAAAGAATTTGTGTTTGCAATCATTTTCAGGAAGAAACTGAGTATTATCTGACAGAATTGCAGGGGTGCCAATACTTTTGGCCAAAACTGTATAGTAACTATGGGATTGGCTGTAGAGAATAACCAGAAAACACCAGGATTGAGGTCCTAATCAAGAGCAAAGCAACGCAAACATATGGAACCCTAAAATATAACTTTTAATTAGAAAGTGAAAAGAGAAGACCTTGCAAGTCTATGTCAGTAAGATACATAAACAGTTATTCAACACCTTCAATTCTCTCCTCCGCCCCCAAGCATCTCCTCCCTCCCCACTCATCTCAGCTGAAGACTTTGCCTCATTTTTCAAGCAGAAGATTGAGAACATCAGAGACAGTTTTAGTAAACAACCCCCAGAACCCTTCCTCCCAACTACCCAGCCCTCTACCTCCAAAACCAACTTCTCCACCATTACAGAAGACGGACTCTCCACTCTACTCTCAAGATCGCATCTCACCACCTGTGCACTTGACCCACTCCCATCCCACTTCATCCCAAACCTCACCACAGTCTTCATCCCAACCCTAACCTATCCCTTCAACCTATCACTAACAACTGGTGTTTTCCCCTCAAGCTTTAAACATGCCTCAATCACACCTATCCTCAAAAAGCCCTCTCTTGACCCATCCTCTGTTTCTAGCTATCGCCCTATATCACTTCTCACCTTTGTCTCAAAACTACTGGAACAACATGTCCATCTTGAACTGTCCTCCCATCTATCTTCCTGCTCCTACTTTGACCGCTTTCAATCAGACTTCCAGTCACACCACTCCACTGAAACTGCCCTAACTAATGTCACCAATGACCTATTAACTGCCAAGAGCAAGCAACACTACTCTATCCTCCTCCTCCTGGACCTGTCCTCTGCCTTTGACACAGTGGACCATTCCCTGCTGCTGCTGACCCTCTCATCCCTTGGCATCACAGACTTGGCCCTATCGTGGATCTCATCATACCTAACTGACCGGACATTCAGCGTCTCCCACTCACACACCACCTCCTCACCTCGCCCCCTATCTGTCGGAGTGCCGCAAGGTTCAGTTCTAGGACCCCTGCTCTTCTCCATTTACACCTTTGGCCTGGGACAGCTCATAGAATCTCACGGCTTTCAGTATCATCTCTATGCTGACGACACACAGATCTACATCTCTGGACCAGATATCACCTCCCTACTAACCAGAATCCCTCAATGTCTGTCTGCTATTTCATCCTCCTTCGCCACTAGATTTCTAAAACTTAACATGGACAAAACAGAATTCATCATCTTTCCCCCATCTCACACGACCTCCCCAATGAACCTATCCATTACAGTAAATGGCTGCCCACTCTCCCCAGTCCCAGAAGCCCGCTGTCTTGGGGTAATCCTTGACACTGATCTCTCCTTCAAACCACATATCCAAACCCTTTCCACTTCCTGCCGCCTCCAACTCAAAAATATTTCACGGATCTGTACATTCCTAAACCAAGAATCTGCAAAAACCCTAGTCCATGCCCTCATCATCTCCCGCCTCGACTACTGTAACCTCCTGCTCTGTGGCCTCCCCTCTAACACTCTTGCACCCCTCCAATCTATTCTAAACTCTGCTGCCCCTCTAATCCACCTGTTCCCCCGCTATTCCCCGGCCTCTCCCCTCTGTCAATCCCTGCACTGGCTCCCCATCACCCAGAGACTTCAGTACAAAAGCCTAACCATGACATACAAAGCCATCCACAACCTGTCTCCTCCATACATCTGTGACCTTGTCTCCCGGTACTCTCCTGCACGCAACCTCCGATCCTCACGAGATCTCCTTCTCTACTCCCCTCTTATCTCCTCTTCCCACAATCGCATACAAGATTTCTCTCGTGCATCCCCCCTACTCTGGAACTCTCTACCACAACATATCAGACTCTCGCCTATCATCGAAACCTTCAAAAAGAACCTGAAGACCCACCTCTTCCGATAAGCCTACAACCTGCAGTAACTACCGATTGACCAAACCGCTGCACGGCCAGCTCTACCCTCACCTACTGTATCCTCACCCATCCCTTGTAGATTGTGAGCCCTCGCGGGCAGGGTCCTCTCTCCTCCTGTACCAGTTGTGACTTGTATTGTTCAAGATTATTGTACTTGTTTTATTATGTATACCCCTCCTCACATGTAAAGCGCCATGGAATAAATGGCGCTATAATAATAAATAATAATAATAATACATATACAATACAAAAAAAAGGGAAAAAAGGAAAGATAAGTATCTGTGCATGTGGCCACAGGATCGAGTCAACGATCCCCTGATGAACCTCACTGTTCCTGGACTTTGATATGTGTGACCTGCATTATGGGTCTGGCTGAATATTGGAGACAAGTATGTTATTATTTACCCTGATGTCTCTATTTAGAGATTACTTTCTGCTGTGTTCTGTGTTTGGTTTCTTTTTTGCCTTCTTCCCCTTCTCCTCCCGTGATCTCATATCAGCTCCTATAGATGAAAGTGTATATTGTGAGTCTGTGATTTGAGATCATATATACAGGATCACTTTGGTGGTCCTGATTAATTGTTGTATTAGAAATACCTTTGGTGGGCTCCATTTTTTTTTATACAAAAGGAATCTATCTGTTTTCTGGGCCACAAAAAGAGATCATTGGAGGCTCCTCCATGTATAATAAATCTCGTCAGTCAGGAAGGAAGGGGTGACAATAGTGACAAGGTATTAACTGCCTTTCTTAGAATTATTTTTGATAACTATAAGTTAATTCTATTGTTATGTATTTTCCACACATAACTAGGGGGGTATATTTCATGTGACCCGTGCTGCACTTTATGTTAGGGGTGTACTAGGGTCCCAAGGTAAAGCCGCTGATGGGTGGGGTGCCATACCACAGAAACTTAGGGTGCCATCCTCCGCTGGAAGGCAGGGTATCCATTAGGTAATTTTAGGACTTATCCATCCATACACATTGTGATTTTTTGCTCATACTTTGAGACCCTTATCTTTCCTTTTTTCTCCATTTTTTTGTATTGCATGAATATCTTACTAACGTAGACTTGCGAGGTCTTCAGTTTTAACTTTCTAATTAAAAGTTATATTTTAGGGGTTCGCATGTTTGTGTTTTTGGGGATTGTCAACAAGTTTTGCAGAAAGACCTTCATAAACCATTGATCCAGATTGCAAAAAATAGGAGTACCGTGAAAAAAAAAAGAAATAAAATCATGTGTTTGATGTTTTTGAAGCTGGAAGAGCCAGTTCTCGTTATTGTGATTGCAATTATCATCCTTTTACAGTTCAAAGTAAATGATGCTAATGTGTTAGTTTTACATTTCATAATAACCCACATAAACTACTTAGGATGTTCATGATTCGTTTTAGTTTTCCAATTTGTATGAAAAAAAAAATTGTAGTAATTTTATAATAAGTTATTCCAAAAAAATGAAGCTGGAATCCCTGACTCCATAGTAGTTATGGAAAAATGGTACCATCACTGAGGAAAAGCCTAGTAGCCTGCCTTAATAGTAGTAACTTCAGGATAGCCAGGTGTGTTTAAAGAGAATCTGTCAGCAGGTTTTTGCTATGTAATTTGAGGACAGCATGTGGTAGAGGTTAAAACACTGAATTCAGTGCAGGAGACTAGTAGTCTGACTCCACCCCCTATTGTGATAAGCAGATCACTGTCAATAAACAATGTACATGCAGAGCCTAGTGTGGGCGGGGCTAGCTTTATCAGCTCTGCTGCATTACTAAATCTAAGAACTCTGATTGTGTCACAACTGCTGCATCCAGTAAACTAAGTGATACATCGTTGGAATCAGGCTCTTTTTGTCTACATCATGCAGTTTTCAGATGAGGTAGAAAAAAAACCTGGCGACGTATTCACTTTAAAAAGTTTTGTTAGATTTTGGGGTAGCTAAACTACAGAATAAAGGTCTTTCTACACTAGCCAACTATTGGCAGTTAACGACCGCTGATGAACTACTAGTTTGCTGATTGGCAGTCATTTAATAGCCTGTTTACCCAGGCTGACTGCACTTCAGATGCACACGGAATGATCTGTAATAGACTGTCCAGTGTACATAGGCTGCCATTGTTCTCAACAGTGCATGTCCTGTTTACACCAGACGATGTACCACTGAGAATGATGATCTTAAGGGCAAACCAAAAGATAATTTCACCCGATGTTGAGCTGCAGTGCGAATGCAACCTTAGGACTACATGTGCCTGGTTATACCACCATAGCTCCGTAGTGAGTATTTTTAAACTTCATGTATCTTGCACAGCTCTGTGCTGCACCTTTTGTTTTAATGCTGCCAGGGCTTGTCGTGGGTGTGATTACCAATGTGAACGAGTGTTGTTTCCATACCTCCCTGCCTCTCTCCCTGGCATTGCCCCTGTCTACTCTGTCTACTTCTGCCTGCAGGCACCTCCATGACAAGAAGTAAAGTAGTGCTGTAATTACACGCTGGTTTCACAGATAGCAGATTCATGCACTATTTCATGGATACTGTCCTATCTGGTTCCCAGCATGTGAAACTCAAGCCTTTGTGGTCTACTGTGCTGTGGTGTACTGCTCCGTTCAGTATTCACATCTGACTGCCGCTGGAGAGGATAATAGCGGATCGTCAGAGGTATCGGGTGTCAGACCCTCAGAGATAGGATATTAATAAAGTATCCTGATAGGCCATCCAAATTTGTAGATAATTTAAAACACCAGAAAACCTTCTTAAGCAATAAAAACTAAACAATTTTTTTAAATTAAAACCAATGGACCTGGTAAACGTTACGTTCAGTAAGCCGACGATACATAGCTGTTCCTTCAGAAAATATAGAAAACCATTGTTTTAGCTGATGTATGGATGCTCCTAGGTGCTGCTTTTACATTTATTTACGATGAAACAAGAAAAGAAAACAGTGCGGCACTCACCCTTATTATATGAAGCTGTGAAATCGTGCTCTTTATTGGAGAAAAATGTATAAAACATCCATTAGGACATCAGGTCAGCGAGAGGGTGCGGAGGTGGAGTGTGGACGACGGCCGTTTCGCATGGTATGTGCTTCAACGGGTCCAGTTCGGAACTGGACCCGTTGAAGCACATACCGTGCGAAACGGCCGTCGTCCACACTCCACCTCCGCACCCTCTCGCTGACCTGATGTCCTAATGGATGTTTTATACATTATTCTCCAATAAAGAGCACGATTTCACAGCTTCATATAATAAGGGTGAGTGCCGCACTGTTTTCTTTTCTTGTTTCATCGTATTTACTCTGGATTGCCTATCAGTGCTGAGCACCATATACCCAGAATATTCGTGCCACCTGCGTATTTCTCGGATGTTCTATAAGGAGTGTATGTCCATATTGATTTGTGCTTCTCTAGTGCCGTCCATTGCTCATTCTGTGTGTTGGTTTTACATTTATTTGTTACTATTCTAGATAATTATATGTTTTTTACAAGCTGCCTTAATTCACTAGTCATTAGGTACAATAGTAATTACTAGACACTGATCCCATTGGCTTTTATTATTAGTACATATAATAAGTGGTTGTAATGCACTCTAAGCTGGTCGAGCCAGAAGCCACTATGGTGACAAACAACTATTAAGGGGGAAAAACAGTCACTTAATGAGTCAATAATGAGTTAACATGAAATTGTGTATGGAAAGTGATGGCTGGCGAGCTCAGAAACAAATTGTTCAATGGTCAAGCAGCCTTGTTACATCCTTAGTATTGTTGATCAAGGATTCTTTGCAGTTATGTGGTTTATAAAGTTACTGTCACGGGATTACCACAGCGGAGAGGAACCAGAAGACCGCAGTGTCTGATTGCTCCTACTCCTGCACTGAAAAGAAGCACTTCATCTTCTCAAATGGTGTTAATTTCTTTTGGCAGTACAGGGGTTAATCAGCCATATTGGGAGCTCTGAGAGTCTGATCTATCAGCTAAGCTCAGGTAGCCACTCCTATCCCCTTTATAATCTGGGTCCTGACTGACACACATTGTCAGAGATAGCTTTTTCTACATGGCTAGGAGGATAGTTTATTGGTGGTTATATGAGAAGGAGTTTGGTGGATTTACCTGTGAGTGTTGCTTCATTTGTAAGTGTGATAATTCCCTTTCCCCCTCTTACTTTGGTATTTCCTCACCCTCCACTCCCTGGTACATTACTCTGTTACATGTGAGTGAAAATTTACATGCCTGATATTTTCAATTGCCCCTGTTCATGTTGCATTGTTCATCTGGTTGCTGTACTGCAGTGCAGAGCTGCTCTCCTCTTCCCTGTGTAGGGGAAGGGTAGAGACGTAGGGCGGATACAAGAGATAAGGCAAGCTATGTGGCCCTGGCATCTTCACCTTCAGAAGTAACCTGGGGAATAGGTCGAGCTAGGGTGCCCCCTAAGGAGCCCATGGTCTCAGGTCACCCGACAACTGAGTCGTAAGTCACCAACTCTCGGTGGTAAGCTAAAGTTTCCATCTTGGATCTAGTTATTCTTTAAATGATTCACAAAAGACATGAACCCACTATAGGTTTCCTGAGCTGAGCTCAACAGCCTCATAGGTATATAAAAGATCATCAAGTTGGGGTCAAGAGAACTGTGGCTGGTCCATACTTTGACCGAGAAACATGGATGTGTGAATCTGGCCCAGTGCACACAACTGTATAATGAATCAGTATTGTACAGATCCATAATATTGTGCCCATTGAAATCTCGGAGCCCATACACAATACAAGGAATGCTTTGAAGTAGAATGGGCTAACCAGCCAATTTATTAAAATGCCACTTTGTTTTAAATGGACCTTCTTTGATCTTCTAGATTAGTTACCTGAACAATCTGTATTGCGATATTCAATCTTCCAGTAAAGTGGATTAGATTTCTGCTCCATGTAACACATAAGCATATATCTGGCAAACATGCTCAAGATAATTAGAATAGTCCCAGAAAAAATGCCTTGGATAAAGGCCAGAAACTGACTAATAAAGTTGACCACCTGCCTAAAACCACTTTTCTCCCAGCCGTTTTATTCTATTTTATTAAGACATGTACACAACCATGGTTCTGTAACATGGTGTTAAAGTTTCTCTATTTTACACCCTCAGGAGTCCATTAAAATAATTGGTAGGAAAGTAGGGAAACTGATATTTGTGAGTCCCAGCAATAAGACCCCCTCTGAAGTCATATTGCCTGTGGACCCCATCTAGCAAAGTGAAATGGTGCAAAGTGGAAAATTACTAAATTGATGGTGAATTTGCATGATGTGACACAGTGACCCTAAGGTACCGCATACAGAGGGCATTACTGACCACAGAGGCTGAATGTTCCTGATCTGTAGGATTGTCACTACCTTCTTGTGCCGTATTCTAGAAATTAGAGGCAGAATATACCACTAACTGAGCACCCTATATGTCTACAAGATATGAATTGAATGTCCGAGAGACGTAGGTCCCACTCCCATACAAATGAGTGAGTACTAGTCAAAAATACATGTGGTTCACACCGATAACTTTGCCTTGAATTTCCCAGATGACACAATCCACTTCACTTGTTAAGGTCCTACTGTCTTTAGACAGTTGCACTTTAATTAAGAACAGGAAAGCCCTAATAATACCACTGCACCCTTTTCTCCACCTTACGCTCTCTTTTTCCTCTCCCTGCTGCACCCTTTTCTCCACCTTACGCTCTCTTTTTCCTCTCCCTGCTGCACCCTTTTCTCCACCTTACGTTCTCTTTTTCCTCTCCCTGGGTCTTCTGGCATAAACAATGGCATGTAATGTCCGAAGGTAGCCTGCAGCCTTCTCATTCTGTCTGTATTGGAGCTCCTGTTGGGTGGGTTGTACAGGCTGCAGCTGTCACTCTGCATTGTTTATTCTAGGAGACTGGCGTGGGCATAGTACCCAGTGTGGAAGAGCGGCACTTGTCTGGGATGTGAGAACAACCTTGGCCCATACATACTAACTTTTAAAGTAGCGAAAAACCCTTTAATCTATTTTTTTCCACAATATTTTTCAATATCCAAATCACTTTGCATAATATGACCTCCAAAGTATATTGTGAAGACTTATATGGGAATATTCTTTCATGCCGCAGCCTTCAGATTACCTTTCCTTCCATGAGAAATTCCACACTCTCTAAGACCCTATTCACACTGCATTTATGCATTGCATGTGGGGGGTTCTGTTTGCATCTCTGAAAAATCTGATTGAAACGGATCCCTAAATAGAGCCACAGACTGGAAAGACACAAGCGGAGATCACATGGATTCCATTTGTGCTTTTTTGTTGTCACATCTGTCTTTTCAGATGACCCCAGAAACAGCACATTACATTCCTGTGTCCACCTGAAAAGACTGAACCTTTTGGAAAAAAAAGTGTCAGTCCATTTGTACAAGATTTGTATCTGTGGAATTCATAGCTGTGTTGGAGGTTCCGTGTGAACAGGTTCTTACCGTCTATGCTTCAAGAGAGTAGAAAAACCATTAGTTTTTCCAAATTCTGCAGAAACAGAATTTAATAAAATCCATTATATTGTCGAGAGTGAGAATGACAGCTGTGCTTGTACCTGAAAGACACAAGCATCTGCCAACACATTTAGGTAGCAATGCCCAGGAAAACAGATGGCACAGGGCAGAATGTGATGACAGTTTTTACTGCAGGAAACTAGTGAATACATGTAGCATTGTACGCCAATGGCACAAGCCGGCTTGCGAGATAACACAGTGTTATGTTTACAAGGGAAGGGTGTTCTCGAATATTGACATGTAACCTGATTATTAGAGGCTAAAGGTACCGTCACACTCAGCGACGCTGTAGCAATATAGACAACGAGCCGATCGCTGCAGCGTCGCTGTTTAGGTCGCTGTAGAGACGTCAAACACGGCAACACCAGAACGATGCAGGAGCGATCCAGTGACGTAACGGCGACTCACTTATTGTTCTCGCTGGTTGTTAGCTCCATGTAAAATGTTGCTGGCATCGTTGCTTTTGATGTCAAACATGACGATACATGCCGACCTGATGGCAAAATAAAGTTCTGGACTTCTAGCTCCGACCAACGATGGCACAGCGGGATCCAGATCGCTGCTGCATGTCAAACACAACAAGATCGCTATCCAGGACGCTGCAACTTCACGAATCGTTGTCGTTCTCGTTCCAAAGTTGCTGAGTGTGACGGTACCTTAAGAACTGGCCAGTTTATGTCGAGGCCCCAGGACTTGGTGATAACCCAGATTTTTAGAGATTCAGCCAAAAATCTAAATGAAAAAACATCAGTCGATCTGTTCTCTCCTAGAATAGGTAAGGAGCCGCACACAAGACTAAAATCACTATGTGCCATGCCAATCATTGACTGCTACAGTCCAAGGTCTCGTCTACTGGGCTCTCGAGGAGGGAAACACCTTGTCTGGATTCTGATGGTTCTGGATTTGGCATTCCAGTTAACTACTGATACAGTCGTGGTCAAAAGATTTGAGGCTGACCCAAATTTTGGTTTTCAGTTTGCAGCTAGGGTGTTTTTAGATCTTTTTATCGGATGTTTCTCTAGCTACTGAAGTGCAATTATCAGAATCTCATAAGATTTTACACTTTTGTTGATAAATACATTAAGATTATGTAAAGACTCAATATTTATGGTGTTATCCCTTATTTTTCAAGACCTCTGCCCTGAATGATGACAACCCAATCAGTGCTTGCAGTTGATCTGAATTTCTGTGATTTGTTTGTCCGCTTTTTGAGGACAGACCTCTGGTTCTCAATAGGACTGAGATCGGTGGTGCTTCCTTTGCATGGATCCAAAATTTATTTTTTTTTCTTTTGTTCACTCAGCAAGTTAGTTATCACTTTTGCCTTCTGATATGGTCTCCATCTTGCTGGAACACATGAATGGTCTCAGGATGCTTTACTGTTGGCATGACACAGGACTCATGGGTAGCGATCACTTATTCTTCTTTGGACAATCCTTCTTCCAGAAGTCTCAAACAGTCTTACATAAACAGGATGCTACAACTTTAGCTGCTCCATATCCAGTTTTACATTGGAAAATTTTGAAGTATGCGAAATTATCACTAACTTCTTGTAGTAAACTGAATTTGTTTATTTTTTTAAAATGTTTTAATTCTTATTAATTTTGGCAGCCATTCAGTTAAATAGGACTAAAAGCAACACCAATGCTGAAAATAGAATGTGCTATGCTTATTATATATAACAAATGGAAAATTTGTGGTCTGTATCCGTGCTGCCAAGTGATGAAGAAACATCAAATGCCGGAGATATTGTTAAAAAAAGTGTTTTTTTTCTACGTGTTTCAAAGGTGTAGTAGACCACTTCTTCAGGAAACAAAAACCATATCATATGAAGAAGAAGTGGGCTACACTTCGAAACACGTAAAAATAAAAAATAAATAATAAATAAAAAAATAACCCTTTTTTATGATGAGTGCTGCCTACCTTTTTCAATTTTATATACTCCGACCAAATTTGGTTCCATTTTGGGAAGTATTTGCTCTCACCTTGCATTTGTTTAATGTGCTGTTCCATTATCTATATTTCGATATAGATATATTGTATATCTATAGATATATACAGTGGGGCAAAAAAGTATTTAGTCAGTCAGCAATAGTGCAAGTTCCACCACTTAAAAAGATGAGAGGCGTCTGTAATTTACATCATAGGTAGACCTCAACTATGGGAGACAAACTGAGAAAAAAAAATCCAGAAAATCACATTGTCTGTTTTTTTAACAATTTATTTGCATATTATGGTGGAAAATAAGTATTTGGTCAGAAACAAAATTTCATCTCAATACTTTGTAATATATCCTTTGTTGGCAATGACAGAGGTCAAACGTTTTCTGTAAGTCTTCACAAGGTTGCCACACACTGTTGTTGGTATGTTGGCCTATTCCTCCATGCAGATCTCCTCTAGAGCAGTGATGTTTTTGGCTTTTCGCTTGGCAACACGGACTTTCAACTCCCTCCAAAGGTTTTCTATAGGGTTGAGATCTGGAGACTGGCTAGGCCACACCAGGACCTTGAAATGCTTCTTTCGAAGCCACTCCTTCGTTGCCCTGGCGGTGTGCTTTGGATCATTATCATGTTGAAAGACCCAGCCACGTTTCATCTTCAATGCCCTTGCTGATGGAAGGAGGTTTGCACTCAAAATCTCACGATACATGGCCCCATTCATTCTTTCATGTACCCGGATCAGTCGTCCTGGCCCCTTTGCAGAGAAACAGCCCCAAAGCATGATGTTTCCACCACCATGCTTTACAGTAGGTATGGTGTTTGATGGATGCAACTCAGTATTCTTTTTCCTCCAAACACGACAAGTTGTGTTTCTACCAAACAGTTCCAGTTTGGTTTCATCAGACCATAGGACATTCTCCCAAAACTCCTCTGGATCATGAAAATGCTCTCTAGCAAACTTCAGACGGGCCCGGACATGTACTGGCTTAAGCAGTAGGACACGTCTGGCACTGCAGGATCTGAGTCCATGGTGGCGTAGTGTGTTACTTATGGTAGGCCTTGTTACATTGGTCCCAGCTCTCTGCAGTTCATTCACTAGGTCCCACCGCGTGGTTCTGGGATTTTTGCTCACCGTTCTTGTGATCATTCTGACCCCACGGGGTGGGATTTTGCGTGGAGCCCCAGATCGAGGGAGATTATCAGTGGTCTTGTATGTCTTCCATTTTCTAATTATTGCTCCCACTGTTGATTTCTTCACTCCAACCTACTTGCCTATTGCAGATTCAGTCTTCCCAGCCTGGTGCAGGGCTACAATTTTGTTTCTGGTGTCCTTTGACAGCTCTTTGGTCTTCACCATAGTGGAGTTTGGAGTCAGACTGTTTGAGGGTGTGCACAGGTGTCTTTTTATACTGATAACAAGTTTAAACAGGTGCCATTACTACAGGTAATGAGTGGAGGAAAGAGGAGACTCTTAAAGAAGAAGTTACAGGTCTGTGAGAGCCAGAAATCTTGATTGTTTGTTTCTGACCAAATTCTTATTTTCCACCATAATATGCAAAAAAAATGATAAAAAAAACAGACAATGTGATTTTCTGGATTTTTTTTCTCAGTTTGTCTCCCATAGTTGAGGTCTACCTATGATGTAAATTACAGACGCCTCTCATCTTTTTAAGTGGTGGAACTTGCACTATTGCTGACTGACTAAATACTTTTTTGCCCCACTGTATACTAGAGACCCATAGTCGTAAATCTATCAAACCTTGACATCCCATGTTTGTTAATCCCCACTGAGTCTGGATGACCTCATTGTGCCCATAGATATAAGTGCTCAGGGGTCACTGGAATCTCTAAAAAGCATCTAAACTCTACACATAACATCAAATGACCATGCACTTGCACAAAGCAAAAGATCCGGATGTCCAGGCAAGACCTGAGGCCACTGTCCTACTTCATGACTTTAATTGAGCTGAACAAATCACATATGTTTTTGAAAAGAGCTCATGGGACTAATTAAGATCATTATCTAATAGCTTTTGGCAGGGAGACAAATTGCCAACTGTCACTGTGACAGGTATAAGATGCATTCTGTTCACAAACAGAATATATATGTGTATGTATGTGTGTGTAAATATACAGGAGCATCTTAGAATATCATCAAAAAGTTCATTTATTTCAGTTCTTCAACACAAAAAGTGAAACTCATATATTATATAGAGTCAGTACAAACAGAGTGATCTATTTCAAGTGTTTATTTCTGTTAATGTTGAAGATTATGGCTTACAACCAATGAAAACCCAAAAGTCATTATCTCAGTAAATTAGAATACTTTATAACACCAGCTTGAAAATATGATTTTAAAATCCAAAATGTTGGCCTACTGAAATGTATATTCAGTAAATGCACTCAATACTTGGTCAAGGCTCCTTTTGCATCAATAACTGCATCAATGCAGCGTGGCATGGTGGTGATCAGGCTGTGGCACTGCTGAGGTGTTATGGAAACCCAAGTTGCTTTGATAGCAGCCTTCAGCTTGTCTGCATTGTTGGGTCTGGTCTCTCTCATCTTCCTCTTAACAATATCCCATAGATTGTCTATGAGGTTAAGATCAGGTGAGTTTGCTGGCCAATCAAGCATAGTGATACTGTTGCTTATAAATCAGGTATTGGTACTTTTGTCAGTGTGGACAGGTGCCAAGTCCTGCTGGAGAATTAAATTTCCATCTCCAAAAAGCTTGTCAGGAGAGGGAAGCATGAAGTGAGTTTGCTGCTAGGGTTGAGCGAAACGGGTCGGCCAGATTCAGAAGTCGCCGACTTTTGGCAAAGTCGGGTTTCATGAAACCTGACCCGACCCCTGTGTGGGGTCGGCCATGAGGTCGGCGATCTTCTGATCTGGAATCGGAATTCCGATACCGAGTTCCAATATGTTTAAGATATCGGGAATCGGTATCGGAATTCATATTTAAGTGTAAAATAAAGAATAAATAAAAAAATATTGATATACTCACCCTCGGATGCGCCCTGGTTCTCACCGGCAGCCTTCCTTCCTAAGAATGAGCGCCTGAAGGGCCTTCGATGATGTCGCGGCTTGTGATTGGTCGCGTGAGCGGTCACATGGGCGGTCATGCGACCGATCACAAGCCGCAACGTCATCTAAGGTCCTTCAGGCGCTAATTCTTAGGAAGGAAGCGTCCGAGGGCGCGTCTGAGGGTGAGTATATTCCTAATAGGTATATACTCACCCTCGGACGCGCCCTGGTTCTAACCCGCAGCCTTCCTTCCTAAGAATCAGCGCCTGAACGACCTTAGATGACGTCGCGGCTTGTGATTGGTCGGGTGACGCCCATGTGACCGCTCACGCGACCAATCACAAGCCGCGACATCATCGAAGGTCCTTCAGGCGCTGATTCTTAGGAAGGAAGGCTGCCGGTGAGAACCAGGGCGCGTCCGAGGGTAAGTATATCAATATTTTTTATTTTGATTTTTTATTTTACACTTAAATATGGATCCCAGGGCCTGAAGGAGAGTTTCCTCTCCTTCAGACCCTGGGAACCATTAGAAACCCAATGCACTGCATTGGGTTTCGTGTTTCGGCCAACCCCGACCCCGACTTTTCTATAGGATCGGCCGATTTCACTCGACCCGACTTTTGAAAAAGTCGGGTTTCGTGAAACCTGACCCGATCCTATAAAAAGAAAAGTCGCTCAACCCTATTTGCTGCCAATCAAGCACAGTGATACTGTTGTTTATAAACCAGGTATTGGTACTTTTGGCAGTGTGGACAGGTGCCAAGTCCCTGCTGGAGAATGAAATTTCCATCTCCAAAAAGCTTGTCGGCAGAGGGAAGCATGAAGAGCTCTAAAATTTCCTGGCAGACAGCTGTGCTGACTTTGGTCTTGATAAAACACAGTGGACCTACACCAGCAGATGACATGGGTTCCCAAACCATCACTCATTGTGGAAACTTCACACTAGGCCTCAAGCAGCTTGCATTGTGTGCCTCTCCACTCTTCCTCCAAACTCTGGGACCTTGAGGGACCTTGATTTCCAAGGTCTAGTGTGAAGTATCCACAATCATTGATGGTTTTGGGAGCCATGTCATCTGCTGATGTAGGTCCTCTGTGTTTTATCAAGACCAAAGTCAGCGCAGCCGTCTACCAGGAAATTTTAGGCTATGTGCACACGTTGCGGTTTTTACCGCGGAACCCCAACGATTTTGATGCTGCGGGTCCGCAGCAGTTTCCATTGCGTTTACAGTAACATGTAAACCAATGGGAAACCGCAAACCGCTGTGCACATGCTGCGGGAAAAACCGCGCGGGAACACAGCGGTTTACAATCCGCAGCATGTCACTTCTTTGTGCAGAATCGCGGCGGTTCTGCACACATAGAAATGCAGTGATCCGCTTACTTCCCGCACGGGGCTGTGTCCACCATGCGGGAAGTAAGCGGATAATGTGCGGGTGGTACCCGGGTTGGAGGAGAGGAGACTCTCCTCCAGGCCCCGGGAACAATATTTGTGGTTAAAAAAAAGAATTAAAATAAAAAATAATGATATACTCACCTCTGAAGTCTCAGCGCTGCACGCGGCCGTCCGGTCTCAGGTTGCTATGTGAGCAGGGCCTGCGGTGACGTCGCGGTCACATGAACGTGACGTCACGAAGGTCCTTCTCGCACAGCATCTTTGGAACCGGACTGCCACCTGCAGCGCCGAGGAGATCGGGACGTCAGAGGGTGAGTATATCATGATTTTATTATTTTTAACATTACTATTGATGCTGCATATTGCTGCATATTCAGCATCAATAGTAGGAGATCCCGCAGCGGAAACCGCAGGACAAAACGTGATAAATCTACAGGGATAACTGCAGTGGTTTTGCCCTGCAGATTTATCAAATCCGCTGCGGGAGAACACGCAGGGACCCGACGCTACGTGTGAACATGGCCTTAGAGCACTTCATGCTTCCCTCTCCTGACAAGCTTTTTGGAGATGGAAATTTAATTCTCCAGCAGGGACTTGGCATCTGTCCACACTGACAAAAGTACCAATACCTGATTTATAAGCAACAGTATCACTATGCTTGATTGGCCAGCAAACTCACCTGATCTTAACCTCATAGACAATCTATGGGATATTGTTAAGAGGAAGATGAGAGACACCAGACCCAACAATGCAGACGAGCTGAAGGCTGTTATAAAAGCAACTTGGGCTTCCATAACACCTCGGCAGTGCCACAGGCTGATTGCCTCCATGCCATGCTGCATTGATGCAGTAATTGATGCAGAAGGAGCCCTGATCAAGTATTGAGTGCATTTACTGAACACACATTTCAGTAGGAGAACATTTCAGATTTTACAATTATTTTTTCAATCTGGCATTATAAAGTATTCTAATTTACTGAGATAATGACTTTTGGGTTTACATTGGCTGTAAGCCAAAATCATCAACATTAACAGAAATTAATGCTTGAAATACAGAGAATCAACACAGGAGTTTATAGGAAGGCGAGACACAGCTGCGCCGCTCCAGGACAGTTGATGGGTGATGGCTTTGCCATGCCACAGGCAACAATCCAAGTCCAAAGCACAAAAAAAAAGTGGCACAGGCACTCACCATCCCATTTAGTGTCCTTTATTTGGATATCACATCAAAAGAGCAAGGAAGCTTGGAGAGGAGACGTAACGGACGATGGCCGTTTTGTGCTAGAATGCGCTTCTACGGGTCCACCAGCTCCTATAGAAACAAGCCTGTGACTAGCCTTCAAAGGAGATGGGGATTTTCCCTATATACTGCAATACAATGGTACTGCAATAGTGTCATCGTTTTTAAGGATGAAGGTAGACATAAGACCATCGCGTTCAACCTACTTGAAGCAGTCGGACGGACGCAGGATCTAGTCCCTTAAGGGAACTAACAAATTAAGTGAAAAAAAAAAGTATTAAAAATATAAAAGATGATGTAAAACTTTGAATCACCCTTCTTTCCCTTGCTAATAAAAAAGAAATAGAAAACATGTAAAAGTATCCATAGATTTTGATAGATCAGACTTTTACAAATGGTAAACAATGTAATGAGAAAATAGAATTGAAACGGCAGAATTGCAATTGTTTGGTTACCAAAACTCTGAGAAGAAATGCAATAAAAAAAAACAATATGACCCCAACGTGGTACCAATAAACATTTCAGCTCACCCCGCAAAAATCAAGCTTTGACATCGCTCTATTGAATGTAAAATTAAAACATTACAGAAAATGACACCAGCGCCAGAGGCATTTTTTCGTATGACTTTTCAATTTTTTTTTACCCTTTTTTATCCAGTCCTTCAAATGGTAAAATAAATGGTGTCATTCAAAACTGCAAGTTGTAGAGCAAAAAACAAATCCCCCATATCAACGAAAAATGAAAAAGTCATCACTCTTGGAATATGGGGAAAGCAAAATGGAAAAATGGAAAATCGCCCGGTCAGGAAGATGTTTAAGTGGTGTTACCAAGTGGAACCTGGTTAAAAATCCTGCATCTTTATGCCTGAGAAGATTCTACATTCTCAGAGAATGAACAAAATAAAGAATGGATGTGGCTTCAGTATAACACGGCATTTATCATGACATGTCACTTATTCTGAATTATTTTATAACAATGACATCGGCTTTCACACTTCTACTCAAAGTAGATTCATGAAATGTTGTTGCTTTTTCCATGCAAACATGGAATATTGATGTTCTTCATAATCCTGCAAATTCAGCCTAGAAGTAGCACACAAAAATAAGTTCTCAGCCCTGAGACAGAGTGTAAGGTTGTCACAACATGAGCTGTCTAAAAATACCTCGACCAGTCACACATAGCAAAAATGATCCTTCACCTGAATGAAGGTGTTTTGGCGCAGGCCCATGGATTTCTCTAAGACCTCTTTATATGAGTAAAGAAGTAACAGAATTTTTCTATAATAAATGTTCTGTAGGCGAATTCACCCAGAGGACATGTGCTCAAGACGTGCTTGAAACCCTCCCAAAAAATGCTTTGCAGATGTTGTCCTTGGTGGGATGTGAACCCATTTTCGCAGCACTGCAAAATAACAGTGCTAACCACTGAGCCACTTTGCTGCCCCATGTCATGTAGGTACATTGATATACCCACAAAACATCCATCTTGCCCGGTTTCCAGAGCTTCTCCCGCCCTCTCCTCAATCACGGGACGGTTATTCAGACTCATCGGCTCATGCGGGGGCGTATATGTGAGCCATAAGTTACTTTTACAACGTAAGTATGTGGGGTGTCAGAATGCGCTTACATAGACTTGCATCGTAAAAGCGACTTCCAGCTCACACATCGACCCAAGAATGAGACAGTGAGCTGGAATTGGGGTCTGTTATGTGTTACAGAACCACTCAGCACCCAGAATATGTTGTGCAGTTATATGTATGTATAATAGGTTCCATGTGAGATGCATGTCCCTAATGCATCAGCCCGCAGGCTGCGCCCCTGGGCAGAGGGGACACGATATTCCCCTTTTGTCTGCCCCCCACCTTTGTAATTCCCACAGTAAATATCGGCAGGCTCCGGCCACCTGTGGCTATTGTAATGTATGACTGGCCTGCTGCTTTTCTATTGGCCTGCCCTCTGTATCTGTGTGATATATTCTGTGTCCTGTGAGTAAAGTGTTGTCAGACTGGAAATACGTGGAGAAGCAGTGATCTTTTATATGCGCCCATGTAACCAAGCAATTCCAGCCAGCGTCCTTCATTCAGACTCCAGCAAAGCAGAGGGGACCTCCTGAAACACGGGGTGGTACTGAAAGAGGTACGCCAGCTTGGTAGACCCCGTTACAGGGTCACATGACCCAGAAGAGGAGGAGGACATTGCTGGCCATCGGGGAAATTGGTGGTCAGTGAGCATATTGGTGCACCTACACGTAAAGTGCTGAAGAATATATTAGCGCTATATAAATACAATTATTACACTACATTACATATAGGTTTACACAGGTTTAGCCAATGAATTGGAGTGCCAGTAGGCGAGCTTTTTTAATATTACGTGTCCTGCTCTGGACTGCCTATAAAACAATGAAATACTCAGAGAAAGGCTTACCGTCTCGCTTGGTGTATAACATGCATTGTCATGATCAGTACCAGGATTATTAGTGTACTTATTTGTGCACACGATGCTGTTTGGAACGGGTGAAAATAAGAAGATATTGGTAAAAAATGACTACCCTGGTAAATGGTGTTTGCAGTGCCCAAAGGGAGGAAACAAGTGTTGATGTATGTAACGCTTTCTCAGCCCCTATCACACAGCTTTATTTATCACTCTCTGTATTTCAGTAGAGCTCAAATGAACCATCGGAGCATAAGAAACGCTCTGAGCGGCTGAAATGCCGTGTGATCATCAGTTGTCAGAACACAACTAGAGCTTCTGGAGATCGGCACACATTGGGAATAGAGCGATGTCTTTCTGTTTGCCGCAGCATCTTGTTCCTTTCCAGTATATTCACGTGCAGCACATTTGTTGCACACATTTCTGCAATGTTTCATCTGAAAGGGGCTTTCATGAATTCACTTTTCAATTTCCTTATACCCTATAAATAATGCATACTTGCCAAAATTCCCAACAGGCATCTTATTTGGGGGAGGTTATTCTTATGCATTTGGGGTGCAGGCTATTTCATGGTGGTAGTTGGGTTGGGGCTTAACGGGAATCTGTCACCTTGGAAAATACTATTTACCTGCAGATATAGGGTCATTGCTTCAGGTAAATAGTGTGTAGTGCAGAGGGGTTTACACAGTGTGACAGAAAGGCAGGGACCAAAGAAAGTTCAACTTAAAATGCCTTTATTCCAAGAACTCACATAAATAGGAATACAATATCCTCTGGTTTGCAGCCGGGTCCTCAAAAGATCCAACCTGTTGCCGTGGGCAATGGTATTGCCGTCCCTCTTGGGTGCGTCAGCTGCTTTGAAGTCCTTGGCTCTGTGTTAGCTTCAAACAGGCCCGGGTTGCACAGAGCCTCCAGCTCTACAGCTTGCAAAACCAAAACTGACAAAACTAAGAGTTTAAATGGGAATCGTGGATATAGAGCCACTCCCAAAACCCATAGTGGAGGGAGGGATTAACCCCACTACCAAACCTGCAAATCCCTCCAAAAATAAAAGCCCATGTCAGGTTTTTCTGAAATCTGGCTTGGTCAACTTTTTTGACCAAATCCACACTTACTTTTACTTTGCCTTGTAATCACAGAGGTTTTGCTGTAATTACAATGCGCTCCAGCGAACTTAATATGTCTCTATATGCATCCTGGTGGACACATACCGACCTTTGTATGTGATCTTCCTCACTGTCTGACAAGAGTTACAAGGCTGCCAAGCTGTTTTACTGAAAGAGTGACTACCGGGAACTTATCTCCTCCATGAAGCCACCGGCTTTGAGTCATAAGGGAGGCACATGGAGCAGCTACAGTCACTGCTCAGAGCACCACTCACTATACTATGAGCAGCAGCTGTAAGCATGCCTTCAAAGTGCAGGGGCGTGCTTATATCTGCTGCTCATACTATAGTGAGCCGTGCTGTGAGCAGTGACTGTAGCTGCTCCATGTACCTCCCCTACAACTGAAAGCCGGTGTCTCCCTGGAGGAGATAAGTTCCTTTTCTCCTGGTAGTCGAACTTTCAGTAAAGCGGCTTGGCAGCATTGTAACTCTTTTTACCTGCAAATTAACCCTATATCTGCAAGAAAATGGTGATCTCCAAGGTGACAGTTTTAAATATCTGTATTTTGCAGAGAAACTGTTGGTAAGTAGGATTATGGTCATCATCTGGCATTTTTCCTGAAATTTATGCATTTTCATAATAAGAGAAAAAAGCTCCTATCCTTTACTGTTATGGTAATAGGAATTACATGATGACTTGTGACTGAGGCTATGGACACCTTAGAACTACATGATGACTTGTGACTGAGGCTATGGACACCTTAGTACTACATGATGACTTGTGACTGAGGCTATGGACACCTTAGAACTACATGATGACTTGTGACTGAGGCTATGGCCACCTTATTACTACATGATGACTTGTGACTGAGGCTATGGACACCTTAGTACTACATGATGACTTGTGATTGAGGCTATGGACACCTTAGTACTACATGATGACTTGTGACTGAGGCTATAGACACCTTAGTACTACATGATGACTTGTGACTGAGGCTATGGACACCTTAGTACTACATGATGACTTGTGACTGAGGCTATGGACAACTTAGTACTACATGATGACTTGTGACTGAGGCTATGGACACCTTAGTACTACATGATGACTTGTGACTGAGGCTATGGACAACTTAGTACTACATGATGACTTGTGACTGAGGCTATGGACACCTTAGTACTACATGATGACTTGTGACTGAGGCTATGGACACCTTAGTACTACATGATGACTTGTGACTGAGGCTATGGACACCTTAGTACTACATGATGACTTGTGACTGAGGCTATGGACACCTTAGTATTACATGATGACTTGTGACTGAGGCTATGGACACCTTACTTTCATGACAACTGTCAGATGTACAGTGGGGCAAAAAAGTATTTAGTCAGTCAGCAATAGTGCAAGTTCCACCACTTAAAAAGATGAGAGGCGTCTGTAATTTACATCATAGGTAGACCTCAACTATGGGAGACAAACTGAGAAAAAAAAATCCAGAAAATCATATTGTCTGTTTTTTTAACATTTTATTTGCATATTATGGTGGAAAATAAGTATTTGGTCAGAAACAAAATTTCATCTCAATACTTTGTAATATATCCTTTGTTGGCAATGACAGAGGTCAAACGTTTTCTGTAAGTCTTCACAAGGTTGCCACACACTGTTGTTGGTATGTTGGCCCATTCCTCCATGCAGATCTCCTCTAGAGCAGTGATGTTTTTGGCTTTTCGCTTGGCAACACGGACTTTCAACTCCCTCCAAAGGTTTTCTATAGGGTTGAGATCTGGAGACTGGCTAGGCCACTCCAGGACCTTGAAATGCTTCTTACGAAGCCACTCCTTTGTTGCCCTGGCAGTGTGCTTTGGATCATTGTCATGTTGAAAGACCCATCCACGTTTTATCTTCAATGCCCTTGCTGATGGAAGGAGGTTTGCACTCAAAATCTCACGATACATGGGCCCATTCATTCTTTCATGTACCCGGATCAGTTGTCTTGGCCCCTTTGCAGAGAAACAGCCCCAAAGCATGATGTTTCCACCACCATGCTTTACAGTAGGTATGGTGTTTGATGGATGCAACTCAGTATTCTTTTTCCTCCAAACACGACAAGTTGTGTTTCTACCAAACAGTTCCAGTTTGGTTTCATCAGACCATAGGACATTCTCCCCAAACTCCTCTGGATCATCCAAATGCTCTCTAGCAAACTTCAGACGGGCCCGAACATGTACTGGCTTAAGCAGTGGGACACGTCTGGCACTGCAGGATCTGAGTCCATGGTGGCGTAGTGTGTTACTTATGGTAGGCCTTGTTACATTGGTCCCAGCTCCCTGCAGTTCATTCACTAGGTACCCCGCGTGGTTCTGGGATTTTTGCTCACCGTTCTTGTGATCATTCTGACCCCACGGGGTGGGATTTTGCATGGAGCCCCAGATCGAGGGAGATTATCAGTGGTCTTGTATGTCTTCCATTTTCTAATTATTGCTCCCACTGTTGATTTTTTCACTCCAAGCTGGTTGGCTATTGCAGATTCAGTCTTCCCAGCCTGGTGCAGGGCTACAATTTTGTTTCTGGTGTCCTTTGACAGCTATTTGGTCTTCACCATAGTGGAGTTTGGAGTCAGACTGTTTGAGGGTGTGCACAGGTGTCTTTTTATACTAATAACAAGTTTAAACAGGTGCCATTACTACAGGTAATGAGTGGAGGAAAGAGGAGACTCTTAAAGAAGAAGCTACAGGTCTGTGAGAGCCTGAAATCTTGATTTATGTTTCTGACCAAATACTTATTTTCCACCATAATATGCAAATAAAATGATAAAAAAAACAGAAAATGTGATTTTCTGGATTTTTTTTCTCAGTTTGTCTCCCATAGTTGAGGTCTACCAATGATGTAAATTACAGACGCCTCTCATCTTTTTAAGTGGTGGAACTTGCACTATTGCTGACTGACTAAATACTTTTTTGCCGCACTGTATATGCTCATTGGGCATATGCCTGACAGAGGCCACAGGATTTATGGACAGAGGATAGCGAATGTTTACCTAGGCATTTGTAGACAATGGAAACCCATTGTAAAAAAAGGTGCATTACAGTATTTTTATGCTGGCTCTTTATAAAGGAAAGTCTGCTGCATTTTCCTACACAGTTGAAGGGAACCTGTCACCTGTTTTTCCCCAAATAACGTAGGGCTAGCATCTTTCAGCCCTCTGTACTCAGGCTTGGAAGTTCTTGGAGAAGAAGAATTTATTTCCTGAAAGGACTTGATCCACAGACAATGCTCACATATAAATACAGGTGTCTCGATCACCAATCATTCAGCAAACACTGCTCCCCTTGGGCATTATCTCCTGATCAATACTTCTAAATACCTAGACGAATGTTCTTATGTTTCATGACATGGATTCTTATCTTTAGCCATTCGCAGACTGGTGTACTCGGCATTACGTTGAGCCATGAGGAGTATACGGTAGGTGACAAAGTCTTTGGATATTTTGCCTGTGTAATATACAGATAAATGTAGCATTTTCTGAGCTAATCTGCTTTGTGCATGAACCATTGTCCAGAAAACCCCTTTACCGAGCTGTCCCTACAGCAAAACCTGAAGCGGTGCACATGCTCTATACTATGCAAACAGGTGTGCCAGGGGAGTAAAAACCTAACAAATCTGATATAGTCATCTCACTAGCTGCTTTATTTTGGGTTTTCCAAAATGTTTTAAAATGTGTCAAATAAGTAGAAAAAAATAATGAAATAATCATTACTTACCGCTGAGAGTCACTACTGCCATCACTACTGTGACAAGAGGTGATGACTTCCTGACCATCAGTCACCTGTCAGCCAATCATTGGCCATGTATGACATGTGACCACTGAGACTAATAATTCGCTGCAGTGGCCAGATTACTAATTTATGGGATCTCATTACTTCTGGTCCCAGTAAGACCACCATAGTTTCAGGGTGAGTGGTAAATAATGATTATATTAATCCTCACGCTCTTCCAAAATTTGAAAGGTCCTTGAAAATCCACTTAAAGAGTAACCATCGTTTTAAGTTGCATTTAATAAATCTGCTTCTTTGCACTGTCAAGAATGATCATCTTACTTATTTTCAAGGTTCTCAGTTCACGGCCAAATCTAGTTAGACATGAGTTATGGGCCTTATTTATTACAACTGTCTAAGGTTGTTGTCATTGACAACCAATCACAGTGCAGTTTTCAACTTTCCTGAGGAATTTATGAGCAAAAGTTCTGGGCTCTGATAGCTAAGGGCAACTGGGCTGTTTTTAAAGGGATATTCCCATCTCCAAGATCCCATCCCAATATGTAGTAGGTGTATTAGTAGGAGGCGTAGTTGGAGCTTGGAGGTTTGACCTGTACAGGGTGCAGATTCTGGCTTTGACCAGAGTAAGGCTACTTTCACACTTCCGTCGGTACGGGGCCGTCGCAAACCGTCGGCCCGACATACCGATGGATGTTGTGCTAAATTTAGCACAACGTGGGCAGCGGATGCAGTTTTACAACGCATCTGCTGCCCATTATGATGAGCGGGGAAGAGGGGGCGGAGTTCCGGCCACGCATGCGCGGTCGGAAATGGCGGACACGTCGCACCAAAAAATTTACATTGAACTTTTTTTGTGCGTTGCGTCTGCCAAAACACACGACGGATCCGTCACATGACAGATGCGACGTGTGCCCATCCGTCGCGATCCGTCGCTAATACAAGTCTATGGGCAAAAAACGCATCCTCCAAGCACATTTGCAGGATCCGTTTTTTGCCCATAAGGACGGATTGCGACGGCGGACAAAAGACGGAAGTGTGAAAGTAGCCGTATTTGGGGATATCCTCTGGGGGATCCAGACCTTGCCATTTTTTTTTCATCTATGTAAACAGAAACCTTTCTCTGTCTCTGTATGTATGTGGTAATTTCCTGATGAAATGGACATTGAAACGCGTAGATTAAACAACTATTTTCCAATTTTTAGCACGTATGGACCTGCATTTTTTTCAGCAGCACGGATTATATCCACAGAACTCCTTTAAATTTATTTTATTACTAACATTTGTGAAACAATGGTTTAAGCAGTAGAGCTCATTGAATGCGAGCGTGGTGCAGAATTAGGACGCTACAGTTGCAACAGGTCAGTATGTGAAATTTCTTCCTTAGGCTAGGGTCACATTGCGTTATGTGAACCCGTTAAATGAACTACGTTACACCGCGGCATAACGCGGTGTAACGTAGTCCGTTAACACTGCCATTGCTTGCAATGGCGAACGCATCGCTAGCGCACGCCCACAATGGGCATGCGCTAGCGATGTGCCGTCATTTGAGTGATGGACCTCGAACGCTGCCGTTCCTCGCTAGCGCAGATCGGGCATCTGTGCTAGTGGGATCGGCAAACGCGATCCCTTTTGGGACATTGCGTTAGTGCAGTCCGTTAGCCTATGCGCTAAATGGATTGCCCTAACGCAAAGTGAACCTAGCCTTACTAAGTATCCCACAATCAGCCGTGAGTAGTAGAGGAAGCATTTAGGAACCACAAAATAAAGTTTCAGAGTGGGGTCATCAAGTGCTGAGACACATACCGTATTTTCGGACTCTAAGACACACCTAGGTTTTAGAGGTGGAAATTACGAAAAAAAATTGAAGCAAAAAAATTGTCAATTCTATACTTAATATCCCCTATCCAGGTATATTTTATCCCCTCATCCCCATTCTGATACACATGGCACCTCATCCCCAATCTGATACACATGGCTCCCTCATCCCTATCCTGGTATACATGGCCCCCTCATCCCTATACTGGTATGCATGGCCCCATCCTTATACTGGTATGATTGGCACCATCCCGGTCCTGGTATGCATGGCCCCATCCTTATACTGGTATGATTGGCACCATCCCGGTCCTGGTATGTACGGCCCCATGCCAGTCCTGGTATGATTGGCCCCATCCTTATCCTGGTATGATTGACCCCACCTTGGTCCTGGTTTGATTGGTCCCATCTTTCTTCTGGTATGATTGTCCCCATCCCGATCCTGATATTATTGGTCCCATCCTTATTCTGGTATGATTGACCCCATCAAGGTCCTGGTATGATTGGTCCTACCCTTTTTCTGGTATACATGGCCCCATTCTGTTCCTGGCATGATTGGTCCCATCCTTTTTCTGGTATAAATGGCCCCATTCTGTTCCTGGTATGATTGGTCCCATCCTTTCTCTGGTATGAATGGCCCCATCGCATTCCTGGTATGATTGGTTCCATCCTTTTTCTTTTATAATTGGCCCCATCCCATTCCAAACCAGGGCCTCCCATCTTCTTACGATGACGTCCTCTTCTTGTCTTCATGCTGCGGCTCTGGCGCAGGCGTACTTTGTCTGCCCTGTTGAGGGTAGAGCAAAGTACTGCAGTGCGCAGGGGCCGGGAAAGGTCAGAGAGGCCCGGCGCCTGCGCACAGCAGTACTTTGCTCTGCCCTCAACAGGGCAGACAAAGTACGCCTGCGCTGGAGCCGCAGCATGAAGACAAGAAGAGGACGTCATCCAATGAAGATGGGAGGCCCCGGACCGGACCACGACGCCCATCGGAGATCGGACCGCCTGCCCAGGTGAGTATAATCTAACCTCTTTTTCTCATCTTTCAGGATTCCTCTAGGGGTTAATCTACAGCATTACAGAATGCTGTAGATAAGCCCCTGATGCCGGTGGGCTTAGCTCACCTTCGATTTTGGGGGTGACAGGTTCCCTTTAACATCTATGGATTTAGAATGGGATGTCATAAACAGTCTTGTAGGTATAATGAAAGGCATTACTTTTGACCATATTGTGTATGTCTCTTAGATCCCAGGGTCTCTATACTCCTGTAAGCCGGATCACCGTGGGCTTGACATACATAACCTCACAAAGAGTTCAAGTCCAATCTGAGCAGCCAAGGGCCTTTATTTTGTCTTCTTCCAAGCTGAGTGGTTGTGTGTCCAAGGGAGCTGGAATGATAACTGTCCAGTGTCCACAGATAAACTTGTTAGTGGAGTTTCCAGTGATATACATTTACTGGAGGCCTGTGACAAATAGACACTCATAGGCTATTATGAAATCAGTTAAAAAATAACTTAAAAAGCCTAAATTGCAGATTTTGTTTATCCTTCTGCTCAGAAAACAGAATAACAAGGAATAAAAAGGTCAAACATATGAAAAAATATTGTGGTCTCCCAAAAACAGGTTCTCGTATAGGTTTATCGATGGCAAAATAAAAATGATTTGATGATACAAGATAAAAAAAACAATAAAAATTTGGTATCACATTGGTTCCACTGATCGAGAAACTAATGTGATTAAGTTATTTATATTGCAAAATGAAATCTAAAATGCAAAAAATGACCCTATCACTCCCTTTACAGAAGAAAATGGGGTTAAATGCAATTAATAAGTTATATATACCTCGAAATACATCACTTTAAAATATAGCTGGTCCCAGAATTTTAGTTCTGGTACAAGATGATAAATGAGATAAAGTTTCATTGAAGGATTTCTACCTGTTTCATATTTGACACCGCCTCCTGGTTTTCACGTTCTGGCATACTATAATGACCAATATGTGACCAATATAATCAAAGTTATGTAATCAATATGTGACAAAGATAATGATGATTAATTGTACTTAATGAGCTGGATGACAGATGACAAATATATTCTTAGTGATTTAAAGAGTTGTTTATGTTATTCACAAATATGAATGGAAATGTTACTGGAGAAGATCTTTTTATGATCATAGTGGCAAGATTTTATGATCTCTCCTTAAGTCATTTCATTAAAGAACTGCGGTTAGCCTTCACTTTTCAATAGATGACATTCAGCAAATGGAGACAAGCTTTTATAGTCTCCGTTGATGACATCTGCCATATAATTACGGCACCATTTACCTCCCCAGATGTCACTGTCAGTAGTGGCACAGGTCTAATCCAACACCCCTATTGGACATATGCCTAAGCCAAGATGTCCATGGGTTTCCAGGACAGTCAGGATCCTAGCGAAAGTCCTCAGAGCGACCATCTTGGCACTTCTATTATGCCCTGAAGTTTTCCCATTCAAAAAATACTTATTGTATAAAAAAAATTGAGAAAAATAAAGTTGTTGAAAAATGAAAGTAAAATAAAATTAAAATTATTGTAATAAGAATTAATTAAAAACCTAAGAAAATATAATTGGTATCCTGCAATCATAAGCAACCTTAGTGTCAAGCAAAAGTGCCATGGTAAATAACGTAGAAATAAAAGCTAAAAAACATTTCATTTTTATTTTTTCGCTCAAGTCTTTAATCCTTTCACGACTAGAGGTATTTTCATTTTTGCGGTTTTTATTTTTGCTACTCTTCTTCCCAGAGCCATAACTTTTTTATTTTTTTATCAATATCGCCACGTGAGGGCGCCATGTTTTGGTTTTCTTTTTTAATTACCATGTTCACTAAATACTAAAACTGACCTGCCATTATGATTTTCCAGGTCATTACGAGTTCATAGACACCAAACATGTCTAGGTTCTTTTTTACTTACGGTAAGTGGTGAAAAAAAAAATGGCCCCATTTTCCGAGACCTGTAGTGACTCCATTTTTCGTGATCTTGGGCTGGGTGAGGGCTTATTTTTTGCGTGCTGAGATGTTTTCATTCACACCATTTTGATGTAGACACTTTTTTTGATCACCCGTTAATGCATTTTATTGCAATGTAGCGGTGACCAAAAAACTTAATTCTGGCATTTTTATTTTTTTTCTCGTTACACCATTTATCGATCAGGTTAATTCTAGTATATATTGATAGATTGGGCGATTCTGAATGCGGCAACACCAAAAATGTGTATATATGGTTTTTTTTTTATATTTTTTGTTTTGGATTGGACAAAAGGGGGATGATATGAACATTTATTTTTTTACATTTTTTTTAACTTTTTGCATGCTTCAATAGTCTCCATGGGAGCCTAAAAGCTGCAGTACTTTGATCTCCTCTGCTACACATGCAATACCCACTAGGGCCGTGAGATACTCGGTACAGGGCCAGAATCAGTTCTTAAAGGGGTGGTCACAGCAGCAGTGACCCAGTCCGTGGCAATGAGCGTGCAATTAAAAGGGATGAGGGAATGTTTGTGGGGGATAGTTTGTGATGCCACCTGTAGTGTTTGGCTATAGATAGCAGACGCTGCTTCAAGGGACCCCTGGGGCAGATGGTAATGCAGCTGGGATGGTTCTGCTCCCCATAGGTGGAGAGGGGCCCCAGGGCTACTGGTACAATTTTGTAAAGGGGCTTTGTAGATGTTGGGGGTGCAGGACTGGGGCTGCAGAAAAAGGAGTAGAGGACACAAGGGTTGCAGTTTTCTTCACCTTTAATTCCTGGTCAAAGGTGCAGTCCAGAGTACAGGTAACAGGTGATATTGGAGATCCAGGCAGCCTGAAAGCAATTCGGAATCCCCCTAGCCAGGTCATGTTGGAAGCCTCTCTGCTGCGCTGTTCTCTGTGTTCCTGATGCTTTATGCTCTATTCAAGTCCCTCCTACTGTCTGTCCATAAAATGGAACACTACCCGCATGGCAGGCAGCTTGAGCCTTTTCCAGGTGTCACTCCCTCGTGCACTGGTATCCCGCTGTGCCTTCAGATATCAGATAGGACCAAGAGACCTGCAATCTCCGATCCTCTGGTTTTAGTTGCTGGGTCTGCAGTTCCCAAACAACCATGGACTCCCGTGTCCGGTCCTTGGTGCTCAGACCTGTGGTGAGCTCTTTCACACCTCCTATCCCCAGGTTCTCCTCTCTTGCTTCCTCCTCCTAAGACTAGCTCTGACTTACTGACTAACCCCGCCTCCAGACCAGAATTTTTCAGGGAAGTTCCCCTGAAACTAAGGTTAGAGCTCCCCCTTCTGGTCTGGAGTCGGGAAAAGTGTTGTATGCCAGTGTTACCTGCTAAAGGGATCCCTTCTTGCTTTCAGGCATGGCATCACCCCCTGTGAGGGAGGCAATGCCATTGTGGCAACCGGACTCCTGGGGTGCCACACACACAGGCGATGATCAGATCGCCTTTGTGTAGCTGAAATGTTCACTTGCTAATGGCGCCGACCACCGGGCGGTGTTCATAGCAATCTGGCTATGATAACCATAGAGGTCTGCTGGAGATCTCTAGTATAAAACAAAGAAACCATAGGACAGAAGAAGCGCACATATGGTCTTAGCCAACAATTTCAGAATCTGTTAATCAGAAAACTGCTCACCTGGTGTACCTTTGAAAGGGACATCGGCTGCCGCAGATCCACAAGTCAGGCATTGACCATATCGGGAGCCAAACAAGGGAAATTAGTGGTTGACATCCACGCTGCTGAACACATAAAAATCTGGACGTATTGATGCAAAGGAATTGCGGCTTTATTCTACGCGTTTCGAAGTCTCTGTATGACTTCTTCCTCAGGAATACCACATGTATACATCTACGCGTTTCGAAGCCTCTGTATGACTTTTTCCTCAGGAATACCACATGTATGTATGTGTTGTATACATGTTGTGTTCCTTAGGAAGAAGTCATACAGAGACTTCGAAATGTTTAGAATAAAGCAACAATTCCTTTATATCAATATATCCGGATTTTCATTTGTTCATTAGCGCGGATGTTAGCCACTAAATTCTCTCATTTGGAGATCTCTGGTAGTCATGCAGACCCATTGGTGACCCATGATCATGTGACAGGGTTACCAATGGGTGGGATTTACGATGCACTTCCGGTAAGTGCTAGTTAAATACCGCTGTCAGAAATTCTAATAATAATGCAATAATAACAAGGTCTGAGAAATGGAATCTGTGTGTAGGTTTTTGCTAAGTAATCTGAATTCAGCATGAGGTACAGATATGTGATGTGTGTCTGCTCACCAGAGTGGTATAATTGTGTATAACTGTATCCACCCCAATATAACATCACTGCACCTGTTGTAAATAGATTTGCTTCTCTACAGTAATGTTATTATCCAGCCACATGATGTTGCTGTTGCCTAAGCATTGATGAAAGACTGTGAGATGCTTGTGAAATCTCAGAGGTGGGACTACAATGTGACTGATGTGAAACACAGGAAGAGGAAGTGCGGCCATCTTAATGGCAGTCTGCAGCTAATGTGAACAGGGAGAGGATGCGCTGGAGAGCAATCCAACAACATCCTCTTGTGGAAGCACCTGACCGAGACCAGAGCTGCAAATTAAAGCTGATCTTATCCATGACCAGAACCTGTCCAGATGTGAGGAAATTTCTGCCAGGAACGCTGCAAAGAGACAGAAATGGCCGAGACCTAGTGTGAGAGGTGTTGGACACCGCTGAGGAATTAAGCCACAAGCATTAACCGTACCACTCACCTGTTGGAGGTGCCCCGCATCCATCAATGTACACCGATTTTTGTCGGGAGCAGACCCCATTTGGTAAGAACACTAAAGCCCTCTGTGCCGCTGCAGTATTTAACCGTACACGCACCACACTACATTCTGGCGCCAAAAGACATAAGGTTATGATAAAGCCTGTAGTTAGATAGTTAGGCATATTGACTGTTCAGGCCACAATTATTGCCAAAATCAGCATCCAGAACTTTCAGATTTGTTGTCACATTTCCTGTTTGCTTTGTAACTGAGAAACCAAATCCACACCTAGGACCAAGATGGCATGCAATGGACTCCAGACCAGACTGTTTCAGGAGAGAGTTTCTGTGGAACATTATAGTACGGGACAGTTGTTCAACTCCTATAGACTTTGTTCAGGACTATTTCGCTGATACAGATGGTTAACGTTTGGGGTATTTTCAATACAATTGTGAACAGACTATTCCTATGAGTTCATTGAGGTCACACCGGGACAGGAGAGGTATATTTGGTTGGGGGATAGGAGTAATTGTTTGTAAGATTGTAAACTGCTGTGCTGAACTGCAGGCGAGCCCATACATTACACTCATATAATTAATCCAGTCTCCATGGTGTAAAAAGGTAAGGGGCAACCGGTTTATATAGGCATGACAATAGGTAGATTTATAGAAAGTACAGTAGGTACAGATTGTTTGGTTGCCACGCTGTACAGCACAAGGTTTTCAGCCTTCTGGCTAAATGTCTGTGTAATGTTTTGAATGTACTCTATTGTTTAGTTAAATTACCCACATACCATATATATTCAAGTATAAGGCGACCAGAGTATAAGCCAAGACACCTACATTTGCTACGGAAAACTGGGTAAGCTTATTGACTCGAGTATAAGCCGGGTATGCATTGTCCCCCTCATCCCTGTCCTGCTATGTGTGGCTCCCCCTGTCCTGTCCTGGTATGTGGCTCCCCCTGTCCTGTCCTAGTATGAGTGTCTCCCCTTTTCCTGTTCTGGTATATGGCTCCCCCCTGTCCTGGTATGTGGCTCCCCCTGTCCTGTCCTAGTATGTGTGGCTCCCCCTGTCCTGTCCTGGTATGTGTGGCTCCCCCTGTTGTATGCATGGCTCCCCCGGTCCTGCATTGCTCAGCTCCCCCATTCCTGCATGCTCAGCTCCCCCGGTCTCACGTTGCTCAGCTCCCCCATTCCTGCATTGCTCAGCTCCCCCGGTCTTGCATTGCTCAGCCCTCCCGTCCCCCATGGATCGGCTCTCTCCTTCCCCTGGTTGTATGCATGGTTCACATTGCCCTCCCCACCATACTCATCCTCCTCACGCCGACATCTCCGTCCCTGCATCTTTGTTGTCCGGTGGCTCTCCTCTCCTCTGCTCAGCGGTCACATGGTACCGCTCATTAAGGTAATGAATATGTGCTCCATGCCTATGGAAGTGGAGAGGCATCTATATTCATTACCTTAATGAACGGTACCACGTGACAGTTCAGGACAGGAGAGGAGAGCTGCCGGCGCCATGACAAAGGAGTTGCAGGAACGAAGATGCAGCGACGAAAGGTGAGTATGATGTCCACTCCCCCTCCTCCCGCCAGCGTTCTGGACAATTGACTCGTGTATAGTGTTGAGCGATACCGTCCGATACTTGAAAGTATCGGTATCGGATAGTATCGGCCGATACCCGAAAAGTATCGGATATCGCCGATACCGATATCCGATACCAATACAAGTCAATGGGACACCAAGTATCGGAAGGTATCCTGATGGTTCCCAGGGCCTGAAGGAGAAGAAACTCTCCTTCAGGCCCTGGGATCCATATTAATGTGTAAAATAATGAATTAAAATAAAAAATATTGATATGCTCACCTCTCCGGAGGCCCCTGGACATCACCGCTGGTAACCGGCAGCCTTCTTTGCTTAAAATGAGCGCGTTTAGGACCAGAGAATGACGTCGCGGCTTCTGATTGGTCGCGTGCCGCTCATGTGACCGCCACGCGACCAATCAGAAGCCGCGACGTCATTCTCAGGTCCTAAATTCCTAGAATGAGGAGTTTAGGGCCTGAGCATGACGTCGCGGCTTCTGATTGGTCGCGTGGCAGTCACATGAGCGGCACGCGACCAATCAGAAGCCGTGACGTCATGGAAGTCCCTAAACGTGCTCATTTTAAACAAAGAAGGCTGCCGGTTACCAGCGGTGATGTCCAGGGGCCTCCGGAGAGGTAAGTATATCAATATTTTTTATTTTAATTCTTTATTTTACACCTTAATATGGATCCGATACCGATTCCCGATATCACAAAAATATCGGAACTCGGTATCGGAATTCCGATACCGCAAGTATCGGCCGATACCCGATACTTGCGGTATCGGAATGCTTTACACTACTCGTGTATAAGCCAAGGGGGTTCATTTTCAGCACAAAGAATTGTGCTGAAAATCTCGACTTATACACAAGTATATACGGTAACTAAGTTTAATAGTTATGGTTAGTGAACTGTGTAGGAGTTGGTTTTCTCACCCGTATATCCGAATAATCCTGAAGAACACTCCCCGTTACACTACTTATGTCTATAAGTAGTGTAACGGGGAGTGTTCTTCAGGATTATTCCTGTTTCCTATATTGTATCACTTACTGGGCTGTGTGCAGTTTCAATACAATGAGTGTTTTATCAGCAGGAAATTATCAATGCCAGACTAACTTCTCAAGTGCATGCTGGTGCTACCACGCCCCCAGCAATGATTAGCAGCTAACTGTCAACATACAATGTACACAGAAAGCTGTTAATCAGGGGTGTGAACAGGGTTGCTTTTCTGAGCTCTGCCACATCTAACAACTTTGGTTGTATCATAATTTCTGCGTTCTAAATTGTTGAAATCAGGGTCTCTGACATTTCTGGCATTTCTCTGCAGACCACACACCTGCTGTAAATTGTATGTGTATAACCACCACAGAAGTCAGATTCTCAGTGAATCTCCCCAAATGTACCTGGAACTTTTTGCAGATAAAAATCTCATGTGTGTGATCAGCTTCAGTTTCACCACCTATAGCCAGTTTACATGCAGCCTTTAGTCTTATATTAAGAATTTTTCTTTCCGGATTCACCCATTCCCAAATATTGAGAATATTGCAGATATAAACTCTTCTTGGTCATGACTCAACAAAGTTCTAGTTTTTCACCTCTTTCTCACCTCATCTTGACTACTGCAATATCCTCTTAACAGCTTAGTTTATCTAGACTCACAGTCATCTAAATCGCCATGAAATCTACTGTAAGCACCAACCACCCTCCTTACTCCCTGCCGGTCTCCTCCAATTAGCGCGAGAATTAAAGCCTTATAATTTTCTCATCCAATCCTTTCATCTCGCACACATGTCAGATTCCATTCACAAATACTCCCCTAACGGATTTCTCTGCTCCTCTGTCCTACTATTGCTCCAGGACTTCTGCCCAATATCTTCTGAATTTGTTATTTCTCTGTCTAGACTTATACTAAATTGCTTAAACAATAAATCAAAGCATCATCCATCTTCACTCATCCATATCATAGCTTCTTCGTGTATTAAGTTAAAACTGTTTGCCTCCAGAACAAATTGAATTTTGTATTCCTTTCCTCTTAGATGAAAAACTCATTCATAGCAGGGTTCACTACCCCTACTTGTGTCCATTTTTATAATATAATATACATTGACCTCTCACTTGCACGCAAAAACTGATTTCAATTACATGTAAAAATCGTTCTGCTCTCCTGATTCTGCTGCTTTTTTCAGTTTTGCTCTATATCACTCTATTGCAGAGATATTCACATTTGTTGCTTTTGGAGGCACTATGTGAAATCTCTGCTTGCAGACCAACTGTGAGGTTTTTGAGAGTCCTCTCTGGGGGTGTGCATTTTCACCCCTCCCTCTAACATGCTTTTAATCGTAGGTCATCAGTTGATATAGCAGGCCAACAGTCTCAGACCCCACTGAGCTATGATGTGCAATGTCTGGGAGGTAAAATGAAAGCGCACACCCCCATAGAAGGCTCGAAAGCAGTGTTCTCCAACTCCGGTCCTCAAGAGCCACCAACAGGTCATGTTTTCAGGATTTCCTTAGTATTGCACAGGTGATAATTGCATCACCTGTGCAATACTAAGGAAATCCTGAAAACATGACCTATTGGTGGCTCTTGAGGACCGGAGTTGGGGAACACTGCTCTAAAGAAACAATCAGTTTGGCAGCAAACAGAGATTTCACATGATGCCCTCCAATAGCAACAAATATGAATATCTCTGCATTGGAGTACAAAATGGGAAAAAAACAACAGAATCAGGGGAGTTAGTGGATTTTACAATGTATTTAATTAATATTAATTACATCTTTTGCACACGTGACAGGCCTTCTTTAAAGGGATATTCCCATTTGTAAAATGTACTTTCTTACAGTAGTCATCAATGTTAGTCCCTAAAGGGGTTATCTTCCACTTTGAAACCTTTCATGTTTAACTGGATTAAAAAAAATTCTGTGGTTGAATCAATAAAGTGTTTATGATCTGGCTTAAAACATTTTGAAAAGTTCACATTTTTTGTGACTTTTTTATACTCTGGCTTCAAGCACCTCCGCCAAAATGGGCAAAGCTAAGACTGAGCAGGGCGCGGCAACGTCCTCTCATCCGATTCATGGTGCACTATGGCATACCTTATCTTAGAAACATTAGAGATCTGCGGTGAGGCGCACAAAGGTGAATGCCACTTCTAAGATACGTCTAAGACTGAATCCAGGACCTCTGAACCCAACACACCCCTTCATCAAGACTCTTAATGAGTCAAGACATCAGTGTGCAAAGTGTTTTGATCCAGGTCCAGCACCAATTTGGCCCAATAACCAATAGGCCGAGTGCCAGAAACGATCTCATAGAAAACAATGAGATTTCTTCTGCCGTTAGGTTGTCCTCCATACTTTTACAAGCATTGTTTAGGGAAAGAACAACTTGTGGGATAAATGAAAACCAGGCCTTATTCTTTGCCTTTGAAATATATGAAAATAAAAGTCCGGTACTGCAGTTTGCTGTCCATCATCAGTCCTAGGCTTTCTGCAGGGTTACGTTATCACCTGAAAGCACTATATGAAGTCAGTCTCTGGCATCTTGCTGGCTGGGAATGTGCTCGGATTACTTCTAGGAGCACACATGAAAGCATGGTCGGCTTCATGTAAAAAACATGCAGTTATGAGAGCATCTCTGCAGAAGCCCAAATTTCTTCTTTTATAAACGCTTAAAAAAAGACTATGAGAAATTAGGGTGTGCATTACTGGTCATAAGAAAGCAGAGAAAATATATTCAGGACACAAGTGAATGACGTCAGGAGAAGACACCGACATAAAACTTCACGCAGTCGGTAACAAGACAGTAGACTGAAGTTTCTTGGCACGCTGCCTCACTTTTTCACCTCAGATTTTTACTTTTAGAAATCAGTCACGTTTAATACCTCCCAGTAAAGTTGCTAATGTGATACTCGGCAAACACTGACACCTGTATGATTATTCCAAAGGCATCATTTCAAGCAGAACGTCACTAGAAGATCCAGCATTGCTTCACCAAACACCTGTTCTTACAGAACCATGCCCCCTCCTGAAAATCCTGATTATTGTTTTACATTTCCTCTTGTATGAAATATCGATGTAGAACATTCTATGGGGTAAGGAGGCCCTTTTCCATGGATATATCCATATTATTTAGAGATCGGTAGACATCTGCATCAGACCTCAAGCATTCGAGAGCAAGAGCCACTCCGCCACTCCCATCCTCCTCCCTACCGAAAGACCAAAAAGCCGAAGAAACTGACCTCAGAGCTCCCAATTTTACGAAACATGAATGAAGATGAAAGTGGGGATGATGGAATGATGGAATCGCCAGACACAGACTGGTGGAGATTCAGTCATTATTGTGAACTACCAGAACAGCCGAGGTATAAAACACAACACTGTTATGTAGAGAGCACCGGGTAACTAGAGTGTGAGCTGTTGGGTTCATCCTTGGGGATGGTTTCTCGGAATTACATGTGGATCATTTACCATCCAATAGGCTGGAAGCCATCGAGCCTGGAGATCATAAAACTACAATGCTTCCTCACACAATGAATGTTTATGGCCTCTGGGGTATTTTTTTCATTTCTAGCTTCATGTTCCTAGGCAGATCCGTGTTCACCATCTGTCTCTCCTCTCCAAATCACATCTCTGAGTAGATGAAAGCACTGAATCTCCGAACACAAGACGCAGACCCTCGTAATGCATGGGTTGGCATATCATATAATTATAGACAGTACCTTGTAATCATATACAGAGAGTTATCCATGAGGCTTTGCATCTACTAATCTTATAGGAAACGTATGGTAATCTCATGGCGGTAATGTAGCTGTATGCAGTGACGGGTGGGCGGCTTTAGCCTTAAGCAGAGTGTCTGCTATAGAAGGCATCTGCCATACATAAGAAGCATGGGTTAGGAAAGAAAAGAGGGTAGAGTTGGAGCAAACACTGAATGGCACTACTTGATGCTGCCGAACCAGTACGCCCCTGTCCAATCACACATATTCCCAGTAGGACTGGTCTTACCTGTGTAACGTCCAGTATAATGGGGGAGACGGCTCTCTGTGGCCCCTCGCTGGCTGCTTCCCCTCTGTCTCTCGCTCCTTTCCCCCTGTTTCTCTCCTGTGTGTCTCTTTTCTGTCACTCCCTCCCTCCCTTCTCTTTACTCCCTCCCTTCTCCTCCAGTCTCTCCCTTCCTCCCTCCCTTCCTCCCTCTCTTTCTCTTCCCCTCAGCACCTGCTGCTGAGAACAGCTCCTCTTGTAACAACCAGAGCGAGTCTACAAAGACTGACAGGAGGAAAAAACCAATACTGTAGGACAGTACACAACATATCAGCAATTTACATAGCGTAACGAGGCGAACAAATCGCCGGGGCTGGCCGTGCACATAACTATGGGCGAGGGAGGGCCACAGCCTCATGGATGAAGGGGCCACCTGGCATTACCTATAAAGCAGCATTCGTAACAGTGAGCAATCCGTGGTAGTCCTCAGTCCCCGTACATATCAGCGGTGGGACATATGTTACTGACATATCTGAGGACAAAGTAGGCAAAAAGTCTGTCACAGGCAGCAATGCACACAGCATGGGTAGTAGCGAGCAAACGTTACAAAAATAACTGTAAAAGTGTTTATGGGTGATCAGTGTTCCCTGTAAAAGAGAGCATTTAAAAGGAAACCTGTCGTTACATTCATTCTGCTGGCCGCTGGATTGCATTGGTGTATATTTTACAGTGTGCGGCATTTAAATAGAATCTCTCACGAGGATTTTGCTATGTAGTCTGAGAGCTGCATGATGGAGGAGCAGAGACCCTGATTCCAGTGGTGCCACTTACTCGGCTGCTTGATATCATTTTGATAAAATCACACCTTTATTTGCAACAGATATACCAGTTGGTCAAAATGCTGAGCTCTGTATACCCCCCCATCACCACCACTGATTGGCAGCTTTCTGCCCATGCACAGCGTGCACAGAAAGCTGCCAATCAAGGGTAGGGCGGAGTTACACAGAACTTATTAATATGGAAGAGGACATTGTAGCAGGTGCTAAATTTCCATTTTTTTCACAAATAAATGCAAGTCATATGGAAGAAGTTTTACCACTAACATGAAGTACATTATGTCACGAGAAAACAATCTCAAAATCAGTGGGACAAGTTGAAGCGTTCTAGAGTTATAACCTCATAAATTGACACTGGTCAGAATTATGAAATTTGGCTTGGTCATTAAGGTCAAAATTGACTTGATCTCTAAGGGTACTTTCACACTAGCGTTTTTTGTAAATCCGTCACAATGCGTCGTTTTGCAGAAAAAACGCATCCTGCAAAAGTGCTTGCAGGATGCGTTTTTTCCCCATAGACTTCTATTGGCGACGCATTTGCGACGGATTTGCACACTTCGCATCCATCTTGCGACGGATGCGTCGTGCTTTGGCGGACCGTCGGGAAAAAAAAACCCTACATGTAACGTTTTTTTCTCCCGACGGACCGCTTTTTCCGACCGCGCATGCGCGGCCGGAACTCCGCCCCCACCTCCCCGCACCTTACAATGGGGCAGCGGATGCGCCGGAAAAATGCATCCGCTGCACCCATTGTGCAAAGCGTTAAACGCTAGCGTCGGAATCTCTCCCCGACGCATTGCGACGGGGAGATTCCGACGCTAGTGTGAAAGAACCCTAAGGGGATAAAGCGCCATTCCAGCATTGAAAACATAAAAAATAAATGCTGGGGTGTTGCTTTATAGGTCCAGGTCAGTATCGACTGCTGAATCTAAAATGGGCTAAACAGTTGGAATCATAGTTACTTCAGATCCGAGATAAAGATACTACTCTATAATACAGCTGGCATCTGAAATTTATGACAATGATATGAGGGCAAGAAGCTGCGTGCATGCGCGAGGTAAGTATAGCGCCAGTAATGACGCCAGCAATTGTAAGTTGTCGCGCTCATATGGGCGTGATAACCCTCATTTACATATCATAAACAGGCTTTAGAAATACTTTTTCTAACTACAGTGCCTTGCGAAAGTATTCGGCCCCCTGGAACATTTCAACCTTTTCCCACATATCATGCTTCCTACATAAAGATACCATGCGCCCCACTTTTCAGTTTTTGAATTTCCACAAAAATGTAAAATAACCAATAAATTTCGTTCAACTTCACAATTGTGTTCCACTTGTTGTTGATTCTTCACCAAAAATTTACATTTGGTATCGTTATGTTTGAAGCATGATATGTGGGGGGCCGAATACTTTCGCAAAGCACTGTTTCTGTTTGTGTAATACAGGGACTGCTAGGCAGGGGATTTACATATTCAGATACAACTGCTGGTGGTTCTGGGGGCACGAGGGACCTGACTGGTTCCCTTTAAGAAATCAAATTTTGCTAAGTGAAAACCAGAGCTATCCCTTACAATGTGATGGACTGCCCACTCGAAAGAAATATAAAACGCAACCTCCTCCTCCTTGCACCTACTGGAACACTGGATAAAATGTAAATCACAGAAATGAAATAATTAAAGAGTTTTATTCCAGTCACTTTATAATGGTCGCAAGTTATATAACCCCATCAAATTCCACAGCGCTTTACAGACATCATCACTGCCCATTTGGCACTCACAATCTAAATGCCCTATCAGTATTTATTTGTAGTGTGGGTGGAAACCAGAGGACCCAGAGAAAATCACGCAAACACTGAAAAAGCATATAAATGACTTGCAGATGCTGGTGGAATTTAAAAACAGGACCCTCCAGCACTGTAAGGCAGCGGTACTAACCACTGAGCCACCATGCTGCCCACACTGAGTCAGTGTGCTGTTAATGTCATAGGGTATAACGTCTTACCCCCCTTTATTCCTCCCTTCTTATCCCCTTTTTCTTATTCCCAGATATATAAAGGTTAATTTTTGCTATATCAAAGTTTTGTTTGTTAATAACCAGATCAAAATCATGTTTAGGGTATAACTTATTGATTACTAGGTGTCTGATCGCTGGGATCTCTCTGATCGCTGGGATCTCACTGATCCCAACAACCAGGTATGAATGAAGTGGGGGTCGATCATGGGCATGTCCACGCCATTCATTTTTATTAGGACCGCTGGAGATGGCTGAGTGGCGTGTTCTGCAGACCTTCAGCTCTTCCATGAAGAATGTATGCAGCAGAGGTGTGCAGGTGTAAGATGCCCAAGCGAGGTAGTCGTGGGCGAGCTCTGGTCCCCACTCGCTCTGGCATCCTACAGACAAGGGGTGTCTCAGTCCTTGTGCGCTGCTGTGTATGTGGTGCTCTCCACTTGTGGCCAGCAGGCCTTTTCTGAGTCCAGAAATCCCTCTTCTGGAACCAGGGCATTAAACAGTCCTGGAGACACATGACTCATAAAAACCAAACTTTAACTTTGTGAATGGCAGTTTGTACAATATTTAGAAACAGGTTTAAAGGATAAGGCCTAACGGGTTGTCAACTTTCCCACAGGTACCGGATACAACTTTAGCCCTGGCTCTTGGGATAGGTGGCATATCCCCCTTTCTTGCTTTCTTAGCCCTTGGGGATCTTCCTCACCAGCATTTCTGGACTGTGATACCTTCTGCCACATGTGGTCAGAGTCCATCTTTCTATCTATCTTCACAAGCTGTGTGCGTCCCTGGCCCCGACGTCTATCTCAAGGTTTCCCTTGGCCATTAGACGGAATCATATGAAAGGTGTTTATGGCAATCTGCTGTCCCGAACATTGAGCTCACTTTTTCCCTTAGCAGTCTGTTATCCCTGCTGCATATGCTCTCCTGGCTTCGCATAGACTGACTGTAAATTCCTGCCTCTGCCTGTAACCCACCAGGGTTGATCACTACTGTTAACTCTTTCCTAGCCAACTGCAGCCCATACGGATATTCTACCTGTACCACATACAAGTACATAAACGCATTTAACCCTTGGGGATCTGGAAACAATCCATGAGCTTCCACCATCATTGCACATGATTGACCACTACTCCATTTACGTCCAGTTCTTGGGATAGGTGGGGGTCCCAACAGACAGACACTCAGTGATTGGGGAGTTATCCTCTCTGCAATAGATAGAGCATAGCATTCCAAACTTGGTACAAATCTTTTAAAGAAGCACCCCTCCTCCCGTCAAAATTTGTATCTTAATATTTTGCAGTCATCATATTGTGTGTACTTACAATTGCTCATTTTGCTCTCCTACCCAGCTGATGGTTTTATTTGCCATTAGGTCTATCTGGCACACAATCAATTAGAAAAGTTCAATATTCAAATGATTTTCAGATTTTATTGGAACAGCCGGATATGTGGCTCAACAGATATCATTTCATCCAACCGGGTGCCGGATTACTTACTGCGCACGCGCGCACCTGAACTTCCTTCGGGTCCCTTCGTATACTCTCCGAGTGCACCATCGGATGTTACGTCATGCTGCGATCGTATTTATACACCATTTCCTGTAGCGTCCCACTCTTCACCGCATCGGCGGATCGAGGCTCGCCGGTATTCCCTCTGCACAGGTAGCTATGCCAGCACATGGTTTCTTTTTCTGGATTTCACTTTCTGTTATTTAAGATGGTTCATAATTATGATACCACATTCTTTTCTAGCACATGGGCTGTTTCCAGTTCTAAGCCTAAGGCATGAACGGCAGGCTATGCACCGCACTGCATTGATTACTCCCTTATAGTTCACAAACAGGTACTTGTTAATCAAGTCCTTGATAAAGGCATAAATGCCGAAACATTGGATGAAATGATGTCTGTTAAGCTACATATCCGGCTGTTCCAATAAAATCTGATAATTATTTGAATATTGAACTTTTACCAGTTTTAGTTTTGACTTTATTCCTTTGGGCACAATATCTTATAATTGAGTGCACCACTCTTCACCAATTTGCCATTAGGTCTATGATATCACATGATTAAAAACTGACTGGCTGAATCCTGAAATTTTCACTGTATGACTCATGAGTCGCTGCAAAAGTTCCTTGCAGGGGGAGGCGAGAGCAGTGGGCCAGGAGATGAAGAGGGGATGATAAATGCAGGGACAAGAGTCTCCTGTTTCTTCAGAGAACAGAGAAGAATTAGCTGGGTAGAAAGGCAAAATGAGTAGTGATAATCGAATAGTGAAATATTCGGATTCAGGAAAAATGCCACAAATAATTTCTAAAATTCGTGTATTCGTACCGAATAACAAATCCAAAGCAAGTCAATGGGAAAGCCGAATATTTTTCTGCTGTGCTCAACAAACAGGTCTGGGGGCATGGGAAAAAAGCTGAAAAATGGGAAAGAGCTAAAACTAAATGGGAACAGCATGGAGAAGATGCCTGCATGCCTTTCTGATTCACATATGGTTAACAAAATTTTGAAAGTGTAAGGGAAGCAACAGTTTAATAAAGAGATATGTCTCATTTAGGAACATGGAAAAGCCAGCAATGGTCTTTGTCCAGCACTGGACAATGTAAAGTGGTAATGAATATGTATGCCCTATCTAACTAACAATTTGGGAAGAGACATATATGCTAGTAGATGTGGTTGCCCAATGTCCTTACTGTATGTGCAACTGCAGGCTGTGGGCAAGAGGAAAAAGTGCCTGCTTTCTGGACAGCAGATTGGGAATGTTGTAACACAGGGGAAGAGCCAATGGTTTCACTCTCAGACACAGATTTTGTACCCAGCCATTCCGCCCACCAACTGGGGTGCTGCGTATGTTGGCAGTAGGGTTGAGCGAAACGGATCAGACAAATTCAAAAATCGCCGACTTTCGGCAAAGTCGGGTTTCATGAAACCCGACCTGATCCTAGTGTGGGATCAGCCATGAGGTCGGCGATCTTCGCGCCAAAGTCGCGTTTCGTATGACGCTTTCAGCGCCATTTTTCAGCTGCTGTGGGCAGCATGATGACATAGGTCTCGGTCCCCACCATCTTAGAGAAGGGCATGACAGTGATTGGCTTGCTTTCTGAGGCGTCACAGGGGCTATAAAGGGGCGTGGACGCCGACTGCCATCTTACTTTTGCCGATCGTAGCCTAGGGAGAGGTTGCCGCAGCTTCATCAGAAGAAGGGATATAGTTAGGGAGGGAAGATTAAGCCCCGAAACTGTTTGTGCTGTAGTGATTTCCACTGTCCAACACCACCATTTGTTTGCAGGGACAGTGGAGGCTATATTTTTGTGCATCAGCTCTGTAGCTTATTAGGCTGCCTTATAAGGCTCCCTGATAGCTGCATTGCTGTTTGTAAGCCGCTGTGCAAACCAACTGCTTTTTTTAAAGCAAAAATCCTGTTGCTCCTTTCTGCACAGTTATCTTGTTTATTTGTCCACACTTTTGTGTGCATCAGTGCTTTTTATTGCTGCCATACTTTTCCTGAGATCATTGTAGGGAGATTGAAATTGTGCTACAGTCCTTGTATTTTTTCATATATCTTCCAGCCACTTTCTGCCACTGCATCGATTCAAAGTGACAGGAGACAGCATTTGTCCAGTATGGTTACGAACTAATTTTCCTCCCTTATCGATGTTCTCCCTCACAGGTAATTCCCCTTTGATTACTGGGCATCTAAAATAGACACTTGGCCTGAATTGGCAGAATATGCATTGCAGGAGCTTGCTTGCCCTGCTTCTAGTGTGCTATCAGAAAGAGTCTTCAGTGCTGCTGGCTCAATACTGACCGAAAAAAGGACACGTCTGGCTACCCAGAATGTTGATGATCTAACCTTCATTAAAATGAACCAATCATGGATTTCAAATTATTTTGCCCCACTTTCTCCTGCTGACACATAGCTTGCCTGAAAAATGTCTTGCTTTTGGCCTCCTCTTACTGACTTCTCCAATTCTGCCATTTGCAGCTGCTGAATGTCCACCATAGGCCATTTTTATACCTCCCTAAATGGGCTGACTCCCCCCACATGGCCGTGGTCACCACCTGGTGCAAGCACCCGTGCGAGTGCCGTTTGCCTGGACGGGTGGGTGCGCCCACTCTTGGGTGACGGCACTGGCACAGGGTCCCTCATAGTACAATGAATTGTCTCTGACGGTGGTGGTGCACAACCAACGTCAGACACACCGTCGTAATATGAGGGGCCCTGTGCCAGTACTGCCGCCCACAAGAGAGTGTTGCCCCCAGCTCGAACAGTGCTCTACCACTTGCAATACTTACCTCTCCCTGCTCCATCACTGTGTAGTCTGTGCTGTCAAATCCTTCAATGGCACTGCCAATACAAATTTGTTGAAATGATAGATGATAGTTAAAATATACAGGGGTCCTGGCCTCCATTTAGACCAGTTAATACTTTGTGCCTACTAACACTGTCTGCTACTCAGCAGAGGAGCCCACCCCTGTACCTAGCTAAGCTGCCTGTTTAGTCCTGTTACCAATTTTGATCTGCTTTTAGCCTACTTTTGTATTTGGGCCTACAAACTGTGTCTGCGCCACTCATTACAGTTGTCCTCCACTGAACAAAGCAATGCCACCTGTTTAGTCCTGTTACCAATTTTGAACTGCATTTAGCCTACTTTTATTGTGAGCCTACAAACTGTGTCTGCGCCACTCATTAAAGTTGTCCTCCACTGAACAAAGCAATGCCGCCTGTTTAGTCTTGTTACCAATTTTGAACTGCATTTAGCCTACTTTTTTATTGTGGGCCTACAAACTGTGTCTGTGCCACTCATTACAGTTGTCCTCCACTGAACAGAGCAATGCCGCCTGTTTAGTCCTGTTACCAATTTTGAACTGCATTTAGCCTACTTTTTTATTTTAGGCCTACTAACTGTGTCTGCACCACTCATTATAGTTGTCCTCCACTGAACAAAGCAATGCCGCCTATTTAGTCCTGTTACCAATTTTGAACTGCATTTAGCCAACTTTATTATTTGGGCCTATATCTGTGTTTCCTCCTCATCCTGCCCATTGCCCAGCCACTGCTAGATGAGTCTGCTGGTACATTGACCCAGACCACTACATTCTCCTTGCACTCTACACAGCCTGAATCTGACCCTGCTGAAAGTCAGGTTCCCCTTCCCGCATACTATACCACCTTACATGGGGACAAAGAGGAAGGTGCAGATGAAAGTGCAGGTTCCTTCATCAGGTGGGGGGCATACTCGTTGGCGACGTCACTGGCACATGGCCCCTCATAGTATGCAAAAGTGTCTCAGGCAGTGGGAGGCGCCAACCGCCATCAAACACACCGCCGTACTATGAGGGGCCCTGTGCCAGTGCCAAGTGCCAACGAGTGGGCCCTCATGCTTGCTCAGGATCACAGCACTTGCAAAGTTGAAATACTTACCTCTCTCTGCTCCACCGCCGTGACGTATTCCGCGTTTCCTGGGCCCACGAAAATCTTGAGCCAGCCCTACCCCCCCACAACTTTAGCCAAATGACCCCCTGTTTTCAATGCCTAACTATTATTATAAAGTAAATTAGGATTGACAAGCTTAATAAATAAGAATGGATGTTTTTGCCATTAAAATGGGCACTGTAGGTGTTTTCCTGTCCTTCACTCACTGCTGACTTTGATTCCCCATTGACTTGCATTGGGTTTTGTGTTTCGGTCGGCCCCCGACTTTTCGAAATAATCGGCCGATTTCACCCGACCCGACTTTTGACAAAGTCGGGTTTCGCGAAACGCGACTCGAGCCTAAAAAAGTAAAAGTCGCTCAACTCTAGTTGGCAGTATAAGGCGTATGCTAACAGAGGCATTATGTTAAATTTCCCTTTATAAAGAAATGTGTGGGTAAGATTTTTGAGGTAGCAGCATAGCTCTAGAGCATGTTTCATTACTCATATTATTATTCTGTGTAAAAATGTTATTTATTAAATATTAAAATGATCAGGAAACATTAAATTTAGACTACATTGTTCAGACTCAGTTGCGCAAATACAGAGTTCCTCATAGCTAATTGTAAAGTGCAAGTGCTTTTGTTACTAAGCTAGAGACCTCATTAATGCAGATAAGTGTAGTATTCATGGTAGAGCAGTCTGACAGTATTCAGTAGTAATCATCATTATGTAACATTTCCATTGAAATGCTCCTCCAGAGCAGAAGAGGGGTCAAAAGGCAAATCAAGCCAAAGTTAAACATATATACTTACAAAGTGCCATTTCCTCAAATAAGGTTTTGGCACTTTTAAAAAAAGCATTTGGCGAAACAGCATTGTTGGAGTGGTGGCGCGCTGAGCTTTCACCTTAAAGGCACTAGGCACTTTGTAAGTATATGGCCGATGTCACGCTACTGTAGAATACGGATGAGTGCTATGCGAGAAAACATCGCATACTGTAGCACTCGGACCAGGGTTAATTTATGGGGCAGCTCATATCACCATATTTTTTCTCAGGTGTATTCCAAGAGCATGTAAAATCGCAGCATGCTGCGATTGTACCCGTATATTGCCCGAGACTCGCCAATGCAAGCCTATGGGTGCGAGAAAAACTCAGACATCATGCAGACCACCCAACGCACCCATTTTCCTCATTTCAGCCCACTGAGCAATTTCATTCAATGGGGAAAGCCAGTGAGAAATGTAAAGCCATATGGATGTCATCGGATGTCATACAGATACATGGGAGACTGGGACCGATTTTCCATACGCTTAGTGTGACGCCGACCTATATGTTTACCTTTACTTGATTTGCCTTTTGACCCCTTTCTTGCTCTGGCAAAGCATTTAAATGGAAATGTTGCTTAATGATAATTACTACTGAATACTGTCAGACTCCTCTACCATCAATACTACACTACATTAATCAGGTCTCTAGCTTAGTAACAAAAGCACTTGCACTTTACAATTAGCTATGATGAACTCTGCATTTGCTCAACTGAGTCTGGAGAATGTAGTCTAAATTTAACATTTCCTGATCATTTGAATATTCAACATATAACATTTTTGCCTTTGATGTATACTTTATACAAGATTTATCTACCGGACTATTGATGTCAGCACACCATATTTTGATATAATATTGTTCTGACTGCTTGAATTTTTACATTATACTTTTTTTTATATCTAATTCATTAAAAATTGTATTTTTAAAGATGTTTTTTTGCAATGGATCCTCTTTTTTCCCTAACATTAGTGGATGTCTTATTATACCTATCTTATCCTAACAGAAAACTAATCTTCACTCTAAGTAGCGCTTAGGCTAAGTGCACACGTTGCAGAATTGCCGCGGAAATTTCCGTGACAATTCTGCGCCTCCTGCCGCGGGAATATCGCATGCGGAATTGGCATGCATATTCCCGCAGAAAACTAGCGTTTTGCAAGCATAATTGGCTTGCAGAATGCTAGCGTTTAGCAAGCGATCTGTAGCATCACTTGGAAAACTGATTGACAGGTTGGTCACATTTGTCAAACATAGTGCTTGACAAGTGTGACCAACTTTTTACTATTGATGCAGCCTATGCCACATTAATAGTAAAAGATAGAATGTTAAAAATAATTAAAAAAAATAAAAAATGCTTATACTCACCTACCGCAAACAGTCGCTCTCCTCAGCGGCTTCCGTTCCTATAGATGGTGTGTGTGCAGGACCTTCGATGATGTCGCGGTCACACCATCTACACGAACGGAAGCGGCCGTGTGCAGCACTGAGGGGCAGGAAGACTCCGGGGCCATCAGAAGGTGAGTATATCACAATTTTTTTTATTTTAATTCTTTTTTTTTAACAATTATATGGTGCCCAGTCCGTGAAGGAGAGTCTCCTCTCCTCCACCCTGGGTACCAACCGCACATGATCTGCTTAATTCCCGCATGGTGGGCATAGCCACATGCGGGAAGTAAGCAGATCAATGCATTCCTAGGTGTGCGGAATCCCCGCGATTCCGCAAATTTAATGAACATGCTGCGTTTTTTTCTGGAATGCGAATCTGCTCAGGAAAAAAATGCAGCATGTGCACAAAAAATGTGGATTGCATTCTATTAAATAGGATGCTTAATGTGAGCGTTTTTTTCGCGGTTTTATAGCGTTTTTATAGCGAAAAACCGCAAAAAAAACACAAAATCTGCTATGTGTGCACACAGCCTTAAAAGAGCTTTTTGGACTCAGAATCTCTCCCTATATATGCTGCTTTCTGTCTCCCTACGATCACACCACGTTCTCACTATGCTGTTTCCAGCTGCAATGTGTCATGATGGCACCGGCCATATATATCGATGCGAATAGCTAATTACTCGCCGATTAACGAATAGCCCGAATAGCATAAAATTTGTGCGAGTAACGAATAGTGCCGAATGTATGCACCCAGCACTAAAAATGAGCAATTGTAAGTACACAGTGATGTATAATATGATGACTGCAATATATTAAGAGAATAAAAACTTTGATGAGTGCTTCTTTAAGTAGCATGTATGCTTTTGGCCTGCTATAGCACTCACCTTACCAACTTCACAGCGATTGGATACTAATTGGCATCAAATTTAAAGGCAACAACTTTGCAGCTGTTAGAGCAGTGAAGGGCAATGTGATAAAACTTTTGAGTAAGAACCTGCACAATGTGGAAAGCAACAGTGTCCATTAGGGTTGAGCGAAACGGGTCGGTCATTTTCAGAAGTCGCCGACTTTTGGCAAAGCCGAGTTTCATGAAACCCGACCCGATCCCTGTGTGGGGTCGGCCATGCGGTACCCGACTTTCGCGCCAAAGTCGCGTTTCATTGACGCGAAAAGCATCATTTCTCAGCCAATGAAGGTGGACGCAGAGTGTGGGCAGCGTGATGACATAGGTCCTGGTCCCCACCATCTTAGAGAAGGGCATTGCAGTGATTGGCTTGCTGTCTGCGGCATCACAGGGGCTATAAAGGGGCATTCCCGCCGACCGCCATCTTACTGCTGCTGATCTGAGCATAGGGAGAGGTTGCTGCCGTTTCATCAGAAGCAGGGATAGCATTAGGCAGGGTACATTAACCCCCAAACCGCTTGTGCTGTAGCGATTTCCACTGTCCAATACCACCTTACTGTGCACAGTTCTGGTCTCCGGTGTTTAAGAAAGACATAGCGGAACTGGAGCGGGTGCAGAGAAGAGCGACCAAGGTTATTAGAGGACTGGGGGGTCTGCAATACCAAGATAGGTTATTACACTTGGGGCTATTTAGTTTGGAAAAACGAAGACTAAGGGGTGATCTTATTTTAATGTATAAATATATGAGGGGACAGTACAAAGACCTTTCTGATGATCTTTTTAATCATAGACCTGAAACAGGGACAAGGGGGCATCCTCTGCGGTTGGAGGAAAAAAGGTTTAAGCATAATAACAGACGCGGATTCTTTACTGTAAGAGCAGTGAGACTATGGAACTCTCTGCCGTATGATGTTGTAATGAGTGATTCATTACTTAAATTTAAGAGGGGACTGGATACCTTTCTGGAAAAGTATAATGTTACAGGGTATATACACTAGATTCCTTGATAGGGCGTTGATCCAGGGAACTAGTCTGATTGCCGTATGTGGAGTCGGGAAGGAATTTTTTTCCCCAATGTGGAGCTTACTCTTTGCCACATGGCAAAAAAACGGTGCAGATTAAAATTGGCAAATCTGTATCAGTGGCAAATCTGTATCAGTCCTGTGTGTGTCATCTGTGTCTCATTTTCTGGCACAGAAAACATACAGTCTAACAGTGGGCCTGATTTCTTGCCAATTCTCCCATAAATAAAAAAAAAAAAATAGTTGGAGATTAAGATTGGCAATTTTGCCTCAGTGCCAGTGCTGTGTGTGGCATCTGTCTCAAATTGTGTGCCACATTAAACCTAGTGTGTAATACTGGGCCAGATTTCTTTTCAATTCTCCCTGAAAAAATAAAAATAGTGGGAGATTAAGATTGGCATTTCTGCCTTATTGCCAGTGCTGTGTGTGTGCCACCTGTCTCAAATTGTGTGCCACATTAAACCTAGGGTGTAATACTGGGCCAGATTTCTTTTCAATTCTCCCTGAAAAAAAAATAGTGGGAGATTAAGATTGGCAATTTTGCCTCAGTGCCAGTGCTGTGTGTGGCATCTGTCTCTAATTTTGTGCCACATTAAACCTAGTGTGTAATACTGGGCCAGATTTCTTTTAAATTCTCCCTGAAAAAAAAATAGTGGGAGATTAAGATTGGCATTTCTGCTTCAGTGCCACTCCTGTGTGTGCCACCTGTCTCAAATTTTGTGCCACATTAAACCTAGCATGTAATACTGGGCCAGATTTCTTTTCAATTCTCCCTGAAAAAATAAAAATAGTGGGAGATTAAGATTGGCATTTCTGCCTCATTGCCAGTGCTGTGTGTGCCACCTGTCACTAGTGAAAGATTAAGATTGGCATTTTTGCTTCAGTGCCACTCCTGTGTGTGCCACCTGTTATGAAAGGCAATTCAGAATCACAATGGACATGGAGGTCAGAGCACATACAGTGAACTGACAATAACCCAAAATAATAGAACGAGCTCTGAGACGTGGGAACTCTGCAGACCGCAATCCCTAAGCCTATCAAACCACACTAAAGGTAGCCGTGGAGCTACTTTCTGGAAAAGTATAATGTTACAGGGTATATACACTAGATTCCTTGATAGGGCGTTGATCCAGGGAACTAGTCTGATTGCCGTATGTGGAGTCGGGAAGGAATTTTTTTCCCCAATGTGGAGCTTACTCTTTGCCACATGGGTTTTTTTTGCCTTTCTCTGGATCAACATGTTAGGGCATGTTAGGTTAGGCTATGGGTTGAACTAGATGGACATATAGTCTTCCTTCAACCTTAATAACTATGTAACTATGTAACTATGTAACCTTTTCTTAGCAGGGACAGTGGAGGCTACATTTTTTTTCCTCAGCGCTGTAGCTCATTGGGCTGCCCTAGAAGGCTCCCAGATAGCTGCATTGCTGTTTGTACACCGCTGTGCAAAACAACTGCTTTTTTCAAAGCACAAATCCTGTTGCTCCTTCCTTTCTGCACAGCTATCTTGTTTGTTTTAACACTTTTGACTTTTTTGTGCAGCAGCCCACTCCTTGTTATTGCTGCCTGCCATACATTGCTGAGATTACTGCAGGGAGATAGTAATTGTAGGACAGTCCCCTTTTTTTTTTTGTTTCATTATATCTCTTCAAGCCATTTTCTGCCACAGACAATATACTCTAATACAGTGGCCCAGATTTATTCACTAGTCTCCCTGAAGAAAAAAAAAAAAACGGTGCAGATTAAAATTGGCAAATCTGTATCAGTGGCAAATCTGTATCAGTCCTGTGTGTGTCATCTGTGTCTCATTTTCTGGCACAGAAAACATACAGTCTAACAGTGGGCCTGATTTCTTGCCAATTCTCCCATAAATAAAAAAAAAAAAATAGTTGGAGATTAAGATTGGCAATTTTGCCTCAGTGCCAGTGCTGTGTGTGGCATCTGTCTCAAATTGTGTGCCACATTAAACCTAGTGTGTAATACTGGGCCAGATTTCTTTTCAATTCTCCCTGAAAAAATAAAAATAGTGGGAGATTAAGATTGGCATTTCTGCCTTATTGCCAGTGCTGTGTGTGTGCCACCTGTCTCAAATTGTGTGCCACATTAAACCTAGGGTGTAATACTGGGCCAGATTTCTTTTCAATTCTCCCTGAAAAAAAAATAGTGGGAGATTAAGATTGGCAATTTTGCCTCAGTGCCAGTGCTGTGTGTGGCATCTGTCTCTAATTTTGTGCCACATTAAACCTAGTGTGTAATACTGGGCCAGATTTCTTTTAAATTCTCCCTGAAAAAAAAATAGTGGGAGATTAAGATTGGCATTTCTGCTTCAGTGCCACTCCTGTGTGTGCCACCTGTCTCAAATTTTGTGCCACATTAAACCTAGCATGTAATACTGGGCCAGATTTCTTTTCAATTCTCCCTGAAAAAATAAAAATAGTGGGAGATTAAGATTGGCATTTCTGCCTCATTGCCAGTGCTGTGTGTGCCACCTGTCACTAGTGAAAGATTAAGATTGGCATTTTTGCTTCAGTGCCACTCCTGTGTGTGCCACCTGTTATGAAAGGCAATTCAGAATCACAATGGACATGGAGGTCAGAGCACATACAGTGAACTGACAATAACCCAAAATAATAGAACGAGCTCTGAGACGTGGGAACTCTGCAGACCGCAATCCCTAAGCCTATCAAACCACACTAAAGGTAGCCGTGGAGCGCTCCTGACCAGAACCTAGGCGCCTCGTCACAGCCTGAGAAACTAGCTAATCCTGAAGATAGAAAAATAAGCCTACCTTGCCTCAGAGAAATTCCCCAAAGGAAAAGGCAGCCCCCCACATATAATGACTGTGAGTAAGATGAAAACACAAACATAGAGATGAAACAGATTTAGCAAAGTGAGGCCCGACTAGCTGAACAGAACGAGGATAGGGAAGATAACTTTGCGGTCAGCACAAAAACCTACAAAAAACCACGCAGAGGGGACAAAAGACCCTCCGCACCGACTAACGGTACGGAGGTGGTCCCTCTGCGTCTCAGAGCTTCCAGCAGGCGAGAAAAACCAATAAAGCAAGCTGGACAGAAAAATAGCAACAAAATAACATAAGCAAAACTTAGCTTTGCAGAGCAGCAGGCCACAGGAATGATCCAGGGAAAAAACAAGTCCCACACTGAAACATTGACAGGAAGCATAGATCAAAGCATCAGGTGGAGTTAAGTAGAGAAGAAGCTAACGAGCTCACCAGATCACCTGAGGGAGGAAACTCAGAAGCTGCAGTACCACTTTCCTCCACAAACGGAAGATCCCAGAGAGAATCAGCCGAAGTACCACTTGTGACCACAGGAGTGAACTCTGCCACAGAATTCACAACAGCCACCTGTCTCAAATGTTGTGCCACATTAAACCTAGTGTGTAATACTGGGCCATATTTCTTTTAAATTCTCCCTGAAAAAAAAAAATAGTGGGAGATTAAGATTGGCATTTCTGCTTCAGTGCCACTCCTGTGTGTGCCACCTGTCTCAAATTTTGTGCCACATTAAACCTAGTGTGTAATACTGGGCCAGATTTCTTTTAAATTCGGCCTGAAAAAAAAAAATAGTGGGGGATTAAGATTGGCATTTCTGCTTCGGTGCCAGTCCTGTGTGTGCCACCTGTCTCTAATTTTGTGCCACATTAAACCTAGTGTGTAACACTGGGCCAGATTTTTTTCAATTTCTCCCTGGAAAAAAAAATAGTGGGAGATTAAGATTGGCATTACTGCTTCGGTGCCAGTCCTGTGTGTGCCACCTGTCTCTAATTTTGTGCCACATTAAACCTAGTGTGTAACACTGGGCCAGATTTCTTTTAAATTCTCCCTGAAAAAAAAATAGTGGGAGATTAAGATTGGCATTTCTGCTTCGGTGCCAGTCCTGTGTGTGCCCCCTGTCTCTAATTTTGTGCCACATTAAACCTAGTGTGTAACACTGGGCCAGATATTTGTCAAATTCTCCCTGGAAAAAAAAATAGCGGGAGATTAAGATTGGCATTACTGCTTCGGTGCCATTCCTGTGTGTGCCACCTGTCTCTAATTTTGTGCCACATTAAACCTAGTGTGTAATACTGGGCCAGATTTTTTTCAAATTCTCCCTGGAAAAAAAAATAGTGGGAGATTAAGATTGGCATTACTGCTTCGGTGCCATTCCTGTGTGTGCCACCTGTCTCTAATTTTGTGCCACATTAAACCTAGTGTGTAACACTGGGCCAGATTTCTTTTAAATTCTCCCTGAAAAAAAAATAGTGGGAGATTAAGATTGGCAATTCTGCCTCAGTGCCAGTGCTGTGTGTGGCATCTGTCTCAAATTTTGTGCCACAGAACATATACTGTATAAGAGTGGGCCACATTTCTTCAATATTCTCCCAGAAAAAATAAAAAGGGGGAGATTTTAATTGTTAGTGTCTGCATCAGTGTCAGTCCTGTTAGTGGCATATCTGTCTGCCACTGAAGCTGTGTACTGTTATACATTGGGCCTGATTTTCCCTGCAGTCTCACCCACCTATAAAGGGATATGTAAATCCAACAGAAGTTTGAGTTCACCTTGTAACTGGTTTTACAGTAACAAATACTGTTAGTTTGGTTACGTTTTTCAAACAATGAGGAAGTCTGATGGAAGAGGTCGTGGCCGTGGGCGGTCATTGCCAGCTGCTAATGATGGTAGTGGTGGTGGAGCATCAGGTGGTCGTGGGAAAAGCAATATAGCACCTAAGTCTCGAGTTGTTGAGCCAGGTTCATCATCTGGCTACACAAGGCCTCGAACGCTCCCTTTTCTGGGAGTAGGAAAACCGCTTTTAAAACCGGAGCAGCAAGAACAAGTTTTGGCTTTCCTTGCTGACTCAGCCTCTAGCTTTTTCGCCTCCTCTTCTGAAACTGCTAAATGTAAAAGCAGCGCGTCGTTAGTGGATGTTCATGGTCAGGGACAAGTCGCATCCTTGTCTTCTTCACCAAGAACAACAGAGAAGGATGCGTCAGGCGACACAACGGGTTACTCCATGGAGCTCTTTACACATACCGTTCCTGGGTTAGAAAGTGAAACAGTTAACAGGCCCTGCCCATTACAAGTTGAATCGGACATGGAGTGCACAGATGCACAGCCACAGCCAGATTCCTATGCTGTTCCTTTGACTCAGACCAGAACATTGCCCTCGCAGTGTACTGATCCAGAATCAGACCCTGATGAGACTATGGTGCCCCGTCACGAACGCTATACCACCGGCTTACAGGGTGACACAGACGAAGTTGCACACGAGATAGAAGAGGAGGTCATAGATGACCCAGTTGTTGACCCCGATTGGCAGCCATTGGGGGAACAGGGTGCAGGCGGCAGTAGCTCTGAAGCGGAGGAGGAGGAGCCGCAGAAGGCATCAACATCTGCCAGGCCCGTATCTGGCCAAAAACGCATGGCAAAACCAAAACCAGTTGTAGGACAGCGTGGACATCCGGTTAAAGAAGCTCAGTCTGCAATGCTTGAAAAGGTATCCGATAGTAGAAAGAGTGCAGTCTGGCATTTTTTTTAAACAACATCCAAATGATCAGCGCAAAGTCATTTGTCAAAAATGTTCAACTACCTTAAGCAGAGGTCAGAATCTTAAAAGTCTAAATACAAGTTGCATGCGTAGACATTTAACCACCATGCATTTGCAAGCCTGGACTCACTACCAAACGTCCCTTAAGGTTGTGGCATCCTCGGCCAATGAAGCTAGTCAGCAACGCTACATCCCTTCCCTCACTGTAAGCCCACCATTTCCCGCACCACCTGCAGTAAATGTGAAGATTTCGTCGCCAGGCCAAAGCAGTCAGGGAATCACCAGTTTCGTAGTAGGAAACACTGCATGTAGGGCACCAGCAAGAATACCATCTCCAACCCTCTCTCAGTCTGCCATGTCCACCGGCACCCCCGCTAGTTCCACGATCTGCAGTTCTCCAGTCCAGCTCACCCTATATGAGACTCTCGTTAGGAAAAGGAAGTACTCATCCTCGCATCCGCGTACACAGGGTTTGAACGCCCACATTGCTAGACTAATCTCATTAGAGATGATGCCCTACCGGTTAGTTGAAAGCGAAGCTTTCAAAGCCCTGATGGACTATGCTGAACCACGCTACGAGCTCCCCAGTCGACACTTCTTTTCGAGAAAAGCCATCCCAGCCCTCCACCAGCATGTAAAAGACCGCTTCGTCCATGCACTCAGGCAATCTGTGAGTACAAAGGTGCACCTGACAACAGATGCATGGACCAGTAGGCATGGCCAGGGACGTTACGTGTCCATCACGGCACACTGGGTTAATGTGGTGGATGCAGGGTCCACAGGGGACAGCAATATTGGGACAGTTCTGCATAGCCCACAGTCTAGGAAACAGTTGGCTGTAGGCGTTCGCCGCCCCTCCTCCTCGTCCTCCTGCAGAAGCGAGAGCTCGTCCACAGACCGCAGTCGCACGAGCACTCCATCCGCAGCTGCCACTGTTGCACACGAGGTGTCCCATTATGGGACAGCTAGTGGCAAGCGTCAGCAGGCTGTATTAGCAATGAAGTGTGTGGGCGACAACAGACACACCGCGGAAGTTCTGTCCGAGTTCTTGCAGAAAGAAACTCAGTCATGGCTGGGCACTGTACATCTTGAGGCAGGCAAGGTAGTGAGTGATAACGGAAGGAATTTTATGGCTGCCATAGCCCTTTCACAACTGAAACACATTCCTTGCCTGGCTCACACCTTAAACCTGGTGGTGCAGTGCTTCCTGAAAAGTTATCCGGGGTTACCCGACCTGCTCCTCCAAGTGCGCAGACTTTGCTCGCATATCCGCCGTTCGCCCGTGCACTCCAATCGTATGCAGAACCATCAGCGGTCTTTGAACCTTCCTGTTATGATCTGGTGGTTTAGGAACAACATGAGACAAGCTCTGAAGGAGGTGGAATCTGTACTGACCGCAGACCCTGAACCTAGCAGCGCAACTAGAAATAGCCGTGGGGGGTACCTGACGCTCCCTAGACCCCTCGGCACAGCCTAAGATCTAACTTCCCCTAAAGATGGAAACAGGAAACCTATCTTGCCTCAGAGAAAATCCCCGAAGGAAAGATAGCCCCCCACAAATATTGACGGTGAGAGGAGGGGAAAATAACATACGCAGAGATGAAATCAGATTTTAGCATAGGAGGCCAGTCTAGCTTGATAGATAGGACAGGAAAGGATACTGTGCGGTCAGTATAAAAACTACAAAACAATCCACACAGAGTTTACAAAATCTCCACACCTGACTAAAGGTGTGGAGGGTAAATCTGCTTCCCAGAGCTTCCAGCTAACAGAAAAAATCCATAATGACAAGCTGGATAAAAATAGAATGCACAGAACAATAAGTCAACAACATGTGGACAGAAATGAGCAAAGCCAGAACTTATCTTTGCAGAACTGGTCAGGAAACCAGGAGAATCCAAGCAGAGATGTGAATCCAGCCAGAAAACATTGACAAGTGGCATAGGCTGAAGACTTGAGCCAGGTTAAATAGCAGAGCCAGGAGAGACGATTAGTGAAAGCAGCTGCAAAGCTAAACCCAAGGAGCAGCAGTTCCACTCAAAACCACCAGAGGGAGCCCAAGGGCAGAATTCACAAAAGTGCCATTTACAACCACCGGAGGGAGCCCAAGAACGGAATTCACAACACCTTCCCCAGCATCACCTAATCATCGACATTGCAACAAGGTGGAACTCCACACTGCACATGCTTCAGAGACTGTGCGAACAGAGGCGTGCTGTTATGTATTTGTGGGAGAATACACATACACGGGCAGGCAGTAGGATGGCAGACATGGAGTTGTCAGGTGTGCAGTGGTCGAAGGTACAAGACCTGTGTCAAGTCCTTCACTGTTTTGAGGAATGCACATGGCTGGTTAGTGCAGACAATGCCATAATAAGCATGATCATCCCCCTAATGCGTCTGCTGATGCAAAGTTTGACGCACATAAAGGAGCAGGCGTCTGCAGCCGAGGAAGAGGGAAGCCTTGATGACAGTCAGCCATTGTCTGGTCAGGGCAGTCTACAGGACGAGGTAGCGAGCGAAGAGAGGAGGACGAGGGGGATGACGGAGATGAGTATTTTTTGAATGAGGAAGCTTCTCCGGGGCCAATAGCAACTGGTGGCGTTGCAAGGCCGGGTTCAGGTTTTTTGAGGGAGACAAGTGACGTAGATTTGCCTGAAACTGCCCCTCAACCCAGCACAACCGCAGATTTGACAACTGGAACTTTGGCCCACATGGTGGATTATGCCTTACGTATCCTCAAAAGGGACCCACGCATTATTAAAATGATGACCGATGATGATTACTGGTTGGCCTGCCTCCTTGATCCTCGCTATAAAGGCAAATTGCAAAATATCATGCCACATGAGAACCTTGAACAAATATTAGCAACCAAACAAGCAACTCTTGTAGACCGTTTGATTCAGGCATTCCCAGTACACAGCGCCGGTGATAGTTCTCACACGAGCTGCAGGGGGCAACAGGGCAGAGGTGTTAGAGTTGCACAAATCAGAAGTGGCGTTGGACAGAGGGGTTTCCTGACCAGGTTGTGGAGTGATTTTGCAATGACCGCAGACAGGACAGGTACTGCAGCATCAATTCAAAGTGACAGGAGACAACATTTGTCCAGTATGGTTACTAACTATTTTTCATCCCTTATCGATGTTCTCCCTCAACCGTCATTCCCATTTGATTACTGTGCATCCAAAATAGACACCTGGCCTGAATTGGCAGAATATGCATTGCAGGAGCTTGCTTGCCCAGCAGCTAGTGTGCTATCCGAAAGAGTATTCAGTGCTGCTGGTTCAATATTGACCGAAAAAAGGACTCGTTTGGCTACCCAAAATGTTGATGATCTAACCTTCATTAAAATGAACCTCTCATGGATTTCTAATTATTTTGCCCCACCTTTCCCGGCTGACACCTAGCTTTCCTATAAAAAGGTCTTGCTTGTGGACTGGTCTTACTGACTGTTCCAATCTCTTAATTTGCAGCAGCTGTTTGTCCAGCATACGACATGTTTACACCTCCCTAAATGGGCTAACTCCCCCCACGGGGCCGTGGTCTCGCCACTTGGCGCAAGCACCCGTGAGAGTGCCGTTTGTCTGAAGAGGTGGGTGTGCACGCTTTTGGTCAACGGCACTGCCACTGGGTCCCTCATAGTACAATAAAGTGTCTCTGGCGGTGGTGGCGCGCACCCAACATCAGACACACCGTTGTAACATGAGGGGCCCTGGGCCTGTACCGCTGGCCACAAGAGAGTTCCCCCCCCGCTCAAACAGTGCTCTACCACTTGCAAAATTATCTCTCACAGCTGCAACAATGTTTAGTCTATGCGCTGACATCCTTCAATGCCTGGCACTGACAATACCAATTTGTTGACATGTATGATGCTGGTTAAAATAGTCAGGGTCAGTGTCCTATATTGACACCAGTAAATACTTAGCGCCAAATTACTATGTCTGAAACTCAGCAGAGGAGCCCACCCCTCTACCTAAGTATACCACCCTTTTGTTTTTTGGTTTTGTTGTTTTGCGAGACATTAACATCTATTTATTTTTTGGGAGTACTAACTGTGTCAGACACTCCCTCCAATCGTCCTCCGCTGACCACACCAATGCTGCCTGTGTACCCCTGCCACATAATCGAAGGTGCTTTGAGCCTATTTTTTTTAATTTTAGGCCTACTAAGTGTGTCTGCGGTCCCTCCTTTCCATTTGTCCTCCGCTGAGCACACCAATGCCGACCGTGTACCCATGTAACTTTTTTTCCACCTGCAGTGATCCTACTTTGTGGTGTAAGGCCTACTAGCAGTGTCTGTCTGCGCCACATAATACAGCTGTCCTCCTCTAAAAAAAAAAAAGGCTGGTTTTCAGCCTGTCAGAATTATAAAACTGCATTGGGGCCACAAGTTTCGTTGTGGTTTACAAACTGAGTCTTCCGCTCCAAGGTGTTCTCCTGATTGCCTTTACTGAGCTTCTATCTTCAGGCTGTTGTTAAATAGTTTTTTAATCGAACAACTGCAGTGGGGCTACTAGTTTGGTAGGGGTCTACTAATAGTGTCTGCCGCTCCAAGGTGTTCTCCTGGTTGCCTTTCCTGAGCTTCAATCTTCAGGCTCTTGTTAAATAGTTGTTAAATGGAAAAACTGCATTTGGCCTACTAGTTGGGTTGGGGCCTACTAACGGTGTCTGCCGCTCCTTGCTGTTCTCCTGGTTTCCTGTCCTGAAATTCTATTTTCAGGCTCTCCGTAAGTAGTTCTTAATATTACACTGAATTTGGCCTAGTAGTGTGGTTGGGGCCTACTAACGGTGTATGCCGCTCCGTGCTGTTCTCATGGTTTCTTGTCCTGAAATTCCATTTTCAGGCTCTCGTTAAGTACAGTTAGGGCCAGATATATTTGGACAGTGACACAAGTTTTGTTATTTTAGCTGTTTACAAAAACATGTTCAGAAATAAAATTATATATGTAATATGGGCTGAAAGTGCACACTCCCAGCTGCAATATGATAGTTTCCACATCCAAATCAGAGAAAGGGTTTAGGAATCATAGCTCTGTAATGCATAGCGTCCTCTTTTTCAAGGGACCAAAAGTAATTGGACAATGGACTCTAAGGGCTGCAATTAACTCTGAAGGCGTCTCCCTCGTTAACCTGTAATCAATGAAGTAGTTAAAAGGTCAGGGGTGGATTCCAGGTGTGTGGTTTTGCATTTGGAAGCTGTTGCTGTGAGCAGACAACATGCGGTCAAAGGAACTCTCAATTGAGGTGAAGCAGAACATCCTGAGACTGAAAAAAAAGAAAAAATCCATTAGAGAGATAGCAGACATGCTTGGAGTAGCAAAATCAACAGTTGGGTACATTCTGAGAAAAAAGGAATTGACTGGTGAGCTTGGGAACTCAAAAAGGCCTGGGCGTCCACGGATGACAACAGTGGTGGATGATCGCCGCATACTTAATTTGGTGAAGAAGAACCCGTTCACAAAATCAACTGAAGTCCAGAACACTCTCAGTGAAGTAGGTGTATCTGTCTCTAAGTCAACAGTAAAGAGAAGACTCCATGACAGTAAATACAAAGGGTTCACATCTAGATGCAAACCATTCATCAACACCAAAAATAGACAGGCCAGAGTTAAATTTGCAGAAAAACACCTCAAGAAGCCAGCTCAGTTCTGGAAAAGTATTCTATGGACAGATGAGACAAAGATCAACCTGTACCAGAATGATGGGAAGAAAAAAGTTTGGAGAAGAAAGGGAACGGCACATGATCCAAGGCACACCACATCCTCTGTAAAACATGGTGGAGGTAACGTGATGGCATGGGCATGCATGGCTTTCAATGGCACTGGGTCACTTGTGTTTATTGATGACATAAGAGCAGACAAGAGTAGCCGGATGAATTCTGAAGTGTACCGGGATATACTTTCAGCCCAGATTCAGCCAAATGCTGCAAAGTTGATTGGACGGCGCTTCATAGTACAGATGGACAATGACCCCAAGCATACAGCCAAAGCTACCCAGGAGTTCATGAGTGCCAAAAAGTGGAACATTCTGCAATGGCCAAGTCAATCTCCAGATCTAAACCCAATTGAGCATGCATTTCACTTGCTCAAATCCAGACTTAAGACGGAAAGACCCACAAACAAGCAAGACCTGAAGGCTGCGGCTGTAATGGCCTGGCAAAGCATTAAGAAGGAGGAAACCCAGCGTTTGGTGATGTCCATGGGTTCCAGACTTAAGGCAGTGATTGCCTCCAAAGGATTTGCAACAAAATATTGAAAATAAAAATATTTTGTTTGGGTTATGTTTATTTGTCCAATTACTTTTGACCTCCTAAAATGTGTAGTGTTTGTAAAGAAATGTGTACAATTCCTACATTTTCTATCAGATATTTTTGTTCAACCCTTCAAATTAAACGTTACAATCTGCACTTGAATTCTGTTGTAGAGGTTTCATTTCAAATCCAATGTGGTGGCATGCAGAGCCCAACTCGCGAAAATTGTGTCACTGTCCAAATATTTCTGGCCCTAACTGTAGTTGTTGAAACAACACTGCATTAGGTCTACAAGTTGGGTCTGGGTTGTAGAGACGGTGTCTGCCGCTCCAAGGTGTTCTCCAGGTTGCCTCTCCCTAGCTTCTATCTTGAAGCTCTCATTAAGTAGTTGTTGAAACAACACTGCATTAGACCTACAAGTTGGGTCTTGGTTGTAGAGACGGTGTCTGCCGCTCCAAGGTGTTCTCCAGGTTGCCTCTCCCTAGCTTCTATCTTGAAGCTCTTGTTAAGTAGTTGTTGAAACAACACTGCATTAGGCCTACAAGTTGGGTCTGGGTTCTACAAATGGTGTCTTCCGCTCCAAGGTGTTCTCCAGGTTGCCTTTCCCTAGCTTCTATCTTCAGGCTCTCGTTAAATTGTTTTTAATATAACACTGCATTTGGCCTACTTGTTTTGTTGGCCCTACTGACGGTGTCTGCCGCTCCTTGATGTTCTCCTACACTGAACAAATCAGTGCCGCCTGTTTACTTCTGTTACCAATTTTGAACTGCATTTAGCCTACTTACTGATTTGGGCCTACTCACTGTGTCAGCCTCTCATTACAGTTGTACTCCACTGAACAAAGCAATGCCCCCTGGTTAGTCCTGTTACCAATTTTGAACTGCATTTAGCCCACTTTATTATTTGGGCCTATGTCTGTGTTTCCTCCTCATCCTGCCCATTGCCCAGCCAGATAGATTAGTCTGCTGGTACATTGACCCATAACGCAACATTCCCCGTGCACGCTACACAGCAAGATTGTGACCCTGCTGAAAGTCAGGTTACCCTTCCCGCATACCATAACACCTTACACAGGGACAAAGAGGAAGGTGCAGATGAAAGTGCAGGTTCCTTCATCAGGTGTGGGGGGGGGGAACTCGTTGGCGACGTCACTGGCACAGGGCCCCTCATAGTACGCAAAAGTGTCGCTGCCGGTGGGAGGCGCCCCCGCCGTGCAAACACACCGCCGTACTTTGAGGGGTCCTGTGCCAGTGCCAATGCCAACGAGTGGGCCCCCCCTGCTTGCTCAGGATCACAGCACTTGCAAAGTTGAAATACTTACCTCTCCCTGCTCCACTGCCGTGACGTGGTCCAGATTTCCTGGGCCCACTAAATACTTGAACCAGCCCCACAACTTTAGCCTAATGACCCCCAATTTCCAATGCCTTACTATTATTATAAGGTAAATTAAGATTGACAAGCTTCAGTAACAAGAATGGATGTTTTTGCCATTAAAATGGGCACTGTACATGTTTTCCTGGCCTCCACTCACTGCCGACTATGCTCCCCCATTGACTTGCATTGGGTTTCGTGTTTCGGTCGATCCCCGACTTTTCGCGATAATCGGCCAATTTCACTCGACTCGACTTTTGAGATAGTCGGGTTTCGCAAAACCCGACTCGACCCTAAAAAACTAAAAGTCGCTCAACCCTAGTGTCCATCACTGGAAAGCCAACATGCCGAAGCTTCTTGTTGAAGCCAGTGAAGACCCAGCAGCAGTTGGTAAAAAAAGTTCAATGACCATCCAACCTGGCTGTAGAGCCAAGACTTAATATTCCACCATATCTCCAGCAGGACATTACTACCATGAAATTTAATAGGCCAAATAGATCCCATAGACGTAAACAATGTAACCCCTTTACCCCGATGATGGTTTGCAGGTTAATGACCGGACCAATTTTTACAATTGTGACCACTGTCATTTTATAAGGTAATATCTCTGGAACGCTTCAACAGATCCAGTTGATTCTGAGTTTGTTTTTTCATGGTATATTGCACTTCATGAAAGTGGTAAAATTTCTTCGGTGTGACTTGGTTTATTTTGGAAAAAAATGGACATTTGGAGAAAATTTGCAAAAAGTTTGCAATTTTACAGCTTTGAATTTTCATGCCTTTAAATCACAGAGATATGTCACATAAAATACTTAGTAACATTTCCCACATGTCTACTTTACATCAGCACAATTTTTTTGTTAGGAAGTTATAAGGGTTAAAAGTTGACCAGCTATTTTTCATTTTTCCAGCAAAATTTACAATACTAGTTTTTAGGGACCACATCACATTTGAAGTCACTTTGAGGGGTCTATATGATAGAAGTTACCTCAAAGTGACACCATTCTAAAAACTGCACCCCTCAAGGTGCTCAAAACCACATTCAGAAAGTTTATTAACCTTTTAGGTGCTTCTCAGGATTTCACATCCATTGTTTTTTTATTCTGACAAGAGTAACAGGAAAAATGAACCCCAAAATGTTTTGTGTAATTTCTCCTGAATTATCATATCATATGATATGCAAATTGCTACATTTTTACCACCCAAATATAGTTTTAGCCCCAGATTTTACATTTTCACACAAGAAATGTGTAAAAATGGGACCAAAATTTGTCCCACAATTTCTACTGAATGTGGCAATACCACAGATAAGGCTGTACAGTACTGATTAGCCGTACAGAGAAACTCGGAGGAATGGAGCGCTATTTGCCTACTGGAGCGCAGATTTTCCTAGAACAGTTTGTGGATTTCATTTACAGAGCCCCTAATTGCTAGAAGAGCAGAATCCCCTCTCACATGACCCCATTTTGGAAGCTATACCCCTTGAGGAATTTATCTACAGGTGTAGTGACGATTTGGACTCCGTGGGTATTTTCCAGACACAAGCAGCAATGAATGTGGATGAGTGAAAATTGCAAACTGCCGTTGTAGTGACCAGTACGCTATAGTGACCAGTAAGTTGCAGTCACCTCATGTTATGCCCAGCCCTTGCTTCTGGAAGCATGCACCTGTAAGTTAGGCGGGCTGTCATAAGTTCTGAAATGCCGAACGTAGATGCAATATATGGTTTAGGTACACTGTGGGGCTCAGCAGTGAAGGGGCATTTGGATTTGAGAATGCAGAATTTGCTGAATTTCTTTTGACAGTGAGGAGCCATTTCGCTTTTCCAGAGCCTTTGTGCTACCAGTAACGTGGAAGCCCCCTATATTTCCGTTAACAGATGACAGGCCAGAGTGGGGACTTGATTTTTTGTGGATTGAGTAGAAACTTTTATTGGGAACATTTTACTTAACGTTTTGGATCACTGTTATCTGGCGCTCTACACTGACCACTTACTTTAGGGCTTCCATCTAAATCTCTGAGTGATGTGATTCAGATGAAACCCCTGAGGGATCCATTCACTATAATGAGGCAGGAAAGTTACTCTGGACCCCTTCTGGCCTCTGTTCAGCAGGTGTCCTTCTTTTCAGAAGTGCACAAAACTGTGGATAATGGCACTTTTATGCTGTCCTAAAAAGACGGATCACAGGTAAGACGGCGTCCACAGTACCTCCATCTGCCTCATTGTAGGGAAACTTCCTTCTGAATCATGTATTTCAGCGATTTACACGGAAAACCCAATGCAAGTGCTCAGCGCAGTGCACTGGATAAATTTGTGTCGAGCCTTATTGCGATCTTTGTGAGGCAGAATGAAAAAATCAACCGAATGTGAAGAATTGGTTTTATTTATTGTTTATGCCGCTCCTCATATGGTATAAGTGATTAGGCGACTTTATTATTCGGGTCGGTGAGATTACACACACATCTGGCTTTTATGTTTGGCTGCTGTCACACGCTAAAAGACGCTTTTTATTGCAAAAAATAGTTTTTGCATCACAATATTTTGACAGCTATAATTTTTCCATAGTTTGGCCCATAAACTCATGTGAGGTTTTGTTTTTTGCAAGATGAGTTGGCATTTTTATTGGCACCATTTTCGGGCACATGACATTTTTTGATTGCTTTCTATTTCGATTTTTGGGAGGCAGAATGAACAAAAAACAGCAATTCAGCAATTTTTGGTGGGCGGGTTTTATGCCGTTCCGCGTGTGGTAAAATTGAGAAGGCCAGTTTTATTCTTTGGGTTAGTACGATTACAGTGATACCCCACTTATATCTTTTTTAAGCTTTTACACAATTAAAACTATTTTATAGACAAAATAATTATTTTTGCATTGCTTTATTCTGAGAGCTATAACTTTTTTATTTTTTCGATGATGGATCTGTTTCATAGCTTGCTTTTTGTGGGACAAGATGGCGTTTTCAGTGGTATCATGTTTATTTATATCCGTCTTTATCACATTTAATTCCACTTTCAGTTTTTTGCCTTGTTTTTTATTTATTTTTTTATGATGTTCACTAAAGGGGTTAACTAGTGGGACAGTTTTATAGGTCGGGTCGTTGCATCGTTGCGGATGTGGCGATTCCAAATGTGTGTATTTTTATTGTTTATATTTTTTTCATTCCAATATTTATTTATAGAAACAGTATCTTGATTTTTTAAAATATTTTTCAACTGTTTAATTTTTTCAGATAAATATTTCATGTGTATATTATATAGCACTTGTTTCCTATTTTCTAATAGAATGCATTTTCAATGTTCTAGAGTAATCATTCTTGGTAAATAGTGGCGCAACCTTTATCGTTTTTCAACGTATATGTCTTTTTGGTTGGCGCCTGTTCACACTAGCATGGATGTGCTGGTCTTGTTCTCTATCTATAAATCTATCTTTCTATCTATCCATATATCTATTGATAGATATCTATCGATCTATCTATCTATCTATCTATCTATCTATCATCTATCTATCGATACATCTATCTAGCTATCTATACATATATCTATCGATAGATAGATATATCTGCAGTGCCCCAGAATCCTGGTCGTTGCAGTAATGTCGTTCTTCCACCAGGGGGAGTGATGTTGCGTCTGATGGCACCAAAGGAGTTCACCCTGCCAGGTATCACAAAACACACAGCACACTTCACACGCCAGTCCACCAGGGGGAGCTAAGGGTTCTATCCACTAGGCCACTCCTCACACAGGGTAAAACTGGTGGGTTGGTTAGGAACTTAGTCAGAAGGAGAAGGGGAGGGAGAGAGAAGCCGAATGGGCTCAGCCCAGGGAATACCTGTCAGGCAGACAGAGGGGAAAGGAAAAACATCAGTAAGACAGAAAGACACGGAACTGCGCCTGCAACCCATGTGGCAGCATCCTAAGAATGGACACAAAGAGAACTGTGTTGTAGGGAGTGAGCCACGAAGTCACAGCAAAAGGAGAACAAAAACCAGAAGGAATCCTGTTCTAAGAGAGGCTGCCTCCTTCTGGAGCGCGGGCCTGTGGCCGGAACACCGAGGGAGTAATAGACTCTACGCTTTACTTCAGAGACCGGCAGGGCAGTCAATTCCAAGTTGGCTGTCCGACCTAAAGACCTAAGCAGACACGGTGGCAATTGAGGAGGAGGGGCGTCTCTAGGGTCCCTATAAAATAGCCTCAGGCCACCACCGTCATACGGGTTTGTCCTATCCATCTGGGGGACAGAGATAGAAAGACATAATATCCACAAAAGTTGTGAGGACCTTACCGAGTTGCTCAGCAGGGGGGTACTACAATGCATGAGCGCTAGTAGGAAGGCTACTGATTTCCACCTGGATAAGGGGACTCTGGAATTGCCATCAGACCAGTCGGACCCTGCCTACCCTGTCATCCGGCACTCTGGACTGTGGATGCTGAAGCCTTCAGTAAAGGTAAAGAGACTGCACCCATTGTGTCCTCGTTATTCACCATGCCTTGCACCATCCACCATCATCATCTACACTTCTGGGAAGCCCTGGGGATATACTTCACCTGTGGGAAGGTATACCATCCAGCTGCCATTCCATCACCCCAGCAGACCCCTATGCAGCGTCGGTCACCCTGACCGAATACCACAGGTGGTGACACGAACACTACCGTTATCTACAAACTCTGCCTTTTATTGGGCGCCCCTCATAGCGCCATGGTCCGGGTCAGGCCACCGTGACATCCCCGCCGAGGGAACTGAAGGACCCGGTACCGAGTACCCCATTGCCTTTACGTGGGGGCGATCCATATCAATAGATAGACAGATATATTGATAGATAGATACGATAGATAGATACGATAGATAGATCTATCTATCATCTATCTATCCATCTATCTATCTATTTATAGCTATATCTATCTATTATCTATCTATCTATTATTATTATCTATCTATCTATTTATCTATCTATCTGTCTATCGATCGATCTATCGTATCTATCTATCTTTCTGTGTGTGTAAACATTATTCTTCAATGGAGTATGTAAAAGAAGAGGTTGGACAAGAAATGACATCACAATTCTTTTTTTTTGTATATCTTTATTTAGCTTACAAAAACACACACAAATCCACATGAAAAAAAGCATATAAAACGAATCCAAAACCACAGTGACCTCAGATGCAGATTTGGTGTAGATTTTACCTGCGTCAAAGCCTGAGCAAATACTGAGCCATTCCTGATCGTGGACACATACCCTTAGGGTATGTGTCCACGTTCAGTATTACATCCGGATTAGCTGCGGATTGAACGCTGCATACAACCGCAGCTTTCAACCCGCAGCATCCAGATGTTACAGCACAGTGGAGGGGATTTTATGAAATCCCATTTCCAATATGCGTGCGAACACGCATCTGGCGGCCCTGCATTAACGGACATGCGGCGCGTCTTTTTAGAATGCAGCATGTCTGTTTACCTCACGGCGATGCTCCAACGCCGCAAGGTAAATCACAGGGCCCTATGTATTGGGTGCGAAGATTCCGGATGTGTTCAATGAACACATCCGGAATCACCGCACGTACAGAAGGGGGCGGCGCTTTGGGCGGAGCGAGTTTTCCACTCCGTCCAAAGTGCCGTGATTACGGACCTTGGACACATACCCTTAGAGAACACAGATGCAAAATAGGAATTTAAAAGTTTGGCCATTTCACCCTTTTCATCATGTAAAATCCTATAGCATCTTTAACTATTTTTTTGCTTTTGACATACCCCCCAAATCCTTTTTTGCTGCTTTTGGTCTCCCTTCAAGCTTCACTTACTGGCTTTAGCTCTTTTAACGCTTGCCCTGCTTTCCCTGCTGACAACATTATATTCTTTAGATATGCCCCCCTTTTACCATTTAGCAATCATTTCTTTTTTTCTTTTCAGCAATTGTTTAAGTTCTGTGTGTTCATCCATCCTAGTCACTTTAAATGCTTACAATTCTCCCTTCTTTTCAGGATTGTTACCAATTGTGCATTGAGAATTTCATTTCACAAAATCTATCATGCTTCTTGGACATTTCTGTCCTTTAGTATATACGGCCATTGGACCTTTCCTATCCTCTTTCTGAGTCCATTAAAATCTGTCTTCTGAAGTCCAATCTTAAAGTCTGAGTCCTCGTAGGTCTTCCTGTAATCCAAAATTCAAGTATAAGATGATCGCTGCCTCCTAAATTCCCAGCCACCTTTACTTCCTCAACCATATAATGCTAATATTGCAGATCCTCTTGTTCTCAATTCTACTATTTGACAGATAAAGTTGTCAGCAAGAGAAGATAAGAATTTTCTGGACCTGTTACCTTCGCCTGAGAGAGATTCTCAATAATTATCTGGATAGTTAAAATCTCCCATGATCATTGTCATACTTTTCTGAGAGCAAAGACATCTCATGTAAAAAGGGTTCATCCGTATCTTCAGTCTGTCCATGCGACCTATAGTAAACCCCAACAATTGTGTCCTTTCTCTTCTTCTCTCCTTTTATTCCTACCCAAACAGTTTGTTACCTAAAATGTAATATTATCCAATAAATTCCTGCTCAACGAGAGCAAAATACACAAGTTTTTATTGAAATATAAAAAATTCATATGCATTGCACATTATATATGTATATGCTCCCTCAGCTCACTCTGCCAGTCGGTGACTACTTTGTGTATGCAATCTGAGAGCCTCCACAGCAAGTCCAGTTTGTAGAGAGATGAAGGGTGAACACTATGGACATCCATTGGCGCTGATTGAACTCGAGCGTGGGAAAATATTCTGAAAAGTTCCCAGGCTCGAGTTCATATGAGTTCATCCAGCAGAGGGCGCATCACTGCGACTCAAGGTAACTACAGTACATTCCCCTGCATTCCATTCATTCATCAAGTTTTACAGGCAGGAGCACAGATGCATTAGCAGAGCTCCTGGGTGTAAAATGATTTAACCCCTTCAGATGGATTTACAGCGTGGGACAAGACTGAACGACGGAAGGTATGGAATATAGTTGTTTTTTTTTTTTTTTTACTTTGTCTCAGGTGACAAGGGTCTTCAGGTGGGTTAAGAGTATAATAAAATATTAAAACACCCTGTGTCTTTATTTCATTAAAATACTTTTTAATAATGTGTGTGTTTTATTAACCATTTTGTACTATTGGATTAATAATGGATAGGTGTCATAATTGACGCCTCTCCATTATTAACCTGGCTTAATGTCACCATACAATAGCAAGGTGACATTAACCCTTCATTACCCCATATCCCACCGCTACACGGGAGTGGGAAGAGAGTGGCCAAGTGCCAGAATAGGCATATCTTACAGATGTGCCTTTTCTGGGGTGGCTGGGGGCAAAAGTTTTTAGCTAGGGGGGGTCCTATAACCATGGTCCCTCTCTAGGCTATTAATATCTGCCCTCAGTCACTGGCCTTCCTGTTGTGAATTCTGTGGCAGAGCTCCCTCCTGTGGTCACAAGTGGTACTTCGGCTGATTCTCTCTGTGAGCTTCTGTTGGTGGAGGGAAGTGGTACTGCGGCTTCTGAGTTTCCTCCCTCAGGTGATCTGGTGAGGTCGTTAGGTGCTTCTCTACTTAACTCCACCTAATGCTTTGATCCTGGCTTCCTGTCAATGTTCCAGTGTTGGACTTGCTTTTCCCTGGATCATTCCTGTGGCCTGCTGCTCTGCATAGCTAAGTTCTTCTTTGCTATTTGTTGCTATTTTTTCTGTCCAGCTTGTCTAATTTGTTGCTGGAAGCTCTGGGACGCAAAGGGTGTACCTCCGTGCCGTTAGTTCGGTACGGAGGGTCTTTTTGCCCCCTTTGCGTGGTTTTCTTTAGGGTTTTGTGTAGACCGCAAAGTTACCTTTTCTATCCTCGATCTGTTAAGAAAGTCGGGCCTCACTTTGCTGAATCTATTTCATCTCTACGTTTGTCTTTTCATCTTAACTCACAGTCAGTATATGTGGGGGGCTGCCTTTTCCTTTGGGGTATTTCTCTGAGGCAAGGTAGGCTTATTTTCTATCTTCAGGCTAGTTAGTTTCTCAGGCAGTGCCGAGTTGCATAGGCAGAGTTAGGCGCAATCCACGGCTGCCTCTAGTGTTGTTTGGAGAGGATTAGGGATTGCGGTCTGCAGAGTTCCCACGTCTCAGAGCTCGTTCTATGATTTTGGGTTATTGTCAGATCACTGTATGTGCTCTGACCGCTATGTCCATTGTAGTACTGAATTGCCTTTCATAACAGTACAGGAAGCCTAAAGTACTAATGATTCTCAATAGAGGGAAAAAAGTTCTGAGACCATTTTTTTTTCTTTGCACTGTGTTTTGCCTTTTTTTTCCCCTAGACATTTGGGTAGTTCAGTACACAGGTGTAGCGATGGACATTAGAAGTCTGTCTTCATTTGTGGATCAGCTCTCGGCAAGAGTGCAAAAGATTCAAGACACTATTGATCAGAAAGCTATGTTGGAACCAAGAATTCCTGTTCCTGATTTGTTTTTTGGAGATAGAACTAAGTTTCTGAGTTTCAAAAATAATTGTAAATTATTTCTGGCCTTGAAACCTCGCTCCTCTGGTGATCCAGTTCAACAGGTTTTGATTGTTATTTCTTTTTTGCGCGGCGACCCTCAGGACTGGGCATTTTCTCTTGCGCCAGGAGATCCTGCATTGAGTAATATCGATGCGTTTTTCCTGGTGCTCGGATTGCTGTACGATGAACCTAATTCAGTGGATCAGGCAGAGAAAAATTTGCTGGCTCTTTGTCAGGGTCAGGATGAGATAGAGGTATATTGTCAGAAATTTAGAAAGTGGTCCGTGCTCACTCAATGGAATGAATCTGCGCTGGCAGCTATGTTTAGAAAGGGTCTCTCTGAAGCCCTTAAGGATGTCATGGTGGGATTTCCTATGCCTGTTGGTTTGAATGAGTCTATGTCTTTGGCCATTCAGATCGGTCGACGCTTGCGTGAGCGTAAATCTGTGCACCATTTGGCGGTATTACCTGAGCTTAAACCTGAGCCTATGCAGTGCGATAGGACTTTGACCAGAGTTAAACGGCAAGAACACAGACGTCTGAATGGGCTGTGTTTCTACTGTGGTGATTCCACTCATGCTATCTCTGATTGTCCTAAGCGCACTAAGCGGTTCGCTAGGTCCGCCACCATTGGTACGGTACAGTCAAAATTTCTTCTGTCCGTTACCTTGATCTGCTCTTTGTCATCGTATTCTGTCATGGCATTTGTGGATTCAGGCGCTGCCCTGAATTTGATGGACTTGGAGTATGCTAAGCGTTGTGGGTTTCTCTTAGAGCCCTTGCAGTGTCCTATTCCATTGAGAGGAATTGATGCCACGCCTTTGGCCAAGAATAAGCCTCAATACTGGACCCAGCTGACCATGTGCATGGCTCCTGCACATCAGGAGGTTATTCGCTTTCTGGTGTTGCATAATCTGCATGATGTGGTCATGTTGGGGTTGCCATGGCTACAAGCCCATAATCCAGTATTAGATTGGAAATCCATGTCGGTGTCCAGCTGGGGTTGTCAGGGGGTACATGGTGATGTTCCATTTCTGTCAATTTCGTCATCCACCCCTTCTGAGGTTCCAGAGTTCTTGTCTGATTACCGGGATGTATTTGATGAGCCCAAGTCCGATGCCCTACCTCCGCATAGGGATTGTGATTGTGCTATCAATTTGATTCCTGGTAGTAAATTCCCAAAAGGTCGACTGTTTAATTTATCCGTGCCTGAGCACGCCGCTATGCGCAGTTATGTGAAGGAATTCCTGGAGAAGGGGCATATTCGCCCGTCATCGTCACCATTAGGAGCAGGGTTCTTTTTTGTAGCCAAGAAGGATGGTTCGCTGAGACCTTGTATAGATTACCGCCTTCTAAATAAGATCACGGTTAAATTTCAGTACCCCTTGCCATTGTTATCTGATTTGTTTGCTCGGATTAAGGGGGCTAGTTGGTTCACCAAGATAGATATTCGTGGTGCGTATAATCTGGTGCGAATCAGGCGAGGAGATGAATGGAAAACTGCATTTAATACGCCCGAGGGTCATTTTGAGTATCTAGTGATGCCATTCGGACTTGCCAATGCTCCATCAGTGTTTCAGTCCTTTATGCATGACATCTTCCGAGAGTACCTGGATAAATTCCTGATTGTGTACTTGGATGACATTTTGATCTTCTCGGATGATTGGGAGTCTCATGTGAAGCAGGTCAGAACAGTTTTTCAGGTCCTGCGTGCTAATTCTTTGTTTGTGAAGGGATCAAAGTGTCTCTTTGGTGTGCAGAAGGTTTCATTTTTGGGGTTCATCTTTTCCCCTTCTACTATCGAGATGGATCCTGTTAAGGTCCAAGCCATCCATGATTGGACTCAGCCGACATCTCTGAAAAGTCTGCAAAAGTTCCTGGGCTTTGCTAATTTTTATCGTCACTTCATCTGCAATTTTTCTAGTATTGCCAAACCATTGACCGATTTGACCAAGAAGGGTGCTGATTTGGTCAATTGGTCTTCTGCTGCTGTGGAAGCTTTTCAAGAGTTGAAGCGTCGTTTTTCTTCTGCCCCTGTGTTGTGTCAACCAGATGTTTCTCTTCCGTTCCAGGTCGAGGTTGATGCTTCTGAGATTGGAGCAGGGGCTGTTTTGTCGCATAGAGGTTCTGATTGCTCAGTGATGAAACCATGCGCTTTTTTTTCCAGGAAGTTTTCGCCTGCTGAGCGAAATTATGATGTGGGCAACCGAGAGTTGCTGGCCATGAAGTGGGCATTCGAGGAGTGGCGTCATTGGCTTGAAGGAGCTAAGCATCGCGTGGTGGTATTGACTGATCATAAGAACTTGACTTATTTTGAGTCTGCTAAGCGGTTGAATCCTAGACAGGCTCGTTGGTCGCTGTTTTTTGCCCGTTTTGACTTTGTGATTTCGTACCTTCCGGGCTCTAAAAATGTGAAGGCGGATGCTCTGTCTAGGAGTTTTGTGCCCGACTCTCCGGGTTTGTCTGAGCCGGCGGGTATCCTCAAGGAAGGAGTAATTGTGTCTGCCATCTCCCCTGATTTGCAGCGGGTGCTGCAAAAATTTCAGGCTAATAAACCTGATCGTTGTCCAGCGGAGAGACTGTTTGTCCCTGATAGGTGGACCAATAAAGTTATCTCTGAGGTTCATTGTTCGGTGTTGGCTGGTCATCCTGGAATCTTTGGTACCACAGAGTTGGTGGCTAGATCCTTTTGGTGGCCGTCTCTGTCGCGGGATGTGCTTGTTTTTGTGCAGTCCTGTGGGATTTGTGCTCGGGCTAAGCCCTGCTGTTCTCGTGCCAGTGGGTTGCTTTTGCCCTTGCCGGTCCCGAAGAGGCCTTGGACACATATCTCTATGGATTTTATTTCTGATCTTCCCGTTTCTCAAAAGATGTTAGTCATTTGGGTGGTCTGTGATCGCTTTTCTAAGATGGTCCATCTGGTACCCTTGTCTAAATTGCCTTCCTCCTCTGATTTGGTGCCATTGTTCTTCCAGCATGTGGTTCGTTTACATGGCATTCCAGAGAATATCGTTTCTGACAGAGGTTCCCAGTTTGTTTTAAGGTTTTGGCGAGCCTTTTGTGGTAGGATGGGCATTGACTTTGTCTTTTTCCTCGGCTTTCCATCCTCAGACTAATGGCCAGACCGAACGAACCAATCAGACCTTGGAAACATATCTGAGATGCTTTGTTTCTGCCGATCAGGATGACTGGGTGTCCTCTTTGCCTTTGGCTGAGTTCGCCCTTAATAATCGGGCCAGCTTGGCTACCTTGGTTTTGCCATTTTTCTGCAATTCTGGGTTCCATCCTCGTTTCTCTTCAGGACAGGTTGAGTCTTCGGACTGTCCTGGTGTGGATACTGTGGTGGACAGGTTGCAGCAGATTTGGACTCATGTAGTGGACAATTTGACCTTGTCCCAGGAGAAGGCTCAACGTTTCGCTAATCGCAGATGCCGTGTGGGTCCCCGACTTCGTGTTGGGGATCTGGTTTGGTTATCTTCTCGTCATATTCCTATGAAGGTTTCCTCTCCTAAGTTTAAACCTCGTTTCATTGGTCCGTATAGGATTTCTGAGGTTCTTAATCCTGTGTCTTTTCTTCTGACCCTTCCAGATTCTTTTTCCATACATAACGTATTCCATAGGTCATTGTTGCGGAGATACGTGGCACCTATGGTTCCATCTGTTGATCCTCCTGCCCCGGTTTTGGTGGAGGGGGAATTGGAGTATATTGTGGAGAAGATTTTGGATTCTCGTGTTTCTAGACGGAAACTCCAGTATCTGGTTAAATGGAAGGGTTATGCTCAGGAAGATAATTCCTGGGTTTTTGCCTCTGATGTCCATGCTCCCGATCTTGTTCGTGCCTTTCATGTGGCTCATCCTGGTCGGCCTGGGGGCTCTGGTGAGGGTTCGGTGACCCCTCCTCAAGGGGGGGGTACTGTTGTGAATTCTGTGGCAGAGCTCCCTCCTGTGGTCACAAGTGGTACTTCGGCTGATTCTCTCTGTGAGCTTCTGTTGGTGGAGGGAAGTGGTACTGCGGCTTCTGAGTTTCCTCCCTCAGGTGATCTGGTGAGGTCGTTAGGTGCTTCTCTACTTAACTCCACCTAATGCTTTGATCCTGGCTTCCTGTCAATGTTCCAGTGTTGGACTTGCTTTTCCCTGGATCATTCCTGTGGCCTGCTGCTCTGCATAGCTAAGTTCTTCTTTGCTATTTGTTGCTATTTTTTCTGTCCAGCTTGTCTAATTTGTTGCTGGAAGCTCTGGGACGCAAAGGGTGTACCTCCGTGCCGTTAGTTTGGTACGGAGGGTCTTTTTGCCCCCTTTGCGTGGTTTTCTTTAGGGTTTTGTGTAGACCGTAAAGTTACCTTTTCTATCCTCGATCTGTTAAGAAAGTCGGGCCTCACTTTGCGGAATCTATTTCATCTCTACGTTTGTCTTTTCATCTTAACTCACAGTCAGTCATTATATGTGGGGGGCTGCCTTTTCCTTTGGGGTATTTCTCTGAGGCAAGGTAGGCTTATATTCTATCTTCAGGCTAGTTAGTTTCTCAGGCTGTGCCGAGTTGCATAGGCAGAGTTAGGCGCAATCCACGGCTGCCTCTAGTGTTGTTTGGAGAGGATTAGGGATTGCGGTCTGCAGAGTTCCCACGTCTCAGAGCTCGTTCTATGATTTTGGGTTATTGTCAGATCACTGTATGTGATCTGACCGCTATGTCCATTGTAGTACTGAATTGCCTTTCATAACACCTTCCCACTCTGGCGGAGAAAATTGCGCGGGGGCCCACACCAATTTTTTCCGGGATTTAACCTTTTAATTTAATAGAGCCCCCAAAATTTGACACAAAGACACTTCTTACAGTACTAAAGATGAATATGTAATAAAAGAAGGGATATAAGATGGTTTACTGTATGTAAACCATGTCTCATATCATGTCGGGTTTGGGAAGGAGATAGCAAAAGCCGGCAACTGAATTACCGGCTTTTCTGATATCTAGCGCTGTACGAAATATTGATATATATATATGTCTCACTGACATATATATACAGTTAGGGTCAGAAATATTTGGACAGTGACACAATTTTCGCGATTTGGGCTCTGCATGCCACCACATTGGATTTGAAATGAAACCTCTACAACAGAATTCAAGTGCAGATTGTAACGTTTAATTTGAAGGGTTGAACAAAAATATCTGATAGAAAATGTAGGAATTGTACACATTTCTTTACAAACACTCCACATTTTAGGAGGTCAAAAGTAATTGGACAAATAAACATAACCCAAACAAAATATTTTTATTTTCAATATTTTGTTGCAAATCCTTTGGAGGCAATCACTGCCTTAAGTCTGGAACCCATGGACATCACCAAACGCTGGGTTTCCTCCTTCTTAATGCTTTGCCAGGCCATTACAGCCGCAGCCTTCAGGTCTTGCTTGTTTGTGGGTCTTTCCGTCTTAAGTCTGGATTTGAGCAAGTGAAATGCATGCTCAATTGGGTTTAGATCTGGAGATTGACTTGGCCATTGCAGAATGTTCCACTTTTTGGCACTCATGAACTCCTGGGTAGCTTTGGCTGTATGCTTGGGGTCATTGTCCATCTGTACTATGAAGCGCCGTCCAATCAACTTTGCAGCATTTGGCTGAATCTGGGCTGAAAGTATATCCCGGTACACTTCAGAATTCATCCGGCTACTCTTGTCTGCTCTTATGTCATCAATAAACACAAGTGACCCAGTGCCATTGAAAGCCATGCATGCCCATGCCATCACGTTGCCTCCACCATGTTTTACAGAGGATGTGGTGTGCCTTGGATCATGTGCCGTTCCCTTTCTTCTCCAAACTTTTTTCTTCCCATCATTCTGGTACAGGTTGATCTTTGTCTCATCTGTCCATAGAATACTTTTCCAGAACTGAGCTGGCTTCTTGAGGTGTTTTTCTGCAAATTTAACTCTGGCCTGTCTATTTTTGGTATTGATGAATGGTTTGCATCTAGATGTGAACCCTTTGTATTTACTGTCATGGAGTCTTCTCTTTACTGTTGACTTAGAGACAGATACACCTACTTCACTGAGAGTGTTCTGGACTTCAGTTGATGTTGTGAACGGGTTCTTATTCACCAAATTAAGTATGCGGCGATCATCCACCACTAGTGTTGAGCGATACCGTCCGATACTTGAAAGTATCGGTATCGGATAGTATCGGCCGATACCCGAAAAATATCGGATATCGCCGATACCGATATCCGATACCAATACAAGTCAATGGGACATCAAGTATCGGAATGTATCCTCATGGATCCCAGGGTCTGAAGGAGAGGAAACTCTCCTTCAGGCCCTGGGATCCATATTAAAGTGTAAAATAAAGAATTAAAATAAAAAATATTGTTATATTCACCTCTCCGGCGGCCCCTGGACATCAGCGGGAGGATCCGGCGTCCGGCACGGCTTCTTTCTTCAAAATGCGCGCCTTCAGGACCTGTGGAATGACGTCCCGGCTTCTGATTGGTCGCGTGCCGCCCATGTGACCGCCACGCGACCAATCAGAAGCCGCGACGTCATTCCTCAGGTCCTAGAAGGCGCTCATTCTAGGACTTTAGCTGAGGAATGACGTCGCGGCTTCTGATTGGTCGCGTGGCGGTCACATGGGCGGCACGCGACCAATCAGAAGCCGGGACGTCATTCCACAGGTCCTGAAGGCGCGCATTTTGAAGAAAGAAGCCGTGCCGGACGCCGGATCCTCCCGCTGATGTCCAGGGGCCGCCGGAGAGGTGAATATAACAATATTTTTTATTTTAATTCTTTATTTTACACTTCCGATACCGATACCCGATATCACAAAAATATCGGATCTCGGTATCGGAATTCCGATACCGCAAGTATCGGCCGATACCCGATACTTGCGGTATCGGAATGCTCAACACTATCCACCACTGTTGTCATCCGTGGACGCCCAGGCCTTTTTGAGTTCCCAAGCTCACCAGTCAATTCCTTTTTTCTCAGAATGTACCCAACTGTTGATTTTGCTACTCCAAGCATGTCTGCTATCTCTCTGATGGATTTTTTCTTTTTTTTCAGCCTCAGGATGTTCTGCTTCACCTCAATTGAGAGTTCCTTTGACCGCATGTTGTCTGCTCACAGCATCAGCTTCCAAATGCAAAACCACACACCTGGAATCCACCCCTGACCTTTTAACTACTTCATTGATTACAGGTTAATGAGGGAGACGCCTTCAGAGTTAATTGCAGCCCTTAGAGTCCATTGTCCAATTACTTTTGGTCCCTTGAAAAAGAGGACGCTATGCATTACAGAGCTATGATTCCTAAACCCTTTCTCCGTTTTGGATGTGGAAACTATCATATTGCAGCTGGGAGTGTGCACTTTCAGCCCATATTATATATATAATTGTATTTCTGAACATGTTTTTGTAAACAGCTAAAATAACAAAACTTCAGTCACTGTCCAAATATTTCTGGCCCTAACTGTATATATATATATATATATATATATATATATATATATATAGACAGTATATATGTTTTAACTAATATTTGAGCCCATGGATCCATTGTATGTCCGTTTTGCAAGCCGGCGAGAAAATCTCGCAGTACGGATGCCATACGGATTACATACGGAGGATGACATGTGCAAAATACGGTGCCACACCCTGCCTACAGATGAGATACGGATCAGTATTTTGGGAACATTTCTGCTTATTACGGCCATAAAAAACGGACCGTATTTTCATACGCTGGCCTAATACTTCTCCTTTGGTGGCTAAAACCCTTGTCTGTTTTTCCACACAATGTAAAATACATTTTCTCCTGGAGGCAAAAGATGCCCACATTAATGGTATGTGCACAGGTTGCGGATTTTGCTACGGATCTGCAACGGATTCGCCGCTTTGGATTCGCAGCAGTTTTTCATGAGTTTACAGTACCATGTAAACCTATGGAAAACAAAATCCGCAGTGCACATGCTGCGGAAAAAAAACTAACTGAAATGCTGCGGTTGTTTATTCAGCAGCATGTCAATTCTTTGTGCGGATTCCGCAGCGGTTTACACCTGCTCCATAATAGGAATCCGCAAGTGGAATCCGCACAAAAACCCGTGGTAATTCCGCAGTGCTGATTTACCAAAATCAGTGCGGAAATATCTCACACCTTTCTGCAACATGTGCGCATACCCTCAGTAATGTCATTCTCCCACCAGGAGGAGTGATGTTACGTCTGAAGGCAATAAAGGAGATCATTTTACCAAGTATCACAGGCCACACAATACACTTCGCACTCCAGTCTGCCAGGGGGAGCTATGCTCCTATTTAGTAGGGCACTCCTCACAATTAGGTAAAACTGGTGGTCTGGATAGGAAGTTAGGCAGAAGCGAGCTGGGCTTCACCCAGTTAGCTGCTATCTGAGCTCCACTCAGGTAGTGGGTCCCTGACAGGGGTGGGATCCTGTCAGAAGCCTAGACAGAAAGCCACGGAGCTGCGTCGGCCCAACGTGCGGCAGCATCCTAAGAAAGAGACATTGAAGGAGAATTGTGTTGCAGAGAGTGGGAAACGAAGTCATAGCAAAAGGAGAGGAAACCAGAAGGAGTTCTGCCCTGTAAAAGGCTGCCTCCTTTCTGAGGCGCAGGATCCGGTAGCCGGAACAAAAAAGGTAAAGAGACTGCAACCTTGTGTCCTCGTTCTTCACTGCACCTCACACCATCCACTATCTACACGTCTGTGAAGCCCTGGGGACATACTTCACCTGTGGGAAGGTATACCATCTAGCTGCCATAACATCACCCCAGCGGACTCCTATGCAGCGTCGGTCACCCTGACCGAATACCACAGGTGGCGTCACGAACATTTCCCCTTTAAAGACCTTTCTCCCCATTTATAACGGACCTCCCGAGGGCCACAGACCGGGTCAGCCACCGTGACATCCCCCTTGAGAACTAAAGGGCCCGGCTCCGAGTACCCCACCGCCCTTGGGGGCACTCCAAATCAGTAGAGCCCCTGCAGCTCCGAACACCAGCAGCACTAAACACCCACAGCGGCATGCCGCACCGCACATCCAAACACCCCCTCATCTTAGCCTGAGGTTTGCAGCAACGCTCCACTCTTGCCTCCTCCAGCGGCGACCCTGGAAACCCCGCTTCACTGCAGCCACCACCCCCACTTTTAGAAAACTTGAGGGAACTGGCCGGGATTGGCGTGAACATGACAAAAATCCCAAATTTTGTGCTCAACTTATAGCCAATTTTATAACATTTTTCTTGGATCCAAAATGTTACTGTAAGGTGATCAAACAATATCATCAGATTTTTTATTTACTGAAAGTCCAATACTGTATGTAGGATACTAAGAGAGATGCTATTCTTTTGAAGTCTTTATACAGCATGTTTCTAGATAGGAGCATCTATAAAATAAGCAACTGTTCTCTTTGTGGGAAAATATTTCTAAAATGAATGACAAGAATGTGCCAAGAATATGTCAGGCAAACTAAGAGATAAACATGATGTCTTGTCAACTGGCCCATCTGCTAACACATTGGCACATTATTACCTTATTCCAGTTTCAAAAGGAATGATTGAGAGCTATTATTAAAGCAACACTTTTTTTTTGTAGATATTTTATTTCCATTTTGCAATTTTATGTCTGACAGATTGCTTTTGTAGTTGTTTAGCTAGCAGTGCGCTTGGACAGTTGTTTTACATCTAGAAGTTTAGTTTAATCTTTTTTTGTGAGTCCTTATATTTGACCAATAATTTGGCTTGTATTTTTACCCATAGTTTTCTTAAGTTTAGGGGCTAAAGCTCTGCATTTAGCTTTTGGTTTAATATTTTATTAATATACTTTCATGTACCTAGCAAAAGGATTGTGCAGTGCAAAAAAAAATGTCCTGAACGTTTTCTTTATTTACATTTTGTGTGCATTATATCATTTCACCTAATTTATTCTTCACATTGTGTGTAGTGGAACACTTTGCCATCATTTTTCTTTTGTTAGTGACATTACATTCTGTTATAATAGCAGTGATGTTTGATGTTTTACAGCACCCAACAATGGAGAGTAAGAAGCCTTGATAGCATCAAGTTGAGTCTACTTTATGCTGTCTGCCTAGACATATTTCAGAAAGAAATGAGACAATAATGAAAATGTGTTTCCAATATAAGTTCCTTTCTATTAACTGTTGAAGCGCGATTGTACAGTAAAGTTAAACATCTTACTTCTTGGTGGAACAGATTTTCTTTCTGAGCTATAGTCTATTTCTCTGAGACTTGATTATATGGCCACAAGGACCACCATTGAATTTTATTTCCAGCAAAATTTACAAAATCATTTTTTTTAGGGACCACCTCACATTTGAAGTGAATTTGGGGGGTTAATATAACAGAAAATACCCAAAAGTGACACCATTCCAAAAACTGCACCCCTCAAGGTGCGCAAAAGCATAATCAAGAAGTTTATTAACCCTTCAGGTGCTTCACAAGAAGTAAAGCAATGTGGAAGGAACAAATGAACATTTTACTTTTTCACAAAAAAATTACTTAGGAACCAATTTTTTTAATTTTCTCAAGAGTATCAGGAGTAAATGGACCACAAAATATGTTGTGCAATTTCTCCTGAGTATGCCAATACCCTGTATGTGGAGGAAAGCCACTGTTTTGGCGCATGGCAGGGCTCAGAAGGGAAGGAGCATCATTTGACTTTTTGAACTCAAAATTGGCTCGAATCAATGGTGGTGCTATGTTGCGTTTGGAGACTCCCTGATGTACCTAAACAGTGGAACCCCCCAATTCTAATTCCAACCCTAACCCCACACACCCCTAGCCCTAATCCCAACCCTGATCATAACTCTAACCACAACCCTAACCCAACACACCCCTAACCCTAATCCAAACCCTAACTTTAGCCCCAACCTTAACTTTAGCCCCAACCCTAACCCTAACTTTAGCCCAAGCCTAACTTTAGCCCAACTCTAACCCAAATGGAAATACTTTTTATATTTTATTTTTGCCTAACTAAGGAGGTGATAAAGGGGGATTTGATTTACTATTTTTTATATTTTGATCAGGGTCTATCACAGTGATCAAAATGAACCAATAGGAAAAATTTCTTATTGTTGCCGGATGACGGCCTGCAGATCTTGTCGGTCGCACTGAACATGCATCCACCATTTTCTTACTGGACGAAGATGCTGAGATGCTGACAGCCCTGGGGACTTCACAAGGGGTTGCAGGGACACAGGAGGTACCTGGGGGAAATTGGGGGAACCCATTTCTCTCTCCTCTGATGTGCGATCACATTAGAGGAGAGAGAAATTAAATAGGAAATCTGACTTTTTTTGTGGTTGCTGTTATTCCATGAAAAACGAAGATCACAACACTGAAGTCAGTAAAAACCGACCCGAATCATGTTCTCTGAGGTCTCAGAGCCAAGACCCCAGAGAAATTCCGACTCTGGGGGGGCTATACACTTATTTTTCAGCACCGTTAAAAAGCAGCACTGAGGCATAAATATCCTTGTCTTCCGCCATTAAAAGGCGTATCGGTGGTTGTTAAGAGGTTAAAGTGCAGATAAAGTGTGACACCATTGTTCTCATCTGCGATCTAGGAGTCAGAGATGCTTCCACGGTCTTCCCCATTGAGTACTTTTTCCATCCATTTGAACAATCTCATTGCCCCTCACATCTTTTTGTAGGGTTTGTCAGAAAAAGCTCGGTTTTCCCATTGACTCCCATACTCGTTATTTGAAACGAGCATGCGAATATTAAGAACTGCTCCGTTCAAGTAATGAGCACCCCAGCATGTTAGTGCTCGATCTTTTTTATCCATGACCAGTTAAATTATCAGCTTTCAGAGGTAAAGAATTAGGCTGGCCATTCAAAAAGAGCAAGTGGAAATCTTTAAAACCATGGAAAAATTACAGAAATAAACTTGATATGTTTAATTCGGAGTTGTACAACAAAAAAAATCCAAAAAGTCTGTGTACATCAGAATGGAATTAATACAATAATGTCCAGAATATCAAAAAAATGGTGCTTCAAACAAATGAGTCAACCCAATTTCGGACTAGCATGAAATCACAGCCGAACGAAGAGGACCATTAATAACACAAATCTTTATTAAGTATGAGATAAAAACAATATTAAAATCAAAGATAAATACAGAGTGAATATAGTAGCAGAGTGCCCAGTAGGAGGATTAACTAGCACGTCCTGAGGAAATGACGTAGTATATGTATTTTACGCCTTTCTGCCATAAAACGTACTATTCCATCCATGCAGGGTAGGCCCTATTTCCCATGGATGGAATAGTACGTCATGGGCGATCGGCCGCGCTCACGGGGGAGCGCGGCCGATCAGGGCGGGGTGTCAGCTGATTATTACAGCTGACATCTAGCACTATGTGCCAGGAGCAGTCACGGACCACTCCCGGAACATTAACCCCCGACACACTGCGATCAAAGATGATTGCAGCGTTCCGGCGGCACAGTGAAGCATCGCGCAGTGAGGGGGCTCCTTGCGTGCTTCCCTGAGACCATCGGAGCAATGCGATGTGATCGCGTTGCTCTGAGGGTCTCCTACCTCCTCCTCCCTGCAGGCCCCAGATCCAAAATGGCCACGGGGGGGCCTTCCAGGGCCTGCAGGGAGGTGGCTTGCAAAAAAATCCTAAATAAAGAAAAAAAATATTGTTGCAATAAATGCATTTCTTTGTCTAAATAAAAGAAACAAAACAATAAAAGTACACATATTTAGTATCGCCGCATCCGTAATGACCCGACCTATAAAACTATCCCACTAGTTAACCCCTTCAGTGATCACCGTAAAAAAAAAGGCAAAAAACAATGCTTTATTATCATACCGCCAAACAAAAAGTGGAATAACATGAGATCAAAAAGACAGATATAAATAACCATGGTACCTCTGAAATCGTCATCTTGTCCTGCAAAAAACAAGCCACCAAACAGCATCATCAACGAAAAAATAAAAAAGTTATAGTCCTAGAATAAAGCGATGCAAAAATAATTATTTTTTATATAAAATAGATTTTATCGTATAAAAGCACGAAAATATAAAAAAATTATATAAATGAGGTATCGCTGTAATCGTACTGACCCGAAGAATAAAACTGCTTTATCAATCTTACCACACGCAGAACGGTATAAGCACCCGCCAAAAGAAATTCATGAATAGCTGGGTTTTGTTCATTCTGCCTCACAAAAATCGGAATAAAAAGCGATCAAAAATGTCACATTCCCGAAAATGGTACCAATAAAAAAGTCAACTCGTCCCGCAAAAAACAAGCCCTCACATGACTCTGTGGACTAAAATATGGAAAAATTATAGCTCTCAAAATGCGGTGACGCAAAAACTATTTTTTTTGCAATAAAAAGCGTCTTTTAGTGTGTGACATTGGCAAACATAAAAATCCGCTAAAAAACACACTTTAAAAGTAAATCAAACCTTCATCACCCCCTTAGTTAGGGAAAAATAATAAAATTTAAAAAATGCATTTATTTCCATTTTCCCGTTAGGGTTAGGGCTAGAGATAGGGCTAGGGTTGGGGCTAAAGTTAGGGTTAGGGCTACAGTTAGGGTTGGGGCTACAGTTAGGGTTGGGGTCGGAGCTACAATTAGAGTTAGGGTTGGGGCAACAGTTAGGGTTAGGGTTGGGGCTAAAGTTAGGGTTAGGGTTGGGGCTAAAGTTAGGGTTGGGGCTAAAGTTAGGGTTACGGTTTGGATTACATTTACGGTTGGGATTAGGGTTGAGATTAGGGTTGAGATTAGGGTTAGGGGTGTGTCAGGGTTAGGGATGTGGTTAGAGTTATGTTTGAGATTAGAGTTTGGGATGTGGTTAGGGTTGGGATTAGGGTTAGAGGTGTATTCAGGTTAGGGATGTGGTTGGAATTAGGGTTAGGGGCATGTTTGGGTTTATTGGTGTGGTTAGGGTTGGGATTAGGGTTAGGGGTGTGTTTGGGTTTGTGTTTCAGTCAGAATTGCAGGGTTTCCACTGTTTAGGCACATCAGGGGCACTCCAAACGCCACATGGCGTCCGATCTCAATTCCAGCCAATTCTGCATTGAAACAGTTAAACAGTGCTCCTTCCCTTCCGAGCTCTCCCGTGCGCCAAAACAGGGATTTACCCCGAGATATGGGGTATCAATGTACTCAGGACAAATTGGACAACAACTTTTGGGATCCAATTTCTCTGGTTACCCTTGGGAAAATAAAATTTGGGGGGCTAAAGAATCATTTTTGTGGGAAAAAATAAAAAATGATTTTTTATTTTCACGGCTCTGCGTTATAAACGGGGTTCAAAGTTCTCACAACACATCTAGATAAGTTCCTTGTGGGGTCTAGTTTCCAATATGAGGTCACTTGTGGAGGGTTTCTACTGTTTAGGTACCTCAGGGGCTCTGCAAACCCAATGTGATGCTTGCAGACCATTCCATCTAAGTCTGCATTCCAAACGGCGCACCTTCCCTTCCAAGCTCTGCCATGCGCCCAAGCAGTAATTTTCTCCCACATATGGGGTATCAGCGTACTCAGGACAAATGGGACAACAACTTTTATGGTCCAATTTCTCCTGTCACCCTTGGGAAAATACAAAACTGGGGCTAAAAAATAATTTTTGTGGCAAAAAAATAATTTTTATTTTCACAGCTCTGCGTTATAAACTGTAGTGAAACACTTGGGGGTTCAAAGTGCTCAGCACGCATCTACATAAGTTCCTTAGGGGGTCTACTTTCCAAAATGGTGTCACTTGTGGGGGTTTCAATGTTTAGGCACATCAGGGGCTCTCCAAACGCGACATGGCTTCCCATCTCATTTCCAGTCAATTTTGAATTGGAAAGTCAAATGGCGCTCCTTCCCTTCCGAGCTCTGCCATGCACCCAAACAGTGGTTTGCCCCACATATGGGGTATCAGCATACTCAGAACAAATTGTTCAACAACTTTTGGGGTCCAATTTCTCCTGTTACTCTTGGTAAAATAAAACAAATTGGAGCTAAAGTAAATTTTCTGTGAAAAAAGATAAATGTTTATTTTTTTAAACATTCCAAAAATTCCTGTGAAGCACCTGAAGGGTTAATAAACTTCTTGAATGTGGTTTTGAGCACCATGAGGGTTGCAGTTTTTAGAATGGTGTCACACTTGGGTATTTTCTATCATTTAGGCCCCTCAAAGTGACTTCAAATGAGATGTAGTCCCTAAAAACAAATGGTGTTGTAAAAATGAGAAATTGCTGGTCAACTTTTAACCCTTATAACTTCATAACAAAAAAAAAATTTGGTTCCAAAATTGTGCTGATGTAAAGTAGACATGTGAGAAATGCTACTTATTAAGTATTTTGTGTGACATATCTCTGTGATTTAAGGGCATAAAAATTCAAAGTTGGAAAATTGTGAAATTTTCAAAATTTTCGCCAAGTTTTTGCTTTTTTTCACAAATAAATGCAGGTAAAATTAAATAAATTTTACCACTATCATGAAGAACAGTCAGAATGATCAGGATCCATTGAAGCGTTCCAGAGTTATAACCTCATAAAGAGACAGTGGTCAGAATTGTAAAAATTGGCCCGGTCATTAACGTGCAAACCACCCTTGGGGGTAAAGGGGTTAATATATAATGACCGAGAATGTCAAGTAAATAAATTGTGCTCTATACATCAGTGATAACCACACATGGAAAAGATGTGACCAAGGTACAGAGGTTTCCTCCTGAGCGGCTTGGAACAGACTAAATTCAAAGTATCAATTAGAGTATAGTGTATTACTGCCATTCAAAAGCTGTCAGGATGAAAACAAACATGTATTGAGCTGTGCACTGCAAAGGGCTATAGGCAGAATAGTATTTTTACACAAGTATGGATAAGTAACTGATAGCAAGGAGCCAGAAAATCTGCTACCTTAATGTAAAGCAAGGAGGTATCACATGCAGAACAGACCAGACTTTCCACCCCGACGCACGTTTTGCAATTCAGCTTCTTCCGGGGGCGTGTACATCAAAATGTGTAAAACTGTTGGAAACTAGAAATACATTCACAAAGTCACAAATGTGAAAAAAAAATGAAATTTTGCTAAAGCAAGACTAGGAGGAATTGATTGGAGGGGCCAGTACCGCAACATGCTGCTCAATTAATTTTTTATTGGAATGATAATGAAAACCACTCACCACTTATCCATCTTCGTCAATGCTATAGACTTTGAATGCAGAGGCTGGTGGCATGTTCTATTTTTGACTCCTCCTGGCAGTTAAATCAACTGCAATTTAACAATTTACTGGATAAGTGATCATTTTAGAAAATCGGAGTACACCATTAATGGAACTTTATTGATGGGGATTTCGCACAATATTTTTTAACTGCTCTCAAATATAAGTCAAAAACACTATTTAGTAAAGATCTATCAATCATGTTCTTCACCACTTCCCAGTTTTAATCCTCTTTGAAAGAAGTCAGCACATTCTCACTACGTAATTTACTAGGAGTTACTGTAAGACCAGACATGGTCACTCTCAGTGGCTTATGTCTTCATGATGTGAACAAGGAAGTCAGAGGATGTGCCAAATCACAGTGTTCTTTCCCTGCTTAATATATAGCATGCATCTTTAGCATGTTAGACTCCTTCTTCTTTTTACACCTCCACGTTGGGCAGGCTTTATTTCAGTATTTTGTACATGAAAAGTCGTACATTAGTAAAAAATGTGCCTCTTTTTTATTCAATTAAACCACACTCCTTTTTTATACACTTTTGTAGAGTGTCAAGCGGTAGAAACATCTGTTTTTTTTTTTTTGGTGCAGTGCATTATGAAATTTGTCTTAAAAGATTATTAACAAAATTCGAATGCATCTAAAATCAGAATTTATATATACAGAGGGTGAAATAAGTATTGAACACGTTACCAATTTTCTAAGTAAATATATTTCTAAAGGTGCAATTGATGTGAAATTCTCACGTCGGTAACAACCCATCCAATCCACACAGGCAAATAAATCAAACCATAGAGGTGCATAAAATAAGTTATGTGTGTCAATGAGAAATGACACAGGGAAAAAGTATTGAACACATTAAGAAAGAGAGGTGCAAAAAATGTATAGAAAGTCATAACACCACCTGAAATCTACCAATAATTAGAAAGCAATCCTTCCACTTAGTGAAAAATAATATCAGCTGGTTCAATTGATGGCTTATAAAAAAGTGTCTCATTACCATGGTGCCACACAAGAAAAAACTCATGATAGGTAAAACCAGTGAGCTGTCTCAAGACCTTTGCAACTTTATTGTTGCAAAACATAATGATAGCATTAGTATAGAAGAATTTCCAAACTACTGAGGTTCCAGTGAGCATTGTTGGGGCCATAATCTGGAAGTGGAAAGAACATCATTTCACCATAAACTAGCTATGACTGGGGTCCCTCCCCCAAGATTTCAGACAAAGGAGTGAAAATAATTATCAGAAGAGTTGTCCAAGAGCCAATGACCACCTATGTCAAGCTACAGAAAGACCCCAAATCAGCAAGTACAATTGTTTCAAAGAAAACTGTAAGTAATGCACTCAACCTTCATGGCCTGTATGCACGCTTAGCAAGCAAGACTCCATTGCTAAACAAATAGCGTTTTCGTTTTTTGCTCCCCATCTTCCCAGACCCATAGTTTTTTAATTTTATGGTAATATGGCCATGTGAGGGCTTGTTTTTTTGTGCGACAAGTACGTTTGAACAACACTATTGGTTTTAACATATCTTGTACAGGAAAATGTGAAAAAATTCCAACTGTGGTGAAATTGCAAAAAAAGTGCAATTCCACTGTTTTTTGGTCTTTTTTTTTTACCATGTTCATTAAATGCTAAAATTGATCTGCCATTATAATTCTCCAGGTCATTACGAGTTCATAGACACCAACTATTACCGTATATACTCGAGTATAAGCCGACCCGAGTATAAGCCGACCCCCTAATTTTGCCACAAAAAAATGGTAAAACGTATTGACTCGAGTATAAGCCTAGGGTGAGAAATGCAGCAGCTAGCGGAGAATTTCAAAAATAAAAATAGATGCACCATACTGTTCATTATTGCCCCATAAGATGCTCCATGTAAAGCTGTGCCACATATACAATGCTCTGCACCGTTCATTATTGCTCCATATAAAGATGTGCCCCATATACAATGCTCTGCACTAGGGTTGAGTGACTTTTACTTTTATAGAATCAGGTCGGGTTTCACGAAACCCGACTTTTTCCTATAAAAAAGTCGGGGTCGGCCGAAACTCGAAACCCAATGCAGTGCATTGGGTTTCCAATGGTTCCCAGGGTCTGAAGGAGAGAAAACTCTCCTTCAGGCCCTGCGATCCATATTTAAGTGTAAAATAAAGAATTAAAATAAAAAATATCGCTATACTTACCCTCGGACGCGCCCTGGTACTAACTGGGAACCTTCCTTCCTTCGAATCAGCGCTTGCAGGACCTTGCAGTGACGTCGTGGTGACGTCGCGGCTTGTGATTGGTCGCGCGACCGCCCATGTGACCGCTCGCGCGACCAATCACAAGCCGCGACGTCACCGCAAGGTCCTGCAAGCGCTGATTCTTAGGAAGGAAGGCTGCCGGAAAGAAGCAGGGCGCGTCCGAGGGTGAGTATATTCCTATTAGGTATATACTCACCCTCGGACGCCCCCTGCTTCTTTCCGGCACCCTTCCTTCCTAAGAATCAGCGCTTGCAGGACCTTGCGGTGACGTCGCGGCTTGTGATTGGTCGCGCGAGCGGTCACATGGGCGGTCGCGCGACCAATCACAAGCTGCGACGTCACCGCGACGTCACCGCAAGGTCCTGCAAGCGCTGATTCGAAGGAAGAAAGGCTGCCGGTTAGTACCAGGGCGCATCAGAGGGTAAGTATAGCGATATTTTTTATTTTAATTCTTTATTTTACACTTAAATATGGATTCCGATACCGATTTCCGATATTGCAAACATATCGGAACTCGGGATCGGAATTCCGATACCAGATTCAGAAGATCGCCGACTTCATGGCCGACCCCACACAGGGGTCGGGTCGGGTTTCATGAAACCCGACTTTGCCAAAAGTCGTCGACTTCTGAAAAAGGCCGACCAGTTTCGCTCAACCCTACTCTGCACCGTTTATTATTGCCCCATAGATGCTCCATATAAAGCTGTGCCCCATATACAATGCTCTGCACCGTTCATTATTGCCCCATAGATGTGCCATATAAAGCTGTGCCTCATATACAATGCTCTGCACTGTTCATTATTGCTCCATATAAAGATGTGCCCCATATACAATGCTCTGCACCGTTCATTATTGCCCCATAGATGCTCCATATAAAGCTGTGCCCTATATGCAATGCTCTGCACCGTTCATTATTGCCCCATAGATGCTCCATAGAAAGCTGTGCCCCATATACAATGCTCTGCACCATTCATTATTGCCCCATAGATGTGCCATATAAAGCTGTGCCCCATATACAATGCTCTGCACAGTTCATTATTGCTCTATATAAAGATGTGCCCCATATACAATGCTCTGCACCGTTCATTATTGCCCCATAGATGTGCCATATAAAGCTGTGCCCCATATACAATGCTCTGCACCGTTCATTATTGCCCCATAGATGTGCCATATAAAGCAGTGCCCCATATATAATGCTCTGCACCTTTCATTATGGCCCCACAGATGCTCCATATAAAGCTGTGCCATATATAATGCTCTGCATCGTTCATTATGGCCCCATAGATGTGCCATATAAAGCTGTGCCCCATATATAATGCTGCAGCTGCAATAAAAAAAAAAAGACATACTCACCTCTCTTGCTGCCCGCTGCTCCTCAGCGTCCCGTCTCGGCGTCTCTCCGCACTGACTGTTCAGGCAGAGGGCGGCGCGCACACTATACGTCATCGTGCCCTCTGACCTGAACAGTAAGAGCAAGAGGACGGGAAGACGGAGCGGCGCCCTGCGTGTGGAACGTGGACAGGTAAATATGACATACTTAGGGTGGTTTTACACTTGCGTTTTTGTCTGCAGCGTTTTTTCCCCTATATTTAACATTGAAAACGCATGCGTTTTTTGTGCATGCGTTTGCATGCGTTTTTGAACGCATGCGTTTTTTTACTGCATGCGTTCATTTTCAAAAATGCAACTTGTAGTATTTTTGAGGGGCGTTTTTTGGACACATAAAAACGCATGCGTTTTCATGCGTTTTTATGGGGCCAAAAAATACATTGGAGTCAATGGAAACGCATGCGTTATTGGTGCATGCATTTGCGTTAAAAACGCATGCGTTTTTATATTAAAAAAACAGAAAACACACTGATATGCCACCCTCCACCATAAAGGTGATAAAGGGGATCCTAACCCTAACCCTAACCCTAACCCTAAAGGGATCCTAACCCTAACCCTACAGTGATCCTAACCCTACCCCTAACCCTAACACTACAGGGATCCTAACCCTACCCCTAACCCTAACCCTAAAGGGATCCTAACCCTAACCCTAAAGGGATCCTAACCCTAACCCTAAAGGGATCCTAACCCTAACCCTATCCCTACCCCTAACCATAAAGGGATTAGGGTTAGGGTTAGGGGTAGGGTTAGGGGTAGGGTTAGGGGTAGGGTTAGGGTTAGGGGTAGGGTTAGGATCCCTTTAGGGTTAGAGTTAGGGTCCCTTTAGGGTTAGGGGTAGGGTTAGGATCCCTTTAGGGTTAGGGTTAGGATCCCATTAGGGTTAGGGTTAGGATCCCCTTTATCACCTTTATGGTGGAGGGTGGCATATCAGTGTGTTTTCTGGTTTTTTAATATAAAAACGCATGCGTTTTTTTGTGCATGCGTTTACATGCGTTTTTTCACCATGCGTTTTTTTTTCCAAACGCATGCGTTTAAAAACGCAAGTGTGAAACCAGCCTTACCTGCTCCCGGCGTCCCTGGCTCCTTATCCCGGACAGATGGTCTTCGGGTGCCGCAGCCTCTTCCTCTGTCAGCGGTCACCGTTACCGCTCATTAGAGGAATGAATATGCGGCTCCACCCCTATTGGAGTGGAGTCCATATTCATAACTTTAATGAGCGGTCCCACGTGACCGCTGAACAGGGGAAGAGCTGCTGCATCCAAAGACCATGGGACAGGCAGGGGGAGCGCCAGGAGCGCCGGGAGCAGGTAAGTATGGGACAGACCTCTCTCCCCCTCACCCGCTGACCCTGCCACAGACCGTGACTTGAGTATAAGCCGAGAGGGGCACTTTCAGCCCAAAAATTTGGGCTGAAAATCTCGGCTTATACTCCAGTATATACGCTATATGTTCTTTTTTATTTAAGAGGTGAAAAAAATCCAAACTTTGGTTAAAAAAATTGAGTCATTTTCTGAGACCTGTAGATCCATTTTTTATGATTTGGGGCTGGGTGAGGGCTTATTTATTGCATGCCAGGCTGTCGGTTTTATTGATATGATTTTGGTGTAAATGCGATCTTTTGATTGCCTGTTATTGCATTTTATTGCAATGTAGCGGCGACCAAAAATATGGAAATCTGGCGTTTTGGCTATTTTGAATGGGGTGAAAGGTGGGTGATTTGAACTTTTATTTTTTTAAATTTTTAAAAACTATTTTTTTTACTTTTTGCATGCTTCAATAGTCTCCATGGGAGACTATAAGCTTCAGTTGGATCGCGATTCCACCTGCGGCTGTTAGAGGCACATGTCAGCTGTTCAAAACAGATGTGGGCACAGCGCTGGAGCCCAAATCAAAGGGAGGGAGTCCAAAGTGGGCGTATTATTACGCCCAACGTCAGAAAGGGGTTAAAGTTTGCTCAACAACATTTAGACAAGATTGAGAAATACTGGGAGAATATAGTCTGGTTTAGTGATGGACGAGCACTAAAATGCTTGCATGCTCCTTGCTCGGATTGAGCAAATTGGAATGCTGAGGTGCTTGACCCGAGCAACGAACCCAAACTAAGTCTATGGGAAACTCAAGCCTTTTTACCGCGCCCCCTCTGCCTCTGTTCACACATCATGCATTTTGTAGCACTGGGTCGCCTGCATATATGTGCGTTAATAATAGGCTGTAAACCAGATGCTCTGCATTGCCTGTGTGAACAGCGCCACATACAGACTATTATCTTTTATCTTTTTGTGCACTAATGCCAAACAGCCAACACTGGATTGAAAGTGGTTGTTTCATCGGTATTTTTTGCACCTGTGTGTTTGTCATCATTTATTGGGTCCGCTGCACCCTGCAGTGCATTTGGTTGGAGCCTTCAGCAGGTAATTATCTCTGCATTTTTATCTGTGACTTTTTACAATTTTTTGGACCAAGATGGCTCTGTAAACTGTTGGCCTCTGTTCGCACATCATGCATTTTGTAGCACTGGGCGGCCCGCATATATGTGCGTTAATAATAGGCTGTAAACCAGATGCTCTGCATTGCCTGTGTGAACAACGCCACATACAGACTGTTATCGCTTATCTTTTTGTGCACTAATGCCAAACAGCCAACACTGGATTGAAAGTGGTTGTTTCATCGGTATTTTTTGCACCTGTGTGTTTGCCATCATTTATCGGGTCCGCTGCACCCTGCAGTGCATTTGGTTGGAGGCTTCAGCAGGTAAACATCTCTGCATTTTTCTCTGTGACTTTTTTCAATTTTTTGGAGGATTTTCAAGTCCTCTTTTTGTGTTGGTGAGCTCTCAGTTCTAATTCCACCAGCAACACTAAAAACCTCTCTTACCAAAAGCTAGTGGCAGAGCAGGCCAGGACCTCCAAGGCGTAGAAGCCCAGTCCATGCCACATGTCCAGCTTAGCTACCCAATAATTAAAAAGCACAGAGGAATCAGGGAGGACATAGGTATGGTCAGCAAGGTACTCCCTCAGCATCTTCCCAAACTTTGCCCTCCTTGTGAGAGTACCCTGCGCCTCAGGGCCTGTGCGATGGGAGGGTATGAGAAAACTCTCCCAGGAACTTTACCAGTGTTCCTCTGCCTCTGCTGGATTGGAGTTGTGTCTCTCTCGCCTGTACTCCTTGGTTGTCCAATGAACGGTGACGTCTGTTACCAGCGTTTTCAGATGGGAATTTTTTTAATAATTACACAACAAGGGCCTTCTGGTAGTGCCTCATTTTAGTAGACCTGTCCGCCTCGGGAATAAGAGATAGAAAGTTCTCCTTGTAGTGTGGGTCTAGGAGTGTAACCCACCAGTAATGACTGTCACCCAAAATTTTGAGAATGCAAGAGTCACGGTCAAAGCAACGTAACATAAACTCATCTATGCATGCCAGACTGCTAACAGGCAATGCTTCCGTTTCCTCACCAAGAGGACAACTGACCATGCTCTCATCATCTTCTTCCTCCTCCTCCCTCTCCTCAGGCCATCCACACTGAACAGACGGTATGACAGATGTGCAGGTAGTACCATCTATAGCGCATGAAACTAGCTCCTGTTCTTCCTCCACTTCCTCTTCTTCACCCATTCCACATTGGGGTGAGATGAGGCTGGGCTGTGTGTAATCACCTTGTATGGTTCCTTACTCTATCTCATCGTGCTCTGCCTGCAATGCATCCTCTTTGATTGCGAGCAGAGAGCATTTCCAAAGGCAGAGAAGTGGGATGGTGATGCTAATTATGACATCATCAAAGCTCATCTTGGTTGATTCCTCAAAGTTTTGGAGGATGGTGCATATCTCTGACATCCATGTCAACTCCTGAGGTCTTGTGTAGAGTTTGAACTGAATACCGACGGCCTTGTTGAAGCTGGTAGTCAACAACTGACCTCTTCTGCTCACAAATCCTTCCCAACATCTGCAGTATAGAGTTCCAACACGTGGGGATATCACACACCAGTCAGTGAGCCAGATGCTGCAAATGCTGCTGAAGCACAGCAAGGGCGGTAGAAGCTGTAGCTGACTTTCTAAAATGGGCAAACAGGTGGCATAATTTGACAAGCAGATCTGGCAGCTCCGGGTAGGTTTTGAGAAACCGCTGAACCACTTGGTTAAGCACATGGGCTAGGCATGGTACGTGTGTGAGCTCACCTTGCCTCTGAGCCACCACCAGGTTATGGCAATGCGACCATGTCTGGCTGTAGGTTTAGTGGTGTCGGCCACAGATCTGCCTGAACTTTCAGAGCTGTCCACAACTCTTCAGCATTGTGCGGTTTGTCACCTAAGCATATTAGCTTCAGCACAGCCTACTGCTGCTTAGCTGAGGCAGTGCTGAAGTGCTTCCAGCTTGTGACTGATATGGTTATTTTGGAGATGGAGGCTGAAGAGAAGGAGGAGGAGGAATATGAGGTGTAGGAGCTGTAGACTGTGGGGGCAACCCTGATTGATGTAGGGCCCGCAGTCCTCAGCGTCAGGAGGACATGTTCCATCCCAAGGTCAGACTGGGTCCTGGCTTCCACTATGTTTAACCCAATGTGCCATCAGTGAGATGTATCATCCCTGTCCACAAGCACTTGACCACGTGTCTGTGGGTAGGTGGACTTTCCCAGTAACTACATTGTTGAGGGCATGGCTAATGTTGTGAGACATGTCATGGACCAATGGAATGGAGAAGATGGAGACATTTTCTTCCTATCTTCTCCACATCTGAGAAATTGGATAATACTATGATCAAACTCTGAGTGTGATTAGCATAATCAGCCCGATTCTCTTGGATGAGAGTAATATGGTGGTGTGATCCCGGCCTTAAACATGTAGATACCTCAAGCATAAGGGTTTCGGTCATATACATATGCTCCACAAAAGTATCTGGGCAGAGCCATAAGTATGTGAGCATTCTGCAAAGCCTTGCAATGTGGCGGCTCATATTTTACCAATGTGATCTGCTCTATTTCATCAGAACATGGCCTATATTGCCTTTTACATATCTACTTTTTCCCATGAGAACTTTTACTGTTGCATTACATATTATACAAGGAGACTGAATTTTCTGTCATTTACCTTATTCCAGGCAAAATTCGAATCTACTTATATCAAGCACGTACTTCAACGGTCTCGGCAGCAGAGATTGTTTCCCCTTCTTGCATTTTATGAAGAAAGCTGATAATATGTATATGCATGTACCGGGGACGTGCGAGTTACCACAGTGATCATGTTTCACTGGTCTGACCCTGTCTCAAGGGCTTCTACGTAGCCTGTCATTCTGTGCCTGCCGCTGTGTGGCGAGTGGTCGGTAGCACTGTTATTCCGTATCTGGCCTATACGACGTTCTATCATTTTACATCTGGTATTAAAACACACCCCTGTTATTATGTACATATTGAGAACGCTTTTCCCGCAGGTCGCTGACCCAAATCAGTGGTCCCACACAGGCTGCTCTGTAATCAGGCAGCTCCAGGCCGTGTACTGTGTAATTACACTGCTAAAAATTCTTCACAGACAAGTTGGGTGTATTCGCTCCTCCATCGGAGAAGTACTGAGCAGAAATAACTCCTGGCTCAGAGACTTGGCGGTGCCATAGTGAAAGGCTGTATGTGATGAAGGGTGTCACTTTTGGAGTTCCTTTAGATGTGCATATGTGGCGTTTACTGCACTAAATAACAAATCAGGAACTAGTTTACAATTTCAATGTTGTTTCTAGGTATAATCACCTTTAACACTTAAGGTCCTGCCTATTTTTGGCCAAACAATTATTTTTAGACTTTTCCATTTTAAACTTTTCTGTGCCAGGACTTTTTTTTTCTTCATTTTTCTGATGATTTATCTGCATAAGGGCTTATTTGTAGGGTGAGTTGTACTGTTATAGCACCACTTTGGGGCACTTATATTAACTGATTAGCTATTACTGTTATTTATTTATTTTATTTTGTGGGGAGAACGTGTGTTAGGCTACTTGCACACTTCCGTCGGTACGGGGCCGTCGCCATGCGTCGGCCCGACGTACCGTCGGACGTTGTGAAATAAATGAACAACGGGGGCAGCGGCTGCAGTTTTTCAACGCATCTGCTGCCCCATTGTAATGCCCGGGGAGGAGGGGGCGGTCGGAAATGGCGGACACATCACCCCAAAAAAGTTACATGGAACTTTTTTTTGTGCCGACGGTCCGCCAAAACACGACGCATCCGTCGCACGACGGATGCAACGTGTGGCCATACGTCGCAATGCGTCACTAATGCAAGTCTATGGAGAAAAAACGCATCCTGCGGGCAACTTTACAGGATGCATTTTTCTACAAAACGACGCATTGCGATGTAGCCCAAATGACACAAGTGTGAAAGTAGCCTTAGGGATTCTCCCGCTGCATGGGACAGATCCCAAGCATCATCTGCTTCTGCAGTCTCCAATTCAGGTCAGGTCACAGCGATTGCTGCTCAGCAAAGACGTCATTCCCAGCATCTTGCTCAGGCTCGAGGTATACGCTTGGTTACTGCTGGCTCTCTAGCCAAGACTAAGGTAACCAGTGATATACAGGAGCAGCCGTGCGCTCTGGAGGCTAAGTCCACAGATCACTTCAGTGAGAATCTGGAATTGCTTGCCTGAGGAGGTGGTGATGGCGAACTCAGTCGAGGGGTTCAAGAGAGGCCTGGATGTCTTCCTGGAGCAGAACAATATTGTATCATACAATTATTAGGTTCTGTAGAAGGACGTAGATCTGGGGATTTATTATGATGGAATATAGGCTGAACTGGATGGACAAATGTCTTTTTTCGGCCTTACTAACTATGTTACTATGTTACTATGTTACTTTACTGAGCATGTTCGTGATCTCCTCATTGGTGGTGATTGGCCCGCGGGCGACGTCACGGCCGGCTGGGCGTGAGTGTTTGGTTGGAGTTTTGGGTTTAAAAGGCTCTCAGCGGCGCATGCGGGCGCGCTAGTGTCATTTATGTTTGGTGTGTGTGTGGATGGCTACTTTACCACTCTGTCTGCACGTGTGTGTGAGTGTCTGTGCTCAGAGACTGTACACATTGGCTGGCTAGTTGTACACTTATGTGGTTTTGCTCCCTTGGCTCAACGCCTGAGTGTAAAATCTGCTACATGCTTAGGGTGACGGTCAGGCACAGGTTCAGTAGTGTAAGGACTGGAGAAACCAGCCACTTGGCTTTGCATCTGTTTCGTTCATTTGCACGATTGGCACAGTTCAGCTACAGGGCAAGCTCAACCCTTATGCTATACTTCTTGGTGTAAGCGACAGGGTATTGTACCTAGCGTCAAAGAGCTCTCTCTTGGCTCTGCATCTGCTTCATTCAGGTGTGCAGTTAGCACCGTTACGTTGCTGACCTAGTCCAAGCCACGTGCTAATATCTGTGACGTTAACAGGGTATAGCACTTCGCATATTTATGCCCTACCTCTCGGTGAAGTAACTGAGCTTGGCACTCAGTGTTCCATTTACACTGAGTGGGATTAATTCAGTGTGTTCAAGGTAACGCTCGCTGTTTTGTTCTGTCATTGTTCACACTAGCAGCAGGGTTAATCTCTGCACGATGGACCCCGAATTGCGATTGCACTTTAATTTATATTTTATTTAGTGCAATCCGCCAATCCTAACAATGTGTTTTCTTACCACTGTTTTTTGTTAACCTCTTCCCAGTGTCATTTTATTTTTTCACATTTTACTTGCAATAAAAATGTTCTTTATTTTAATATTATATTTCTGCTTTCCAGGAACCATAACTATTTTTGCATGATTTAGCTGTGTGAAGGTTTGTGTTTTTTGCTAGATAAATTGTATTTTTTCATAGTACCATTTTGGAGCACATACTTTTGGGATTATAATTTTGATACATTTTTTGAGAGAGAATGAGTTAAATCTTTCTGTTAATGCATTTACCCATTTCTCAAATAAATGCACAATCAGCCTTGTTAAAGTAGAAGCCACAACTAATACAACAGAAATTAAAACAAACACAACAATTTGCCTTGAATTAATGATTATTCTTGTCATCTCTTACTGTGGTAGGAATCTAGATGTGGATCACATACAGGGACAGACTGGGGTGTCTGGGGCCCAACAGGGGGGAATGGACTCTAGGGTCCCACCCTACAGCTATATGCAAATATCTGTCAGTCGTTATCCCCATTATAGTGGAGCATTGACTGTAAAACACATGGGGCTCCTGCACATCTACTGTGCGCCCTCATAACTGGGATGTATAATTACGGTAGTTTACATTAATGGGGTTCTTTAGTTAAAACAAGTTATCACCGATCCATGGGCTCCACAGGATAGTTGATCACTTTGGTCCCACCATTAGAAACTGCACCAATCAGAAGAATGGGGAGGTTTTATCTTTGATACGACACTTATCCCCATTTTAAAATGGAGCTGCAGGTGAGATGTCTGACTGCAGCTCCATTCATTCTCTTTGGGGCTTCCAGAAAAAAACAAGTACAGCCACTAAGGGAATGAGTGGATCTGTGATTGAGTTGTACATGCCACTCCAGTCTAAAGGGGATAAAAAGTTCCGGATTCTGCTGATTGGGTCCAAGTAGTCAGACCCCACCAATCAGTACGTTATCACTTATCCTGTGATTACTTATTCTGTGAGGTGATTCCTTTTTTTCACAGGAAACCCCCTGTAAGGGCATCTCCGCCCCTGTGTACAAACTACTTAATCTCTAATGGAAATAAAGATCTTCTCCTAATTAATATCAGAGAGAAAAAATGACAACCATACACAACGCAATCCCCTATACCAAGACCAATACTACCACAAACAGGGAAGAAATACCACCACAACATGACTAGACCACATAGTGACCGTATAATACCACAAACAAGGGACAAATACTGCCACATCATGACCAGATCACATAGTGACTGTTAGGACTGGCGGAACGCACCAAGTATAAGGTGAAATGGTATTAGGTGCGTTCGCCGTCCGAGGTCCACCATGCAGGTGAAAACCCTGCTGCTAGTAGAGACGGACGAGATGGCGGTACAATATGAATACACACTTGGGTTAACTTCACCCAGTGTGAAGGAAGCGAACCCTGTTGAGTCACAGGGCCACGGTACCGCACCAAGAGAATATATTTTAGAGGCACGAGAGTGCGTGCGGTGCCGCACTGGCGGACGCCACTAACCACCCAGGCTTGAGTTAGGAAAGCACAGAGAAAGCGCACGGCGCCGCACTGGCGGTCACAGCAATAAGACGCTGTAATGTGTGTACCGTGCTGATGGCTAAGTCGGGCGCTAGGTAGCAATCACCCACCTTCCGCGAGCAGTCATACAATAGGGAGGGGATTTTAAAGAACGACTTTCACTCACAACACACACACATTTACAAAAGACAATACTAGCGCATGGCCGTGCGGCCATGCGAGGCTTAAATAGCTGCAGCATGTTTAGGACCTTCCAAAGAAGGACCAATGGAGTGCTGCAGCACCTGAGCATGTGACCCTGGACCTCCACTGAGAGATCTCGCCCTGGGCATGCTCAGAGTGCAAAGCAGGATTTAGTCCTAGCAGCTACAAGGACCTTAGCTGCAGTATCTGATCATGTGACCCTCGATCTCCACTGAGAGATCTTACTCTGGGCATGCTCAGAATGTGAGAAGCAGGACTTAGCCCCAGAAGCGTCCGCTCGCCGCTGCCCAGCACTGACTTCAATGGGAGAAGCAGGAAACGCAGCAGTAACTCTAAGCAGAGAGTCAGACTGAGCGAGACGCTGGGTTCGACGTCTCCGCTGAGCAAGCTCCACTGCGGCAGGAGAAGAATGGGAGACCGCAGCGGAGATGGTCCGAGATTCCCCCTGTGCAGAGGCAGGAACTCGACCCCTAACATTACCCTCCCCTCCTAGGGCCCTCCCCTCCTTGGGCCTCGCTACGTTCGAAGGCAGCAATGAGCTGCGGAGCCTCAATGTGCTCAGCAGGCTCCCAGGACCTGTCCTCAGGGCCATAACCCTTCCAATCCACCAAATAGAATTTTTTACCACGTACCACCTTGTACCCCAAAATAGCGTTCACCTCGTAATCATCCGTAGACGAACCCGATGTCCCGGCAGATGACTCAGAAAACCGGGACATGTATACGGGCTTAAGGAGGGACACATGAAAGGTGTCGGTGATACCAAGGCGTGGAGGAAGGGCCAGACGGTAGACCACAAGATTAACCTGTTCGAGGACCTTGAAGGGACCCAAGTAGCGAGGTGCAAACTTAGTGGACTCTACACGCAGCCTGATGTTACGGGCGGAGAGCCACACTAAATCGCCAGGAGCAAAGGTCGGGGCAGGGCGCTGATGTGCATCGGCGGAGGACCTCATTCTCTCCTTTGAGGCCCGAATGGCATCCTGAGTGCGGTCCCAAATGTCCCGTGCCTCCACTGCCCAGTCTGCCACCCTGGAGTCAGCAGAGGACACGGGCATAGGCACAGGAACCCGCGGATGCTGGCCGTAATTAAGGAGGAAAGGAGTCTGACCAGTGGAGTCGGCTACAGCGTTATTAAGGGCGAACTCTGCCCATGGTAATAAAGATGCCCAGTCATCCTGCCTGGCAGAAACAAAATGTCATAGATATGTGACCAGAGTCTGATTGGCCCTCTCTACCAACCCATTCGTCTCGGGATGATATGCGGAAGAGAGATTTAACTCAATGCTGAGAAGACGACAAAGCTCTCTCCAGAACCGAGATGCAAACTGGGGTCCCCGGTCACTGACAATTTTGTCTGGCATGCCGTGTAGGCGGAAGATGTGTCTTATGAACAACGCTGCCAAGGCCCGTGCAGAAGGTAACCGTGGGAGCGGCACCAAATGCACCATTTTCGAGAAATGATCGTTAATAACCCAAATGACGGTACAGCCGCGAGACTTGGGCAAACCCACTACAAAGTCCATCCCGACCATCTCCCAGGGCCTGTCTGCCACCGGCAAGGGATAGAGTAACCCAGACGGCCATTGTCGAGGAGACTTATTTTTGGCGCATGAGACACATGCCAGAACGTAATCTCTGACATCTCGGAGCATATGCGGCCACCAGTACGTCCTCGCCAGCAGCTCAGATGTCCTTTTTGTCCCAAAGTGTCCACCCACCCTGGAGGAATGAGCCCAAGAGAGAACCTCCGGTCGCAAATTTATGGGCACAAAGTCTTGCCCGGAGGCACAGACTCAAGCGACACCGGAGCCACGGTTCTCAAGCTCTCAGAAGGAACAATAAGCCGAGGCTCTCCTTCCTCCTCCTCAGATGACACAACAGAGCGAGAACGGGCATCAGTTCGCATGTTCTTCTCCCCAGCGAGATAATGGAGGGTGAAGTGGAATCGGGAGAAGAATAAGGACCATCTGGCCTGGCGAGAATTTAGCTGCTGGGCTGTTTGCAAATATAGCAAATTTTTGTGGTCTGTGAAAACTTGGAAGGGAAAACGAGCCCCCTCCAAGAGATGTCTCCACTCTGAGAAAGCCAATTTCATCACTAGCAACTCTCTGTCCCCGATGGAATAATTCCTCTCTGCTGGTGTGAAGGTCTTGGAGAAGAAGAAGCACGGATGCTTCCGACCTTGAGCATCCTTTTGGAAGAGGACTGCTCCAGCACCAACGGAAGAGGCATCCACCTCCATTATAAACGGCTTATCGACATCGGGACGATGTAGGATGGGAGCGCTAGCAAAATGAGACTTAGTAGAAGAAAAGGCCCTGGAGACCTCTTCAGACCACACTTTGGGATTTGCTCCCTTCTTGGTGAGGGCTACCAAGGGAGCTACCAGAGTTGAGAAGTGGGGAATGAACTGGCGGTAATAATTAATGAACCCCATAAAGCGCTGCACCGCCTTAAGAGAATGGGGCTCTTGCCAGTCCATCACAGCCTGTAGTTTGGCAGGATCCATAGCCAATCCCTGGGCGGAGATGATATAGCCCAGGAACGGTAAAGACTCCCGCTCAAACATACACTTCTCCAACTTAGCATAAAGAGAGTTTGCCCGTAGGAGGTCGAAGACTCTGCCAACATCTCTCCGGTGGGAGTCAATATCTGGAGAAAAGATGAGAATATCATCCAGATAGACTACAACCGAGGTGGAAAGCATATCCCGGAAGATGTCGTTGACAAAGTCTTGGAAAACGGCTGGGGCATTACAGAGCCCGAAGGGCATCACCAGATACTCATAGTGCCCATCTCTGGTGTTAAATGCCGTTTTCCATTCGTCCCCCTCACGGATGCGAATCAGGTTGTAAGCACCCCGCAGATCTAGTTTGGTAAACACCCTTGCTCCCCGAAGCCTATCGAAAAGCTCAGATATCAAGGGCAAAGGATACTTGTTCTTAACGGTGATAGCGTTAAGACCCCTGTAGTCTATGCATGGACGTAGTTCCCCATTCTTCTTCTGCACGAAAAAGAACCCTGCCCCAGCAGGTGACACTGACTTCCTGATGAACCCTCTTGCCAGATTCTCTTGAATGTACTGAGACATTGCCTCCATCTCCGGGAGAGATAATTGATAAACTCGACCCCGGGGAGGCTCAGCACCAGGCAAGAGATCAATAGGACAGTCATAGGGGCGATGGGGCGGAAAGGTCTCCGCCGCCTTTTTGGAGAACACGTCTGCATACAACCAATATTGCTTGGGGAGAGAGGATAGATCTGCGGATACCTCCGTAGTAGCAACCTGAACGCACTCTCGGTGACACCTACCCCCACATGATTCACCCCATCCCAGAATTCTGCCTGAGGACCACTCGATGTGAGGAGAGTGGTACCGTAACCAAGGTATCCCCAACAGGATCTCATCAATCCCCTCAGGAATGATGAGCAGAGATATAATCTCCTGATGGGATGGTGACATGGACAGAGTAAAAGGGATGGTCTGATGTGTTATCTGTGCGGGCAGTGGCGACCCATTCACCACTCGTACCGTTACTGGTTGAGGTAGCATAACCAGGGGTATTGCGTGACTTTGGGCGAAGGCAGAAGACATGAAATTGCCCTCCGCCCCAGAATCCACGCAGAGCTCTACCGAGTGGGAGGATGAGCCTAATGTTATTGTCCCCTTAAAGGACAATTTGGAGGCAAACGTCGCCGTGTCTAGTGCACCTCCACCTATTACCACTAGACGCTGACGTTTCCTCGACCGCTGGAGACATCTGGTGGCAAGATGTCCTGACTGTTGGCAAACATGACAAACCTGGAGTGCACGAGCGGTCCGGGACTTAGATCCCACTCGTGACACTACCATAGGCTTATGGGACTCAGGAGCCTGGACTGGAGACTCTAAAGGTTTGGCGAAGGTGGGAGCCAGCCGAAACCTCTGCCTACACTGGGCTCGCTCTAACCTCCGCTCGTGAAAATGGAGGTCAATACGAGTAGACACTGTTATTAACTCTTCCAGTGTGGCGGGAATCTCCCTAGTGGCCAGGGCGTCCTTAACATGGTCAGCCAGCCCCCTCCAAAATATAGGAATAAGGGCCTTATCCGACCACTCCAGCTCAGATGCTAGGGTGCGGAAGTGGACGGCAAAATGGCTGACCAAGGACGAGCCCTGAGTCAATGCCAACAGTTGGAGCGCCGTATCATGGGTGACACGAGGTCCTAAAAAGACCTGTTTCAGAGTGCTTAGGAATAACAGAGCTCTCTGCATCACATGATCGCCACGCTCCCACAGCGGCGTAGCCCACTGCAACGCCCTGTCCGACAATAAAGATACGATAAAGCCCACCTCAGCCCGCTCTGTAGGGAAATGAGAGGCCAGAAGCTCGAGATGTATTGAGCACTGACTCACGAAACCCCTACAGGACTTACTGTCACCAGAAAATTTCTCTGGTAGCGGGAGGCGAGATAGCGTTGGTACAGGGGCGGCAGTGGACAAGGTAGCTGCAGCCACACTTGCAGCCTGAACAGCGACAGCAGTAACATTCACACCTGAGGTTGAACGCTCAAGAGCCGCCAACCTTCCCTCCAGCTGCTGGATGTACCGCTGTGAAAGCTGATCGTCCGTCATTACAAGCCAGACCTTGGCGCTAGTACTATGTTAGGACTGGCGGAACGCACCAAGTATAAGGTGTAATGGTATTAGGTGCGTTCGCCGTCCGAGGTCCACCGTGCAGGTGAAAACCCTGCTGCTAGTAGAGACAGACGAGATGGCGGTACAATATGAATACACACTTGGGTTAACTTCTCCCAGTGTGAAGGAAGCGAACCCTGTTGAGTCACAGGGCCACGGTACCGCACCAAGAGAATATATTTTAGAGGCACGAGAGTGCGTGCGGTGCCGCACTGGCGGACGCCACTAACCACCCAGGCTTGGGTTAGGAAAGCGCAGAGAAAGCGCACGGCGCCGCACTGGCGGTCACAGCAATAAGACGCTGTAATGTGTGTACCATGCTGATGGCTAAGTCGGGTGCTAGGTAGCAATTACTCACCTTCCGCGAGCAGTCATACAATAGGGAGGGGATTTTAAAGAACGACTTTCACTCACAACACACACACATTTACAAAAGACAATACTAGCGCATGGCCGTGCAGCCATGCGAGGCTTAAATAGCTGCAGCATGTTTAGGACCTTCCAAAGAAGGACCAATGGAGTGCTGCAGCACCTGAGCATGTGACCCTGGATCTCCACTGAGAGATCTCGCCCTGGGCATGCTCAGAGTGCAAAGCAGGATTTAGTCCTAGCAGCTACAAGGACCTTAGCTGCAGTATCTGATCATGTGACCCTCGATCTCCATTGAGAGATCTTACTCTGGGCATGCTCAGAATGTGGAAAGCAGGACTTAGCCCCAGAAGCGTCCGCTCGCCGCTGCCCAGCACTGATTTCAATGGGAGAAGCAGGAAACGCAGCAGTAACTCTAAGCACAGAGTCAGACTGAGCGAGACGCTGGGATCGACGTCTCCGCTGAGCAAGCTCCACTGCGGCAGGAGAAGAATGGGAGACCGCAGCGGAGATGGCCCGAGATTCCCCCTGAGCAGAGGCAGGAACTCGACCCCTAACAGTGACTGAATAATATCACATACAAGGAACAAATATGCCACATGATGATCAGACCATATAGTGACCAAATAATATGACATATTACCAACATATAGGGACAAAATAATACCACATACAAGAAGAAATATTGCCATGCCAGGACCAGACCACAAATTACCACCAAATAGTGACCGAATACTACTATACTGATCATGAAAACAAACCGCAATACTAACACTGTTATTACTACCAGTGCTATACACAGGAGCTCAGTATATAGTATCAGAGTACAGGTAATACAGTGATCACCGGTGAGATTATACACAGGAGCTCTGTATATTGGGTCAGTGTACAGGTAATAGTGATCACCATTGACATTATACACAGGAGCTCTGTATATATTGTCAGTGTACAGGTAATACAGTGATCACCAGTGACATTATACACAAAAGCTCTGTTTATAGTGTCAGTGTACAGGTAATACAATGATCACCAGTGACATTATACAGAGGAGCTTTGTATATAGTGTATTGTGTACACAGAAGCTCTGTACACAGTGTATAGTTTATGTGTGTACATGTAACACACTGACTCACCAGTGACATCTGTAGTTGAAGTCTTTCATCTTCGCTTTTCTTCTTCAACCAGCATAGACTGCCATCACTTCTTCCAGCCAGGACTCCTCTCTGCAAAAATAACAGTGATTAATAGCTGATCGCTTCCAGAGCACATTCCCCACTTTTTTCTGACTTCTACACTACGTCAGATGAAGAAAAAAAGCAATGTAGTGCTGCCCTGCACAGTATCAGGACAACCATTTTTCTTCCTCCATGGAAAACAGTTTCCTAAAAAGTAAATTATATTACAGTAGTAATAATGTCCCTAATTGGACCCTAAAGAAATTATGTTCCACACTTGACACCATAAACTAATATAGCATGTTTCTCATTCTGGCCCTCAAACAGTAATTTAGTCAGTCATACTGGCCTCCTTTATTTAATAGTCTCGCCCAACCTGCCCCCCTTTATTTTAAAATATGCCCCAGCCTGGTCCCCTATGTCCCTTATCCAGCCTGGCCCTCAGATATCCATCCTGCCCCCACAGCTATACATACTGGCCCTCATATGTCCCTTTTCCTGTCCCCCATATATCTTTCCTGGACCCCCATATATCCTTCCTGGTTCCTTGTCCTGGCTCCCCCATATATGCAACCTGCCCCCACATATACAGTATATCCATCCTGGCCTCTCCCCATTTAAATCCATCCTGCCCCCCAGATATCCATCCTGCCCCCCCAGCTATACATACTGGCCCTCATATGTCCCCATATGTCCTCATATGTCCCTTTTCCTGCTGCCATATATCTTTCCTGGACCCCTATATATCCTTCCTGGTCCCTTGTCCTGGCTCCTCCATATATGCAACCTGCCACCCATATATATCCATCCTGGCCCCTCCCCATATAAACCCATCCTGCCCCCATGTATCCATCCTGGCTCCCCATATATCCATACTGGTCCCCATTATGCGCCTAATTCTAAAACTCTGGGCAAAACCGTCAATGAAAAAGACCTGGGTGTATGGGTGGATGACAAACTCATGTTCAGTGGCCAGTGTCAGGCAGCTGCTACAAAGGCAAATAAATTAATGGGATGCATTAAAAGAGGCATAGATGCACATAAGGAGAACATAATTTTACCTCTATACAAGTCACTAGTTCGACCACACTTAGAATACTGTGCACAGTTCTGGTCTCCGGTGTATAAGAAAGACATAGCTGAACTAGAGCGGGTGCAGAGAAGAGCGACCAAGGTTATTAGAGGACTGGGGGGTCTGCAATACCAAGATAGGTTATTACACTTGGGGCTATTTAGTTTGGAAAAACGAAGACTAAGGGGTGATTTTATTTTAATGTATAAATATATGAGGGGACAGTACAAAGACCTTTCTGATGATCTTTTTAATCATAGACCTGAGACAAGGACAAGGGGGCATCCTCTACGTCTGGAGGAAAGAAAGTTTAAGCATAATAACAGACTTTACTTTACTTTACTGTAAGAGCAGTGAGACTATGGAACTCTCTGCCGTATGATGTAATGAGTGATTTATTACTTAAATTTAATAGGGGACTGGATGCCTTTCTGGAGAAGTATAATGTTACAGGGTATATACACTAGATTCCTTGATAGGGCGTTGATCCGGGGAACTAGTCTGATTGCCGTATGTGGAGTTGGGAAGGAATTTTTTTCCCCAAAGTGGAGCTTACTATTTGCCACATGGTTTTTTTTTACCCTCCTCTGGATCAACATGTTAGGGCATGTTAGGTTAGCCTATGGGTTGAACTAGATGGACTTAAAGTCTTCTTCCAACCTTAATAACTAATATATATATATATATATATATATATATATATATATATATATATATATACTAGCTGAAGAGCCCGGCGTTGCCTGGGCATAGTAAATATCTGTGGTTAGTTATAGCACCTCACTTCTCTTATTTTCCCATCACGCCTCTCATTTTCCCCATCACATGTTTCATTTTCCCTCTCACAGTTCTCATTTTCTCCCTCACACCTCTCATTTTCCCCCTCACTCCTCTTATTTTCCCCCTCACTCCTCTCATTCCCCCCTAACTCTTGTCATTTTGACCTCACATCTGTCATTTTCCGATCACTCTACTATTTTCCCTCACTCCTCTCATTTTGCACTCACACCTTTTCATTTTCACCTCACACCTCTCATTTTCACATCAGTATATACATGTTTGTCATCTCCCTTTTATGTAGTATAAACCTGTATGTCATCTCCTGTATATAGTATATACCTGTATGTCATCTCCCCTGTATATAGTATATACCTGCTGTGTGTCATCTCCCCTGTATATAGTATATACCTGTATGTCATCTCCTCCTATATATAGTATATACTTGTATGTCATCTCCTCCTGTATATAGTATATACCTGTGTGTCATCTCGCCTGTATATAGTATATATCTGTGTGTCATCTCCTCCTGTATATACCTGTATGTCATCTCCTCCTGTATATAGTATATACCTGTAGGTCATCTGCTTCTGTATATACCTGTGAGTCATCTCCTCCTGTATATAGTATATACCTGTATGTCATCTCCTCCTGTATATAATATGTACCTGTATGTCATCTCCTCCTCTATATAGTATATACCTGTGTGTTATCTCCCCTGTACATATATATATCTGTATGTCATTTCCTCCTGTATTAGACCTCGTTCACACGTTATTTGGTCAATATTTTTACCTCAGTATTTGTAAGCTAAATTGGCAGCCTGATAAATCCCCAGCCAACAGGAAGCCCTCCTCCCTGGCAGTATATATTAGCTCACACATACACATAATAAACAGGTCATGTGACTGACAGCTGCCGGATTTCCTATATGGTACATTTGTTGCTCTTGTAGTTTGTCTGCTTATTAATCAGATTTTTATTTTTGAAGGATAATACCAGACTTGTGTGTGTTTTAGGGTGAGTTTCGTGTGTCAAGTTGTGTGTGTTGAGTTGCGTGTGGTGACATGCATGTAGCGACTTTTGTGAGATGAGTTTTGTGTGGTGACATGCGTGTAGCAACTTTTTGTGTGTCGAGTTGCATGTGACAGGTTAGTGTAGCAAGTTGTGTGCAGCAAATTTTGCGCATGGCGAGTTTTGCGCGTGGCGAGTTTTATGTGTGGTGCCTTTAGAGTATGTGCAAGTTTTGTGTGAGGCAACTTATGCATGTGTTGCAACTTTTGTGCATGTGGCAATTTTTCCACGGGTGCAAGTTTTGCGTGAGCCTAGTTTTGCATATGGTGAGTTTTGCACGTGGCGAGTTTTGAGCGGCGACTTTTGTGTTTTGACTTTTATGTGGCGAGGTTGGTGTATGTGTGGTGAAATGTGTGCTGAGGGTGATATGTGTTCAAGCACGTGGTAGTGTGGGGCGCATTTTGTGTGTGTTCATATCCCTGTGTGTGGTGAGTATCCCATGTCCGGGCCCCACCTTAGCAACTGTACGGTATATACTCTTTGGCGCCATCGCTCTCATTCTTTAAGTCCCCCTTGTTCACATCTGGCAGCTGTCAATTTGCCTCCAACACTTTTCCTTTCACTTTTTGCCCCATTATGTAGATAGTGGCAAAATTGTTTGGTGAATTGGAAAGCGCGGGGTTAAAATTTCACCTCACAACATAGCCTATAACGATCTCGGGGTCCAGACGTGTGACTACGCAAAATTTTGTGGCTGTAGCTGCGACGCCTCCAACACTTTTCCTTTCACTTTTTCCCCATTATGTAGATGGGGGCAAAATTGTTTGGTGAATTGGAAAGCGCGGGGTTAAAATTTCACCTCACAACATAGCCTATGACGCTCTCGGGGTCCAGACGTGTGACTGTGCAAAATTTTGTGGCTGTAGCTGCGACGGTGCAGATGCCACTCCCGGACATACATACACACACACACACATACACACATTCAGCTTTATATATTATATATATATATATATATATATATATATATATATATATATACACACACACACTAACACAAGTGGACTTACTAAACCAGTAGTCCAAAGAAGTGAATCATAATATAAAACAAGTTTTTATTAGAACTCAAAATATACACAGCAAAAAGTAAAGAAACAGGAATGTTCAATGGGTGGATGGGGGGGAGCTCTAAAACAGCATCAATGGCTACACATATCCAAGATAGTAAATATATAGTTTCAATGTATCAGATAAATAATTCTTAATTTCCAGTGGATGTTAATCCTTTCTAAAACAGGCAGTATACTGAAAAATATATACCAAATAACTTCTGAAAATTAACCTGGAACTGATAAAACATTAGCATTGACCGCTGTACACAAATGTAATACACAACCATTGTATACACTGTAAGTTTACCCTGTGCATATATATTATGAGGGATGCAAAAAATAGTATATGGGTGGGTTTGTAGGTGACTGAACCCACCCATCTCTCCAATCACCTGGAAGCCTTCCCAATGTAATCAAATCCCTCAGCAGTAGATCTGCTTGAGGAAAACATACCCAGGCTTCCATCACAGGGCCACCCACCTCTGCGATACATACCGTCCATTAATCACATGACCTTTAGCCACGCTACATACCTCCCCCCTCTGCCTAAAGCCGTGGGGCTTGGCACTTGTCCTAAACCGACTAGAGACCCCTCTCAGTCGTCCCTGACAGTCAAACCGTCTGTCTAAGTCAGGGCCTGTTATTGAACCCTTTCGTTGGCATTAGTCATCCCTTTCCATCATCCCTTGTCATCTCGTCTGCTATAGGATCTCCCGCTTAGGTCACTGAGCCCTGAACTAACTGAGGCATCACTGCTTCTACCCGTTTCATCAGGCCACCTTCTCCCATGGTTTTTATTGCCTGGAGAGCAATCCATCCACTTTTGTCTATGTCCTCTGTTAGCTTCAGCTTGAGGACTTCTGGTCTTACGCAAACTTCTTCGCCTCTCTGGCAGCTGTTTATTAACTTGCCGTCTCTCAAGTCTCAGCTGCTCTACCTCCCTTAGGTATGCCATGCGATATTCCAGGAGCATGCGGATATTCCTGAGACTCTCTCTGGATCCGACAACCAGGAACGGAACCATCCCATCTTCACCCATGACCTGGACCTCTTCATCAGCCGGTATCCTCAGTCTCATCAGACCAGATTTATCCACCATCTCCTGCATCACTCTCCCAAGTTTCCCAATGACTTTCGCCACCAGACCTTTAGGTACTTGGACTGTGTCTTCCACTAAGCCCAGCCGACTAAGAGCTTTCCTTTCACGCTCCAAATGTCGAACGGCTTCATCATTCTTCAGAATGATCTTCTGCTTTGTACGGAGGCAGTGTAGGTGCATATCCCTCAGGACAGCCACCCGCTTCACTGTGACTTCCCTAGTCAACAGTATGACCAATTGCTGAGTCTCAGGCGCCCAGTGCACACTACAAGCCTCTACTGCCTTTCTAAATGCTTCATGCACACCCTTCCTGGCACACACTTCTCGCATGTCTTTGGGTACTTCTATTATGCTCTTGAAAAGCGGGGTCTCATCTTCATGGACAACTGCCACAACCGGGTGACTCTCTTGTTCCGCTTTTAGCACGAACTCTTCCTCAGTCTTTTCTTCCGCTTGAGCCTTCACCAAGATGGGCATTGGCAACTCCTCTGCCAGGCAGCGATGTTCCTCCTCTCTCTCGAGAAGCTCCTGCTGATGCTTTTCTTGAGCCATTCTGAGCACATCCATATCTTTCAATATGGCCCTATTCATGGCCTGACACGCTGATAGGTGATCTCTGAGTTCAACGACCTCCTTCTCTAGGTCACCCACTTTGTGCTCAATTGCTTGCCTCAGGACCCTTTCTTGTTCAACAGTTTCTTTAAGCAGCCCTATCTTATGGTCCTGCTCTCTTTTGGCCAGCACATGTCGCACCACCAGTTCTTTAATTAAACTTTCAAACAGGGGCTCTTGTCCACCCACACTCTGCCTCTTCAGAGTTCCACCTGTTTCCGCAACAACCTCTATGGTCTCTCCTGGGCTCTCTGTCTGTTTACTGTTCGGTACCTCTCGACCCTTGGTAACTTCAGAGTTCTCCATCTCTTCAGCATCAGGTACTTCATCATACTGAGCCAGTTCAGTCTTTCCGGGCATTGCAGATGTGGGTCTACTACAGGTCTGTTCTAACCCTAGCCCGTCACTAACCACCTCAGTGCTAGGGTTTGTCAGAGATAAAGTGACCCCCTCATCAAGGACAATAACGTTATCTTCACCTGACCCTGTCTCTTCCTCATCATCTTTCTTCTCAGAGGGTATAACTTGTCCCGCCTTTCTGCAGCCCCCGCGACTTGATGAAGATCTGTGATTTTTACTCGGCTCCTCCTTACTGCACTCCTTTCCCTTTGTGCTCGATTCACAGTCTGAATAGGAGTCACCCTCTCTCACTCTGTCATCCTGGAACAGCAATTCCCCATTTAAACAGGTGTCAGACCCATACTTTCTTCCGGTCACCCGTAACTCTGGACTATTAACCTTAGATGTCGCTATCTCCTTTTCACACATCACACAATCCGGAATCACTACAGCCGCCTATTGTGGTGGGGCTCCCTTAGAGTCATTCCGAATCCGTTCTGAGCAATCAGACACTCCCCTTTCCTCCCACAAGTCCCAAAACCTTTCAAAGTCCTGGCCTATTACAACAGGGAATGGCAAATCTGGGACTACAGGTACATCATGGCTGGCAATAAACGTGGGCATCTCAATGATTACCCTGGACACCGGATTATCCCTAGCGACCTCATGAATGCAGTGAACTACCATCTTCCTTCCGGGAATCAGATAGACAGGGAGTGTGGCGCTCACCAGCGTCACCAGGCTCCCTGAGTCCAGAAGTACAGTTACACACACTCCATTGACTTCTACAGAACAGCTCTGTGACATCTTGTCAGATAGAAAGTCAGTACAATATTCTGGACATGCGCTGTTCGAACACTGAACCCGGCAACAGTTTATCAGCGAATTCGCGGCCGCCCCTTTTTGAGCCACCACACCTATTTGGGTCGCCGCTCCCTTTTTGGACTCCACCCCCTTTTGGGTTACCACCCCCTTGTGGACCATTTTCTCCTTTAGAGCCACCGCCCCTTTTAGGGACTCCACCCCCTTTTGGGTTACCGCCCCCTTGTGGACCATTTTCTCCTTTAGGGCCACCGCCCCTTTTAGGGACTCCACCCCCTTTTGGGCAACTACCCCCTTTTGAGACGCAGCCCTTTTTGGCCAACCATAATTATTTGGGCACTGCTCCGTTTTTGGGACTCCACCCACTTTTTAGGGACACCACCCCACTCTGGGGTACACCCTGTGGACTTCCAACAGTACTCTCAGGCCCCAGTTTGCACAGCACACCAATGTGACTCTGGCCCTTTAAGAGTCTGCACACTCTAAACCAGCAATGTCTCTTTTTTTTTTTTTTTCCTTTGCTGCAACTGCACTTCACAAGGCTCTGCACCGCGGACTTCGTGGACCCGCCGATCCACAGCAAAACTTCGTAACCCCGCCGAGTTACCGCCAGACGCCTTCAGTCTTCGTGGCCCCGCCGAGCCACAGCAAGTCGATCACAGAAGAAAAAAAAGAAATACATGGACTCGTCGGTCCACAGCAAGCACTTGCACATGTGCTTATAGAAAAAAAAACACAGTCTCTCAGTGACCTCTGGTCAGCATAGCACAGACTCCTGTCTGTTACAAAAAAATCACTGATCCCGATCAGCACAATACACGGTTTTCAGACCGTTACCCGCTGGCAACCTGCACGGGTTCCTGGACACCTCTTGGCCTCAGAGGTGCCCCAGACACAATGTCTCTTTCTTTGTTTCACACTGACCCCGGTCAGCACAACACGGATCTCCATCCGTTCTCAGCTTTACAGCCCAAACACATTTTCTCACTGATCCCAATCAGCATAACACAGATCTCCATCCGTTACCTGTTGGTGCCGCACAGGTTCTCGGATCCCTCTTCTCCTCGAAGGTATCCCATGAGCAACAGTTCTCACTGATCCAGATCAGTATTTACTCACGGTTGTCAAGACCGTCCACTCTTCTGGCTCAGACCAGCCATCCCTGCAACATGTGCTCCTTGGATCGTTGCCCGCATTCGAAACACCAACTGTAGGGATTGTACTCGCTCAGGTGCGGCGGATGACACTCTGGAGGCACGTTTCATTAAAAGTTCACAGATTTATTGCTCCATAAACCACATAGCCACAGGAACAACAGGTAAACAGTCTTACATCAGACAGTTGAATCCTCAATGTCCATGGTAGAGCTCCGCGCTCTCTCAGACCTGTATGCACACAGGCTGTGCTATGTCCAGCACGTAGGCTCTCCAGCCTAAATATGGTCTCTGTGTGCTGTTCAGGACGTCTGTCCCCACGTGGAACCGTCCAACACACAGGCTACTCTGCAGTGTCCAGCCAGGACACATGGAAGTCTGTCCACTCTTGCAGACTCCCAAACACACTCACCACATGGGCTACACACACCTCTTTACATAAGTGTAACCACACCCAGATACCTGTCACATGGCCAGTCAGGTGAGTGTGTTTGGGAGTCTGCAAGAGTGGACAGACTTCCATGTGTCCTGGCTGGACACTGCAGAGTGGCCTGTGTGTTGGACGGTTCCACGTGGGGACAGACGTCCTGAACAGCACACAGAGACCATATTTAGGCTGGAGAGCCTACGTGCTGGACATAGCACAGCCTGTGTGCCTACAGGTCTGAGAGAGCGGAGCTCTACCATGGACATTGAGGATTCAACTGTCTGATGTAAGACTGTTTACCTGTTGTTCCTGTGGCTATGTGGTTTATGGAGCAATAAACCTGTGAACTTTTAATGAAACGTGCCTCCAGAGTGTCATACGCCGCACCTGAGCGAGTACAATCCCTACAATACATACATATTTGGACTGGCGGAACGCACTAATAATACTAGAGAATATGAGGTGTGTTCACAGTCCAGGGTCCGCCGTGCAGAGATGACACCTGCAGCTGAGTAATGGTGGATGGACGCTTGCTCACATGTGGGTTTGACCTCACCCATTGTGAATGGAAGTGAACTCTGTTGCTTCACAGAGTGGCCGTAAATACACTGCGCCCTGTTAGCAGTCACAGGGTGCAGCAGAAAAATACAGGTGGGATCCCTATGAATCACCCCCAGTAAACTGGTGATTGGACTCGCTCTGACCCTCGGTAGCTTTTGAGCCCGCACCTGAGTCAGATGCAGAGTCCAAGTGGGAGTTCCCACCCTACACTGACCGGCTGTCAGGAAAGTGCACTGACTGCGCACGGTGCCGTACATGCGGGCACTGCGAAGAGATGCTGTAACGTGTGCTAAGTGTGCAGGTAACACTGTCGGGCGCTAGGTAGCTTCCACCATTCCAGTCATCATCACTAGGAATGGGAATGATTAAGGAGATTTCATCCATCGACAGACATTCATCTACACACACATGTTATCAAGTTTATACTAGCGCATGGCCATGTGGCCATGCAAACCTTTTATAGCTGTAGCTCTCAAGGACCTTCCTAATGGTCCAATAGGAGCTGCTACAGGACCTGAGCATGTGACCCCCGACCTCCAATGGGAGGTCGTCCCGTGGGCATGCTCAGTATGGGAAAAGCAGGACATAGTCCCTGAAACGCCTGCTCACAGCTGATCAGCACTGGCTATAAAGGCAGAGCCTGGAAAGGCAGCAGTAACCAAGTGCAGAGTATCAGCTTGAGCCAGACGATTGGACCGACATCTCCGCTGAACAGGCTCCACTGCGGCTGGAGGAGAATGGGAGACCATAGCAGACATGGTTCGAGATTCCCCCTGTGCAGCAGTGGGAACTCGACTCCTAACACTAACACAGACACACACACATATATATATATATATATATATATACACTGTATGTAAGGTAAGAAATCCTCCCCAGTGATACATTGGAGCTGTATATTTACTCTCTTGGATATGTATAGCCATTGATGTCATTTTAAAGCCCCCCTATTGGACATTCCTGTTTCTTTATTTTTTGTTGTGTATATTTTATGATTTCTAATAAAAACTTGTTTTTTATATCATGGTTCTCTTCTTTGGACTACTGGTTTAGTAAGTCCACATGTGTTAGTGCCAGGGGCCGACACAGATAGCTTTGGGCCCCTGTGCTGGAAATATGTCTGGGCCCCCCTCCTCTTAAGGCGACAAAGCTATATAATAAATATACAGTATATATATATATATATATATATATATATATATATATATATATATATATATAGCCACACACATACATGTATATATTACATAGTCTCCTTTATTATGTATATTGCCGTCTCTTATATATTGGATTTTATATAGCCTTTATTACATACCGCCCTGTCTTGTTAGCTGTATAATGCAATGAAGGCTGATAGAGCATGGGAAAGCCTCTTTTCTAACGGAGGGGCTGATAGACTGGTAGTCTCATCACCGGCAGCTCCACCAGTAGTCATTTTATATCTAACAAGAGAGGGGGCTATGTAATAAAAGAGGGCACTGTGAATAACAAAAATAACAAGAATACACTATGTAAAACAGCACTGTACATAACAGCAGAGGAAGCTATATAATAAGGAAGGGCATCATATTTAACTAGAGAGGATGTTACGTAATAAGGGATGGTGTTATACATAACAAAAGAGCAAACTATATAACTAAGGATGGTGTTATACATAAGTGAATACACTATACTCTAAGGGACTGTTCTATACATAAGTGAGTGTAGTATTGACTAAGGGACTGTGCTATACATAATAAGTGAGTACACTTTATACTAAGGGACTGTGTTAGACATAATAATCGATAATAACGTCTTCCTCCACCTCCCCCTGTTCCTAAATCCATCATAAATCCCCCTTTCTTCCATTCCAATCCCCCACACCCCTCATTGTCTTCCTCCCCCCGTATCCCATTATTGTCCTCTCCCCCACCCCAATGATTTCCTTCTTCACCACCTTCATCATTGCATCCTCCCCACCACCCTCATCATTGTCCTTTCCACTGCCACCATCATTGCCTTCTCCCCCACAACCCCATCATTACCCATTCCACGACCTCCATCATTTCCTCCTCCCCCACCACCCCATCATTGTCCTTTCCACCGCCATCATCATTGTCTTCTCCCTCACCACCCCCATCATTACCCATTTCACCAATCCATCATTTCCTCCTCCCCACCACCCCATCATTACCCATTCCACGACTTCCATCATTTCCTCCTCCCCCACCACCACCATCATTGTCTTTTCCCCCACCACTCCCATCATTGCCCATTACCCCACCTCCATCATTTCCTTCTCCCCTACCACCCCCATTATTGCCCTTTCCACCATCACCATCATTGCCTTCTCCCCCTACCACCCCTATCATTGCCTTCTGCCCCATCACCCCCATCATTGCCCTCTCTATCAAACCAATCATTGCCTTCTGCCCCATCACCCCATCATTGCTCTCTGTCAACACAATCATTGCCTTCTGCCCCCATCGCCCCATCATTGCCCTCTCCTCCACCTACACACACAGACGCACACAGCACCTTTCACCTCTCTGCACACATACACACAAACACAGACACTCACAACACCATTCACCTCTGTGCACACACACACAGACACAAACACAGCACCATTCACCTCTCTGCACACACACACAGACACACATAGCACCATTCACCATTCTGAACACACACACAGCACCATTTATCTCTCTGCACACACACAGACACACACAGCACCATTCACCTCACTGCACACACACACCCACACACACCTCACCTCTGCACACGGTATTCTGAAGCCACATATTCGCCGGCAGCTTCCTGTCTTGCACAGCCGCGGCACTGAATAATGATGTCAGACAGCGGAGCTGCAGGAATTGCTCCCGGCCCGCCACACATGAGGGCAATCTGGCCAGTGGCCTCTCTGGGCCGGATAAACTGACCAGATTGCCCTCATTATTAGCCACCCCGCAGGGGCCCCCCAGAGCCTTTCAGGGCCCCGGTGCAGCCACACCGGTTGAACCGGCGGTATGTCCGCCCATGGTTAGTGGGCCCCCATATATATACAGTGCCTACAAGTAGTATTCAACCCCCTGCAGATTTAGCAGGTTTAATAAGATGCAAATAAGTTAGAGCCTTCAAACTTCAAACAAGAGCAGGATTTATTAATAGATGCATAAATCTTACAAACCAAAAAGTTTTGTTGCTCAGTTAAATTTTTATAAATATTAAACATAAAAGTGTGGGTCAATTATTATTCAACCCCTAGGTTTAATATTTTGTGGAATAACCTTTGTTTGCAATTACAGCTAATAATCGTCTTTTATAAGACCTGATCAGGCCAGCACAGGTCTCAGGAGTTATCTTGGCCCACTCCTCCATGCAGATCTTCTCCAAGTTATCTAGGTTCTTTGGGTGGACTTTAATCTTGAGCTCCTTCCACAAGTTTTCAATTGGGTTAAGGTCAGGAGACTGACTAGGCCACTGCAACACCTTGATTTTTTGCCTCTTGAACCAGGCCTTGATTTTCTTGGCTGTGTGCTTTGGGTCGTTGTCTTGTTGGAAGATGAAATGACGACCCATCTTAAGATCCTTGATGGAGGAGCGGAGGTTCTTGGCCAAAATCTCTAGGTAGGCTGTGCTATCCATCTTCCCATGGATGCGGACCAGATGACCAGGCCCCTTGGCTGAGAAACAGCCCCACAGCATGATGCTGCCACCACCATGCTTGACTGTAGGGATGGTATTCTTGGGGTCGTATGCAGTGCCATCCAGTCTCCAAACGTCACGTGGGTGGTTGGCACCAAAGATCTCGATCTTAGTCTCATCAGACCAGAGAACCTTGAACCAGTCAGTCTCAGAGTCCTTCAAGTGATTATGAGCAAACTGTAGACGAGCCTTGACATGACGCTTTGAAAGTAAAGGTACCTTATGGGCTCGTCTGGAACGGAGACCATTGCGGTGGAGTACGTTACTTATGGTATTGACTGAAACCAATGTCCCCACTGCCATGAGATCTTCCCGGAGCTCCTTCCTTGTTGTCCTTGGGTTAGCCTTGACCGTTCGGACAAGCCTGGCCTCGGCACGGGAGGAAACTTTCAAAGGCTGTCCAGGCCGTGGAAGGCTAACAGTAGTTCCATAAGCCTTCCACTTCTGGATGATGCTCCCAAGAGTGGAGACAGGTAGGCCCAACTCCTTGGAAAGGGTTTTGTACCCCTTGCCAGCCTTGTGACCCTCCACGATCTTGTCTCTGATGGCCTTGGAATGCTCCTTTGTCTTTCCCATGTTGACCATGTATGAGTGCTGTTCACAAGTTTGGGCAGGGTCTTAAATAGTCAGAAAAGGCTGGAAAAAGAGATAATTAATCCAAATATGTGAAGCTCATTGTTCTTTGTGCCTGAACTACTTCTTAATACTTTAGGGGAACCAAACAAAAGTCTGGTGGGTTGAGGGGTTGAATAATAAATGACCCTCTGAAAAGACTTTTCACAATTTAAAAAAAAAAAAAAAAAATAACATTCTTTTTTGCTGAAGTGCATTTCACACTTCCAGGCTGATCTACAGTCCAAATGTCACAATGCCATGTTAATTCCAAATGTGTAAACTGTTATGACCTGGTGGTCAGGACAATAATGGACCTGGTAGTTAAGAGCACACGGAATGACCTGATAGTTTCTGATAATAAAGGACGAGCTCTGGGATGTGGGAACTCTGCTGACCGCAATCCCTAATCCTATCAAACACACTAGAAATAGCCGTGGATTGCGCCTAACGCTCCCTATGCAACTCGGCACAGCCTAAGGAACTAGCTAGCCCTGAAGATAGAAAAATAATGCCTACCTTGCCTCAGAGAAATTCCCCAAAGGAAAAGGCAGCCCCGCACATATAATGACTGTGAGTAAAGATGAAAATACAAACACAGAGATGAAATAGATTTAGCAAAGTGAGGCCCGACTTACTGAACAGACCGAGGATAGGAAAGGTTACTTTGCGGTCAGCACAAAAACCTACAAAAAGACCATGCAGAGGGCGCAAAAAGACCCTCCGCACCGACTCACGGTGCGGAGGCGCTCCCTCTGCGTCCCAGAGCTTCCAGCAAGCAAGACAACAATAAAAATAGCAAGCTGGACAGAGAAATAGCAAATCAAAGAAATACAAGCTGGAACTTAGCTTCTGCTGGGAAGACAGGTCACAAGAACGATCCAGGAGTGAACTAGACCAATACTGGAACATTGACAGGTGGCATGGAGCAAAGATCTAAGTGGAATTAAATAGAGCAGCCAGCTAACAAATTAACCTCGTCACCTGTGGAAGGAAACTCAGAAACACCCACCAGAGGAAGTCCATGGACAGAACCAGCCAAAGTACCATTCATGACCACAGGAGGGAGCCCGACAACAGAATTCACAACAGTACCCCCCCCTTGAGGAGGGGTCACCGAACCCTCACCAGAGCCCCCAGGCCGACCAGGATGAGCCAAATGAAAGGCACGAACCAGATCGTCAGCATGAACATCAGAGGCAAAAACCCAGGAATTATCTTCCTGACCATAACCCTTCCACTTGACCAGGTACTGGAGTTTCCGTCTCGAAACACGAGAATCCAAAATCTTCTCCACCACATACTCCAACTCCCCCTCAACCAACACCGGGGCAGGAGGATCAACGGATGGAACCAGAGGCGCCACGTATCTCTGCAATAACGACCTATGGAACACATTATGGATGGCAAAAGAAGCAGGACAGGCCAAACGAAATGACACAGGATTGATAACCTCAGAAATCTTATACGGACCAATGAAACGAGGCTTAAACTTAGGAGAGGAAACCTTCATAGGAACATAACGAGACGACAACCAAACCAAATCCCCAACACGAAGTCGGGGACCCACACAGCGCCGGCGGTTAGCGAAACTTTGAGCTTTCTCCTGGGACAATGTCAAATTGTCCACCACATGAGTCCAAATCTGCTGCAACCTATCCACCACAGTATCTACACCAGGACAGTCCGAAGACTCAACCTGCCCTGAAGAGAAACGAGGATGGAAACCAGAATTGCAGAAAAACGGCGAAACCAAAGTAGCCGAGCTGGCCCGATTATTAAGGACGAACTCAGCCAACGGCAAAAAGGACACCCAATCATCCTGATCAGCAGAAACAAAGCATCTCAGATATGTTTCCAAAGTTTGATTAGTTCGTTCGGTTTGGCCATTTGTCTGAGGATGGAAAGCCGAGGAAAAAGACAAATCAATGCCCATCCTAGCACAAAAGTATCGCCAAAACCTCGAAAGAAACTGGGAACCTCTGTCAGAAACGATGTTCTCCGGGATACCATGTAAACGAACCACATGCTGGAAAAATAATGGCACCAAATCAGAGGAGGAAGGCAATTTAGACAAAGGTACCAAATGGACAATCTTAGAAAAGCGATCACAAACCACCCAAATGACCGACATCTTTTGAGAGACGGGGAGATCTGAAATAAAATCCATAGAAATATGCGTCCAGGGCCTCTTCGGGACCAGCAAGGGCAAAAGCAACCCACTGGCACGAGAACAGCAGGGCTTAGCCCGAGCACAAGTCCCACAGGACTGCACAAAAGAACGCACATCCCATGACAAAGACGGCCACCAGAAGGATCTAGCCACCAAATCTCTGGTACCAAAGATTCCAGGATGCCCAGCCAACACTGAACAATGAATCTCAGAGATAACTCTACTAGTCCATCTATCAGGGACAAACAGTTTCTCCGCTGGGCAACGGTCAGGTCTATCAGCCTGAAATTTTTGCAGCACCCGCCGCAAATTAGGGGAGATGGCAGACAAAATTACCCCCTCTTTGAGAATACCCGCCGGCTCAGGAACACCCGGAGAGTCAGGCACAAAACTCCTTGACAGGGCATCAGCGTTCACATTCTTAGAGCCCGGAAGGTACGAAACCACAAAATCAAAACGGGAGAAAAATAACGACCATCGAGCCTGTCTCGGATTCAACCGTTTGGCAGACTCAAGATAAGTCAAATTCTCGTGATCTGTCAAGACCACCACGCGATGCTTGGCTCCTTCCAGCCAATGACGCCACTCCTCGAATGCCCACTTCATGGCCAACAACTCACGATTACCAACATCATAGTTACACTCAGCAGGCGAAAACTTCATCACCGAACCATCAGAACTTCTTTGCGACAAAACAGCCCCTGCTTCAATCTCAGAAGCATCAACCTCAACCTGAAACGGAAGCGAAACATCTGGCTGGCACAACACAGGGGCAGAAGAAAAACGACGCTTCAACTCCTGAAAAGCCTCCACAGCTGCAGAAGACCAATTGACCACATCAGCACCCTTCTTGGTCAAATCAGTCAACGGTTTAGCAACAGTAGAAAAATTAGCGATGAAGCGCCGATAAAAATTAGCAAAGCCCAGGAACTTTTGCAGGCTCTTCACAGATGTCGGCTGAGTCCAATCGTAAATGGCCTGGACTTTAACAGGGTCCATCTCGATAGTAGATGGGGAAAAAATGAACCCCAAAAACGAAACCTTCTGAACTCCAAAGAGACACTTTGACCCCTTCACAAACAAGGAATTCGCACGAAGGACCTGGAACACCATTCTGACCTGCTTCACATGAGACTCCCAATCATCCGAAAAGACCAAAATATCATCCAAATACACAATCAGGAATTTATCCAGGTACTCTCGGAAGATGTCATGCATAAAGGACTGAAATACTGATGGAGCATTGGAAAGCCCGAATGGCATAACCAGGTACTCAAAATGGCCCTCGGGTGTATTAAATGCTGTTTTCCATTCATCGCCTTGTTTAATACGCACAAGATTATACGCCCCTCGAAGATCTATCTTGGTGAACCAACTAGCCCCTTTAATACGAGCAAACAAATCAGACAGCAACGGCAAAGGATACTGAAATTTGACTGTAATTTTATTAAGAAGGCGGTAATCAATACAAGGTCTCAAAGAACCATCCTTCTTGGCCACAAAAAAGAACCCTGCTCCTAATGGTGATGACGACGGGCGAATATGGCCTTTCTCCAAGGATTCCTTTATATAACTCCGCATAGCGGCGTGTTCTGGCACAGATAAATTGAACAATCGGCCCTTAGGAAACTTACTACCAGGAATCAAATTAATTGCACAATCGCAATCCCTATGAGGAGGTAGGGCACTGGCTTTGGGCTCATCAAATACATCCCGATAATCCGACAAAAACTCTGGAACTTCAGAAGGAGTGGAAGATGAAATAGACAAAAATGGAACATCACCATGTACCCCCTGGCAACCCCAGCTGGACACAGACATAGATTTCCAGTCCAATACTGGATTATGAACCTGTAGCCATGGCAACCCCAAAACGACCACATCATGCAGATTATGCAACACCAGAAAGCGGATATCCTCCTGATGTGCAGGAGCCATACACATGGTCAATTGGGTCCAGTACTGAGGCTTATTCTTGGCCAAAGGCGTAGCATCAATTCCTCTCAATGGAATAGGATACTGCAAGGGCTCCAAGAAAAAACCACAGCGCCTAGCATACTCCAAGTCCATCAAATTCAATAGACAATAGAAATTTAGACTGTACCGTTCCAATGGTGGCAGACCTAGTGAACCGCTTAGTGCGCTTAGGACAATCGGAGAAAGCATGAGTGGAATCATCATAGTAAAAACATAGCCCATTCCGACGTTTGTGTTCTTGCCGTTCAGCTCTGGTCAAAGTCCTATCACATTGCATAAGCTCAGGCCCATGCTCAGATAGTACCGCCAAATGGTGCACAGCTTTCCGCTCACGCAAGCGTCGATCGATCTGAATGGCCAAGGACATAGACTCATTCAGACCAGGAGGCATGGGAAACCCCACCATGACATCCTTAAGGGCTTCAGAGAGACCCTTTTTGAAGATTGCTGCCAGGGCACATTCATTCCACTGAGTGAGCACAGACCACTTTCTAAACTTCTGACAATATATCTCTGCTTCATCCTGACCCTGACACAGAGCCAGCAAGATTTTCTCTGCCTGATCCACTGAATTAGGTTCGTCATAAAGCAATCCAAGCGCCAGGAAAAACGCATCAACATCACGCAATGCCGGATCTCCTGGCGCAAGGGAAAATGCCCAGTCTTGAGGGTCACCACGTAACAAAGAAATAATGATCTTTACTTGTTGAACAGGGTCACCTGAGGAGCGAGGTTTCAAGGCAAGAAACAATTTACAATTATTTTTGAAATTCAAGAACTTAGATCTATCACCAAAAAACAAATCAGGAATTGGAATCCTAGGCTCTGACATCGGATTCTGAACCACAAAATCTTGAATGTTTTGTACCCTTGTAGTGAGATTATCCATCCATGAGGACAGACCTTGAATGTCCATGTTTACACCAGTGTCCTGAACCACCCAGAGGTAAAGGGGAAAAGAGAGACAAAACACACTGCAAAGAAAAAAAAATGGTCTCAGACCTTCTCTTATCCCTCTATTGAGATGCATTAGTACTTTGGGCCACCTGTACTGTTATGACCTGGTGGTCAGGACAATAATGGACCTGGTAGTTAAGAGCACACGGAATGACCTGATAGTTTCTGATAATAAAGGACGAGCTCTGGGATGTGGGAACTCTGCTGACCGCAATCCCTAATCCTATCAAACACACTAGAAATAGCCGTGGATTGCGCCTAACGCTCCCTATGCAACTCGGCACAGCCTAAGGAACTAGCTAGCCCTGAAGATAGAAAAATAAAGCCTACCTTGCCTCAGAGAAATTCCCCAAAGGAAAAGGCAGCCCCCCACATATAATGACTGTGAGTAAAGATGAAAATACAAACACAAAGATGAAATAGATTTAGCAAAGTGAGGCCCGACTTACTGAACAGACCGAGGATAGGAAAGGTTACTTTGCGGTCAACACAAAAACCTACAAAAAGACCACGCAGAGGGCACAAAAAGACCCTCCACACCGACTCACGGTGCGGAGGCGCTCCCTCTGCGTCCCAGAGCTTCCAGCAAGCAAGACAACAATAAAAATAGCAAGCTGGACAGAAAAATAGCAAACCAAAGAAATACAAGCTGGAACTTAGCTTCTGCTGGGAAGACAGGTCACAAGAACGATCCAGGAGTGAACTAGACCAATACTGGAAAATAAATAAATAGAGCAGCCAGCTAACGAATTAACCTCGTCACCTGTGGAAGGAAACTCAGAAACACCCACCAGAGGAAGTCCATGGACAGAACCAGCCGAAGTACCATTCATGACCACAGGAGGGAGCCGACAACAGAATTCACAACAGTAAACCTGCTAAATCTGCAGGGGGTTGAATACTACTTCTAGGCACTGTACATCCTGGCTCTACCATATGTATCCATCCTGGCCACATGTCCTTCCCCCCATATATCCACCCTGGCCCCCTATGTGTCTCCATCCTGGTCCCCCCCATGTGTCTCCATCCTGACCCCTTGGAGATAGAGAGGAAAAAAATAGATTGCTCTTACCTTCCTGCGCTCCCAGCACCGGGCGGCGTCCTCCTCCTCTGCGGGTTGGCGTGCACATAGAAAACTGGCCGCAGACATAGCAGAGGTCGGTAGTTAATGTGTGCGCACGTCTCATGCGGCGCATGACACTGACATCATACGCCAGTGATGACGGGCGTACACTCTGCTATATTGCTCGGGACGCATGCCGCGGCTCTTCAGGTAATGAACGCTGGGTGTGCACTTCCCTGCAATACTCTGCTTGCTCTTTTAAAGAGCCCGCGCCCCTAAAAACCGCAGAAACTTTTTTTTTCTTTCCTTCTTCTCCTCCTCTCCTGCCCCCAGAGACAAGGGCCCATCGGGGATTTCCATGATACCCCACCAGGCCAGTCCGACTCTGATCACATATGTCCTGCAGAGCAAACACATCCATCCAATTTATGCTTAACTATCTTGCTCTTGTTTTTCTCCACCATTTTTTTAACAATGAAACACTAAAAATAATGCTACAAATAATTGAAACTAATTATTGGTTATTTGCATAGGTAAATGTATGAATCTTTGTAAAATATAACCCCGATTCCACAGAAGTTAGGACGCCGTGTAAAATGTAAAGAAAACCAGAATGCAATTATTTGAAAATCTCTCATAGAAATGTTTTTTTGACAACAAAACAGTTATACAGTTGAACTTTAGATCTTTTTCTATTTCATCTGAAAAAATTAATTCATCTTGAAATTGATGGCAACTACAAATCTCCAAAAAGTTGTGAAATCTACCATTGTGCAAAACCCCCTTTTTTAGCTACAGTCTGTAAACGTTTGATGAGACAATTGCTGGTGTTTTGGGAGTGGAATGCTGTCCTGTTCTTGTAGGATTCGCGTAGCTCACAGTTCGGGGCTTTTGCTGGATTTTTGTTTCGTAATGCACCAAATGTTTTCTATTGGTGAAAGATCTGGACTGCGGGCGGCCTCTCCATCACCAAAACTCTCCTGTGGAGCCATGCTGCTGTGGCCGGGGGCAATAATGGGGTTTAGCATTGTACGGCTGACATATACAAGTTCTTCACTGAAATGCCAATGTCTGGATGGGAGCATATGTTGTTCCATAACCTTGATATAATTACCGTATTTTGTTTCCTTCTATCTTTAACACCATGCTAGAATGTCTGGCTTGTTTGTCTAATTCATTCTGTCTTTGTGAAGGATTTGAACTGCAGGCCTAGATAATATCCTCACTCGGAAAGTGACTTTTTGTTCTAACATACCCCACTCTTACATAGAGAATAGTGTCTGAGGAAGGGGTCGAAGAGCTGAGAAAGATATTCCCCGAGCAAGGATATTAGATAGACAAGCCAGCACTTTCAGCATGGTGTTATAGATATAAGAAGGCACAATAAGGTCATAAATTAGATTTCAAAGATTCCAGAAAGACTGATCAATCTAATATATAAAGCTGAAGCTGTGTGTGTGTATGTCCTGGATTGGCATCTGCACCGTCGCAGCTACAGCCACAAAATTGTGCACACGTCTGGACCCCGAGAGCGTCATAGGCTATGTTGTGAGGCAAAATTTTAACCCCGCGCATTCCAATTCACCAAACAATTTTGCCCCTATCTACATAATGGGGAAAAAGTGAAAGGAAAAGTGTTGGAGGCAAATTGACAGCTGCCAGATGTGAACAAGGGGGACTTAAAGAATGAGAGCGATGGCGCCAAAGAGTATATACCGTACAGTTGCTAAGGTGGGGCCCCGACATGGGATACTCACCACACACAGGGACATGAACACGCACACAAAATGCGCCCCACGCTACCACGTGCTTGAACACACCCTCAGCACACATTTCACCACCCATACACCAACCTCGCCACATAAAAGTCGAAACACAAATGTCGCCGCTCAAAACTCGCCATGCGCAAAACTCGCCACATGCAAAACTAGGCTCACGCAAAACTCGCCACACGTGCAAAATTCACCTCATGGAAAACTCGCCACATGCAAAACTTGCACAAGCGGAAAAATTGCCACATGCACAAAAGTTGTAACACATGCAAAAGTTGCCTCACACAAAACTTGCAAATACTCAAAATGCACCACACATAAAACTCGCCATGCGCAAAACTTGCTGCACACAGCTTGCTACACTAACCTGTCACATGCAACTCGACACATAAAGTTGCTACACGCATGTCGCCACACAAAACTCATCTCACAAAAGTTGCTACATGCATGTCGCCACATGCAACTCAACACACACAACTTGACACATGAAACTCGCCCTAAAACACACACAAGTCTGGTATTATCCTTCAAAAATAAAAATCTGATTAATAAACAGACAAAATACAAGAGCAACAAATGTACCATATAGGAAATACGGCAGCTGTCCGTCACATGACCTGTCTATTATGTGTATGTGTGAGCTAATATATACTGCAGGGAGGAGGGCTTCCTGTTGGCTGGGGATTTATCAGGCTGCCAATTTAGCTTACAAATACTGAGGTAAAAATACTGAGCAAATAACGTGTGAACGAGGTCTAATACAGGAGGAGATGACACACAGATATACTATATACAGGAGGAGATGACACACACATATATACTATATACAGGGGAGATGACACAGGTATATACTATATACAGGAGGAGATGACATACAGGTATATACTATATACAGGAGGAGATGACACACACATATATACTATATACAGGGGAGATGACACACAGGTATATACTATATACAGGAGGAGATGGCACACTGGTATATACTATATACAGGGGAGATGACATACAGGTACATACTATATACAGGAGGAGATGACACACAGGTATATACTATATACAAGGGAGATGACGCACAGGTATATACTATATACAGGAGGAGATGACACACAGGTATATACTATTTACAGGGAAGATGACATACAGGTATATACTATATACAGGAGATGACATACAGGTGTATACTATATATAAGGGAGATGACAAACATGTATATACTGAGGGGAAAATGAGGGGTGTGAGGTGAAAATGAGGGGTGTGAGGTGAAAATGAAAAGGTGTGAGTGCAAAATGAGAGGAGTGAGGGAAAATAGTGGAGTGATCGGAAAATGACAGATGTGAGGTCGAAAGGACAAGTGTTAGGGGGGAATGAGAGGAGTGAGGGGGAAAATAAGAGAAGTGAGGGGGAAAATGAGAGGTCTAAGGAAGAAAATGAGAGATGTGAGAGGGAAAATGAGAGGCGTGATGGGAAAATAAGAGAAGTGAGGTGCTATAACTAACCACAGATATTTACTATGCCCAGGCAACGCCAGGCTCTTCAGCTAGTAATTAATAAAAACAACAGTTTAGTTATTCTTTATAGAGGACCTACCATGCATTGATATGTTCCTAGTATGGATGGAAGCCATCAGCCACTATAATTTCTCCTTTTTGGGCAGATTATGCCTGACCACTAGTGTTGAGTGATACCTTCCGATATCCGGAAATATTGGATCGGATTGGATCGGACCGATACCCAAAAAATATCGGGTATCACCGATTTCGATACCGGAAACCAATGCAAGTCAATTGGACACATATCGAAATGAAAATAAACCCTTTCTTTCCTTGTACACCCAGCTCAGGAGGGGGGGGAGAGTGTGGATGGTGCGTGGGCGAAGATTGTGCGTGTCTGTGTGTGCGGGCGGGGTCTGTATGGGCCTCTCGTGGGTCTGTGCGGGCCTGCTGGGGCCTGTATAGGCCTCTCGGGGCCCGAGCGGGCCTGCCGGGGCCTGTACAGGCCTCTCGCGGGCCCATGCGGGCCTGCCGGAGGTCTGAACGAGCCTCTCGGGGGACTGTGCGGGCTGTTATGATCTGGTGGTTTAGGAACAACATAAGACAAGCTCTGAAGGAGGTGGTATCTGTACTGACCGCAAACCCTGAACCTAGCAGCGCAACTAAAAATAGCCGTGGGGGGTACCTGACGCTCCCTAGACCCCTCGGCACAGCCTAAGATCTAACTTCCCCTAAAGATGGAAACAGGAAACCTATCTTGCCTCAGAGAAAATCCCCAAAGGAAAGATAGCCCCCCACAAATATTGACGGTGAGAGGAGGGGAAAATAACATACGCAGAAATGAAATCCGATTTTAGCATAGGAGGCCAGTCTAGCTTGATAGATAGAACAGGAAAGGATACTGTGCGGTCAGTATAAAAACTACAAAACAATCCACACAGAGTTTACAAAATCTCCACACCTGACTAAAGGTGTGGAGGGTAAATCTGCTTCCCAGAGCTTCCAGCTAACAGAAAAAATCCATACTGACAAGCTGGACAAACATAGAATGCACAGAACAACAAGTCCACAACATGTAGACCGAAATGAGCAAAGCCAGAACTTATCTTTGCAGAACTGGTCAGGAAACCAGGAGAATCCAAGCAGAGATGTGAATCCAGCCAGGAAACATTGACAAGTGGCACAGGCTGAAGAAAGAGCCAGACTAAAATAGCGGACGATAAGTGGAGGCAGCTGATGACAGCTAACTCCAAGGAGCAGCCATACCACTAGAAACCACAAGAGGGAGCCCAAGAGCAGAACTCACAAAAGTGCCACTTACAACCACCGGAGGGAGCCCAAGAGCGGAATTCACAACAGTACCCCCCCCTTGAGGAGGGGTCACCGAACCCTCACCAGAGCCCCCAGGCCGAGCCAAGTGAAAAGCACGAACCAAATCGGTAGCATGGACATCGGAGGCAACAACCCAAGAATTATCCTCCTGGCCATAACCCTTCCACTTGACAAGATACTGAAGCCTCCGCCTCGAAAAATGAGAATCCAAAATCTTCTCAACCTCATATTCCAACTCTCCCTCAACCAACACCGGGGTAGGAGGGTCAACCGAGGGAACAACGGGCACCACATATCTCCGCAACAAAGATCTATGGAAAACATCATGAATGGCAAAAGAGGCAGGAAGAGCCAAACGAAAAGACACCGGATTAATAATTTCAGAAATTTTATAAGGACCAATAAACCGAGGCTTAAACTTAGGAGAAGAAACCTTCATAGGAACATGACGAGAAGACAACCAAACCAAATCCCCCACACGAAGCCGGGGACCAACACGCCGACGGCGGTTAGCAAAACGTTGAGCCCTTTCCTGAGACAACGTCAAATTGTCCACCACATGAGTCCAAATCTGCTGCAGCCTGTCCACCACAGAATTAACACCAGGACAATCAGAAGGCTCAACCTGCCCTGAAGAAAAACGAGGATGAAAACCAAAATTACAAAAGAAAGGTGAAACCAAAGTAGCCGAACTAGCCCGATTATTAAGGGCAAACTCGGCCAATGGCAAGAAAGACACCCAATCATCCTGACTAGCAGACACAAAGCATCTCAAATAGGTCTCCAAGGTCTGATTAGTTCGCTCAGTTTCGCCATTAGACTGAGGATGAAACGCCGAGGAAAAAGATAAATCAATGCCCATCCTAGCACAAAAGGCCCGCCAAAATCTAGAGACAAACTGAGAACCTCTGTCAGACACAATATTCTCCGGAATGCCATGCAAACGAACCACATGCTGAAAAAACAATGGAACCAGATCTGAGGAGGAAGGCAACTTAGGCAAAGGTACCAGATGGACCATTTTAGAGAACCGGTCACAAACAACCCAGATAACAGACATCTTCTGGGAAACAGGAAGATCTGAAATAAAATCCATGGAAATATGCGTCCAGGGCCTCTCAGGGACCGGCAAAGGCAAAAGCAACCCACTAGCGCGGGAACAGCAAGGCTTGGCCCGGGCACAAGTCCCACAGGACTGCACAAAAGCACGCACATCGCGAGGCAAGGAAGGCCACCAAAAGGACCTAGCAACCAAATCTCTGGTACCAAAAATCCCAGGATGACCAGCCAACACTGAACAATGAACCTCAGAAATTACCTTACTTGTCCATCTATCAGGAACAAACAGCTTCCCCACTGGACAGCGGTCAGGCCTATCAGCCTGAAATTCCTGAAGCACCCGCCGCAAATCAGGGGAGATAGCAGAAAGAATCACCCCCTCCTTAAGAATGCCAACCGGCTCCAGGACTCCAGGAGAATCAGGCAAAAAACTCCTAGAGAGGGCATCAGCCTTAACATTCTTAGATCCCGGAAGATGCGAGACCACAAAATCAAAACGGGAGAAAAACAGGGACGATCGTGCCTGTCTAGGATTCAGCCGCTTGGCCGACTCGAGGTAAATCAGATTCTTATGATCGGTCAGGACCACAACACGGTGTTTAGCTCCCTCAAGCCAATGTCGCCACTCCTCAAACGCCCACTTCATAGCCAACAACTCCCGATTGCCGACATCATAATTGCGTTCCACAGGCAAAAACTTTCTGGGAAAAAAAGCACACGGTTTCATCAAAGAACCATCAGACTCCCTCTGAGACAAAATGGCCCCTGCCCCAATCTCAGAAGCGTCGACCTCAACCTGAAAAGGAAGAGAAACATCCGGTTGACGCAACACAGGGGCAGAAGTAAATCGGCGTTTAAGCTCCTGAAAGGTCTCAACAGCCTCAGAGGACCAATTCGTCACATCAGCGCCTTCCTTCGTCAAATCAGTAAGGGGCTTAACCACACTGGAAAAGTTGGCAATGAAGGGCGATAGAAATTAGCAAAGCTCAAAAATTTTTGAAGTCCCTTCACAGATGTGGGTTGGATCCAGTCATGAATAGCTTGGACCTTAACAGGATCCATTTCTATAGACGAGGGAGAAAAAATAAAACCCAAAAAAGAGACCTTCTGAACTCCGAATAGGCACTTAGACCCCTTCACAAATAAAGCATTATCACGAAGGATCTGGAACACCATCCTGACCTGCTTCACATGAGACTCCCAATCATTGGAAAAAATCAAAATATCATCCAAATATACGACCATGAATTTATCAAGATAATTGCGGAAAATATCATGCATGAAAGACTGGAACACAGATGGAGCATTAGAGAGCCCAAATGGCATCACAAGGTATTCAAAATGGCCTTCGGGCGTATTAAATACAGTTTTCCATTCGTCACCCTGTTTAATACGAACAAGATTATATGCCCCTCGGAGGTCAATCTTAGTAAACCAACTAGCCCCCTTAATCTGAGCAAACAAATCAGTAAGCAGAGGCAAGGGGTATTGGAATTTAACCGTGATCTTATTAAGAAGATGATAATCAATACAGGGTCTCAAGGAGCCATTCTTCTTAGCAACAAAAAAGAAACACGCTCCCAATGGTGACGAAGAGGGCCGAATATGCCCTTTCTCCAAAGATTCCTTAACATAGCTCCGCATGGCGGCATGCTCTGGCACAGACAGATTGAAAAGTCGGCCCGTAGGGAACTTACAACCAGGAATCAAGTTAATAGCACAATCACAGTCCCTATGTGGAGGAAGGGAACTGGACTTGGGCTCATCAAATACATCCTGGAAATCCGACAAAAACTCAGGGACCTCAGAAGAGGGGGAAGAGGAAATTGACATCAAAGGAACGTCACTATGTACTCCTCGACAACCCCAACTAGTCACCGACATAGTTTTCCAATCCAGCACCGGATTATGTTACGGTAACCATGGAAATCCCAGCACAACAACATCATGCAGGTTATGCAACACCAGAAAATGGCAATCTTCCTGATGTGCAGGAGCCATGTACATAGTCATCTGTGTCCAGTACTGAGGTTTATCCTTGGCCAAGGGTGTAGCATCAATGCCCCTCAAAGGAATAGGGCTCTGCAAAGGCTGCAAGGAAAAACCACAGCGCCTGGCGAATTCTAAGTCCATTAAGTTCAGGGCAGCGCCTGAATCCACAAATGCCATGACAGAAAAGGACGACAATGAGCAAATCAGGGTCACAGATAAGAGAAATTTAGGCTGTATAGTACTAATGGTAAGAGACCTAGCGACTCTCTTAGTACGCTTAGGGCAATCAGAGATAACATGAGCCGAATCACCACAGTAAAAACACAGCCTATTCTGACATCTGAATTCCTGCCGTTCTATTCTAGTCAAAATCCTATCACATTGTATAGGTTCAGGACTTTGCTCAGAGGATACTGCCATATGGTGCACAGCTTTGCGCTCGCGCAGACGCCGATCAATCTGAATGGCTAGAGACATAGATTCGCTCAAACCGGCAGGCGTAGGAAAGCCCACCATAACATCTTTAAGGGTTTCAGAAAGACCTTTTCTGAAAATAGCATCCAGAGCCTCTTCATTCCATTTAGTGAGCACAGACCATTTTCTAAATTTCTGGCAGTATAACTCTGCCGATTCCTGACCTTGACACAAGGCCAACAGGGTTTTTTCTGCATGATCCACAGAATTAGGTTCATCATACAATAATCCGAGCGCTTGAAAAAATGCATCTACATTCAATAATGCCAGATCCCCTGTTTCAAGAGAAAAAGCCCAGTCTTGAGGATCACCACGCAGCAAGGATATGATGATTTTCACCTGCTGAATGGGATCACCAGAAGAACGGGGTTTCAAAGCAAAAAACAATTTGCAGTTATTTTTAAAATTCAAAAACTTGGATCTGTCCCCAAAAAACAAATCAGGAGTAGGAATTCTGGGCTCTAAAGCCAGAGTCTGGACAACATAGTACTGGATGCTCTGTACTCTTGCAGCAAGTTGATCCACACGAGAAAACAAACCCTGAACATCCATGCCAAAACATATATCCTGAACCACCCAGATATCAAGAGGAAAAAAAAAAGACAAACCAAAGCGCAGAAAAAAAAATGGTTCAGAACTTTCTTTTCCTTCTTTTGAGATACATTTAATTCATTTTTGGGCCACTTGTACTGTTATGATCTGGTGGTTTAGGAACAACATAAGACAAGCTCTGAAGGAGGTGGTATCTGTACTGACCGCAAACCCTGAACCTAGCAGCGCAACTAAAAATAGCCGTGGGGGGTACCTGACGCTCCCTAGACCCCTCGGCACAGCCTAAGATCTAACTTCCCCTAAAGATGGAAACAGGAAACCTATCTTGCCTCAGAGAAAATCCCCAAAGGAAAGATAGCCCCCCACAAATATTGACGGTGAGAGGAGGGGAAAATAACATACGCAGAAATGAAATCCGATTTTAGCATAGAAGGCCAGTCTAGCTTGATAGATAGGACAGGAAAGGATACTGTGCGGTCAGTATAAAAATTACAAAACAATCCACACAGAGTTTACAAAATCTCCACAACTGACTTAAGATGTGGAGGGTAAATCTGTTTCCCAGAGCTTCCAGCTAACAGGAAAAATCCATACTGACAAGCTGGACAAACATAGAATGCACAGAACAACAAGTCCACAACATGTGGACCGAAATGAGCAAAGCCAGAACTTATCTTTGCAGAACTGGTCAGGAAACCAGGAGAATCCAAGCAGAGATGTGAATCCAGCCAGGAAACATTGACAAGTGGCACAGGCTGAAGAAAGAGCCAGACTTAAATAGCGGATGATAAGTGGAGGCAGCTGATGACAGCTAACTCCAAGGAGCAGCCATACCACTAGAAACCACAAGAGGGAGCCCAAGAGCAGAACTCACAAAAGTGCCACTTACAACCACCGGAGGGAGCCCAAGAGCGGAATTCACAACAGCGGGCCTGTCGGGGCCTGTACAGGCCTCTCGGGGGACTGTGCGGGCCTGTCGGGGCCTGTACGGGCCTCTCGGGGGCCTGTGCGGGCCTGCCATGGGTCTGTACGGGCCTATCGGGGGTCTGTGTGGGCCTGCCGGGGGTCTGTGCATGCCTCTCGGGGGTCTTTGTGTGTAATAATTATATGGATACTACAGAATCTAATAGCATGGGATAAAGCCAGTCCGAGAACAAAGTTGCAGCAAAGAATATTTTTACTCGAAACAGAAATGTAAACAGAATAGACCCAGATATTTCTGCAATTGCAACGAGGTCTTCAGCTCTATATAGTAAAAAGCAAACAGAGCATAATACAGATATTCCTGCTGTAGTAACAAGGTCCTCAGCACAATAAAGTAAATCACAGCAAACTTAGAGGCAAACAGGTATTTAAACAAGGAAGTCCATTTTATAGTGCGAATGCACACAGTCCTTTAAATGAGGAAGACCAGCAAAACTTGATCACACATGTGCCAGTAGTCGTTAGTAGGAGTCCAATAATTCACAGATGATGCGTTGTGTAAATGCAGTCCTGGGAAAGAGAGGACGAGGGGAAAAGAGGGAGAGCGCTATCTAAGCGTAGCAGATGAGTAAATATTTCTGGATGAGACAAGCACAACTTGAATCTTGATCACCTGGTGTGGTTGTGCAAAGAGGCACAATACTGTGAAAAGATTAGCAAACAAGGAAGATACTTCCACTGGTGCGCAGCCCGTTGCAGAATTTCCAGAGGTAAGAGGTAGTTGAATAGAGAAAGGCAGACCACCGAGTAGTGAGCAGAAGAAGCATGGAGTTCACCAGCAAACCAGCAGAAGCTCAGGAGCCAGCAGCACAAAATACTCAGGCACCTTAGAACACATGACCCGGACTTAAATAATCAGGACAGACAGGAAGTTCCATGACAGGGTGAGATCCAAGACTCCATCTTGGATCAGGGCGAACAGGCACCAGGAAAGTCCAGAATCCTTACAGGCATTTTCCGATAGGACTACAAGTCCCACCGGGCTATGCCTGCTACAATGACAGTGATTGACACTTTAGCCAATGATGGGACAGTAGTAGTCGCATCATCCGGCTAATGTGTTGAATGTAAAAAAAAACAAAAACACAAACATACATAATACATACTACTAGAGTTGAGCGACTTTTACTTTTTTAGGATAGTCGGGCTTCTCGAAACCCGACTTTGTCAAAAGTTGGGTCGGGTGAAATCGGCCGATAATTTCAAAAAGTCAGTGGCTGACTGAAACACGAAACCCAATGCAAGTCAACGGGGAATCAAAGTCGGCAGTGAGTGGAGGACAGGAAAACACCTACAGTGCCCATTTTAATGCCAAAAACATCAATTCTTCAGCTTGTCAATCTTAATTTACTTTATAATAATAGTTAGGCATTGAAAACAGGGGGTCATTTGTCTAAAGTTGTGGGGGGGGTAGGGCTGGCTCAAGATTTTCGTGGGCCCAGGAAACGCGGAATACGTCACGGCGGTGGAGCAGGGAGAGGTAAGTATTTCAACTTTGCAAGTGCTGTTGCAGCGCCCCAGAGATCTGGTCGTTGCAGTATGACACTCTGCCACTAAGGGGAGTGATGGTACGTCTGATGGCACTGAAGGAATTCTCCTGACCAGGTATCACCAGAACACATTACACTTCACACTCCGGACACTAGGCGGAGAAAAAGGCTTTTTTTATTGGGCCACTCCTCACACTGGTAAAACTAGGGGCTGGGGAGGAAGTTAGTGAGACGCTGACTGGGTTGGATTCAGGCAACATCCCGTGGCAGGGGGTGTTGCGGGGAGAAGACACAGGGGGGTCCCTGTCAGGCGTGGGAACCTGGCAGGAGCCTAGCGAACAGAACAGAACGTTACGGAACCGCGCCTGCACTTCCTTGCGGTGGTATCCTAAGAAAGAGATAAGAAAGGGAAGGATATTGTGGAACAGTGTAAACGAGATCAAGCAAAAAGGAGTACCAGTAGGAGTTGTGCCGTGAGACCGAGGCAACATCCTACTGAGGCGTGTAGCCGGTGGCCGGAACACCGCGGGAGTAACTGACTTCAGGCCTTACTTCGAACTCCGCAGGACAGTTAATTATAGGTTGGTTGTCTACCTTAAATTTCCTAAGAAGACATAGGGGGCAACATTGGGAGAGGGGCATCTCTAGGGTCCCGGAAGACCTCCAAGCCTTCCCGTCATACAGGTACGTCCTAGCCAAAACATATCTGGGGGATGAGAAACTAGTAACATCTGGAACTAAAGAGAGAGAGAGCTGTAGAGAACGAACAAACGAGAACAGCAGTTGTGAGGACTATTCCGAATGCTCAGCAGGGTAGGATTACAACACACAGGCGCTAGTGGTAGGCAACGATTTCCATCTACGAGGGAAATTCTGGAAGTGCCCATCAGACCAGCCTGTCTCTGATAGCCCTGTTAAACGTGCTCTGGATTGAGGATCCTGAAGTCTTCAGTAAAGAGATAAAGAGACTGCAACCTTGTGTCCTCGTTATTGCCTGCACCTCACACCATCGCTACCTACACCACTGGGAAGCCCTGGGGACATACTTCACCTGTGGGAAGGTATACCATCCAGCTGCCATTCCATCACCCCAGCGGACCCCATAGCAGCGTCGGTCACCCTGACCAAACACCACAGGTGGCGTCACGAACCCCTGACAGACTGTACCACCACCTTTATTGGACGCCCCTTAGCAGGGTCGCGGACCGGGTCTAGCCACCGTGACAACCTCAGAACCGAGCCAGAGAGGCCCGGTACCGAAACGCGTGGCCCTGTGTCTGGGGGTGATTCTACTTGGCGTCACGAACAGGATCGTACTTAAGCCTGAAGAATTGGGTCTTGTGTGCCTTGGAACTGTGATTGAAACGTGTTGGACTGTGATTTATTGCAAAGACTGTGTATTGCTATCTGCCGTGAGATTCCCGCCAAAACTGCTGCCATTGCCGCGCCACGAGGAGCGCAGGGGAAGAAGGAGGGCGTGCCATGGGAGGAGACTACCAAAGTGGCGCCAGAAGTGCTGACCGCCCCCTCCGATTACTGTTGCGGGAGGACGATCGGCCCCAAAGCAGAGGAGAACCGCCCCCTGATTTGCAACGGCGGGAACCAAGACAAGAAGGAGCTCCACCCCCAGAAAATGGAGGAGCAGTGTGTGAGTGCCATCGCAGATCCCGGAATGGGAATGATGACCAGCGGGTGCCTGAACGACGAAAGAGTGATCCTGGCCTGTCCCCGTCAGCCGGAGGAGGATCCGGACTCGAGTCTGCCGCGGCTGGAGGACTCGGGCTTCTTTGAACCGCAGGTGGAGGAGCCGGGTCAGCCTATCCCGAGCGAGGAGCTAGCCGATGTGAAACAATGGAGATCGGAGCAGTCACTGAGGGTCGCACCGGGAGAACCGCGGTCCGAGCTGCAGCCGACTCCAGCATCCTCATCAATGGAACCGATCGGCATCGGTGGAACCACATCAGACGGAGGTATGGAAAACGCCCCTGCCCTCCTGATCGATCCAGCTCCCGTGGCCGCTCCCCGTGCTGACGGCGACCGACTCCCTGCTCCTGAGTTGGTGGTTATAGCCCCCGGCACCATGGAGAAGCTAGTGCCTCCGCTACCGACGACTATGGGGATACCACTGGATGTAAGCTCAGAGGGGGTGATCTTTCAATGGGACACTCCAAGGATGGGGCCAGACGGAACCAGGCAGGAGGGCCTCAGCATCGCTGCGCTCACTTGGGAACAGTATGAACAATGTCTAATTTTACACTGGCAAGACCGGAAAAAGACAGAACAAAGTGACCCACCGAAAGTACAAGGACCAAAGACAGAACGCAGTAAAGGGAGTCCGGTAAAGTGGGGAACTGTGCTGGCCTTTCACCCGAAGCGGGGTTGGGGCTATATACAGGAACCGGGGCTACCGACGGAAATCTTTACTAGCTACAATGTGAAGACCCCGTGCCACAATAGATGTGATGATCGGCTGTTATACAGAGGGGACCAGGTGACGTACACCCGCCATCAGAGTGCACAAGGATGGTGCGCTCGAAATGTCTACCGATGCGAGCCGGTAATGGCGCCACCTGCTGTCCTGACTACGACTAACCCTGATTTGACGAACTCCACCCCTATCACTACAGTGTGCATTATCGCCGCTACTGAACTTGCTACCAAAGCTGACATTTGGATCCAGGCACCGGGTGATCTGGCTGCACCTGAGAGACGAACCCATGACACAGACACTGCATCAGGCGAGAACACGGGACCAGGGCTTCCGCAGCCGGGAAGTGTTCATTACCAACGGATGCCTTGCAACCTATTATAGAACTAAACCTCGAAGATCCGACAATGTAAATAGTTAACTGTTTCCTGCTGTTGCTGCTACTTTAAACCCGACCAGGGTTATTTCTTAACCCCTTACCGGCATCGGACGTACTATACCGTCCGATGCCGGCTCCCCTGCTTTGATGCAGGGCTCCGCGGTGAGCCCGCACCAAAGCCGGGACATGTCAGCTGTTTTGAACAGCTGACATGTGCCTGTAATAGGCGCGGGCAGAATCGCGATCTGCCCGCACCTATTAACTAGTTAAATGCCGCTGTCAAACGCAGACAGCGGCATTTAACTACCGCTTCCGGCCGGGCGGCCGGAAATGACGTCATCGCCGACCCCCGTCACATGTCCGGGGGTCGGCGATGCGTCTCCATTGTAGCCATAGAGGTCCTTGAGACCTCTATGGTTACTGATTGCCCGTCGCTGTGAGCGCCACCCTGTGGTCGGCGCTCACAGCACACGTGCAATTCTGCTACATAGCAGCGATCAGCAGATCGCTGCTATGTAGCAGAGCCGATCGTGCTGTGCCTGCTTCTAGCCTCCCATGGAGGCTATTGAAGCATGGCAAAAGTTAAAAAAAAAAGTTTAAAAAAATGTGAAAAAAATAAAAAAAACATAAAAGTTTAAATCACCCCCCTTTCGCCCCAATCAAAATAAATCAATAAAAAAAATATCAAATCTACGCATATTTGGTATCGCCGCGCTCAGAATTGCCCGATCTATCAAATAAAAAAAAGTATTAACCTGATCGCTAAACAGCGTAGCGGGAAAAAAACTCGAAATGCCAGAATTACGTTTTTTTGGTCGCCGCGACATTGCATTAAAATGCAATAACGGGCGATCAAAAGAACGTATCTGCACCGAAATGCTATCATTAAAAACGTCATCTCGGCACGCAAAAAATAAGCCCTCAACCGACCCCAGATCACGAAAAATGGAGACGCTACGAGTATCGCAAAATGGCGCAATTTTTTTTTTTTTTTTTTTTTAGCAAAGTTTGGAATTTTTTTTCACCACTTAGATAAAAAATAACCTAGTCATGTTTGGTGTCTATGAACTCGTAATGACCTGGAGAATCATAATGGCAGGTCATTTTTAGCATTTAGTGAACCTAGCAAAAAAGCCAAACAAAAAACCAATGTGGGATTGCACTTTTTTTGCAATTTCACCGCACTTGGAATTTTTTTCCCGTTTTCTAGTACACGACATGCTAAAACCAATGATGTCGTTCAAAAGTACAACTCGTCCCGCAAAAAATAAGCCCTCACATGGCCAAATTGACGGAAAAATAAAAAAGTTATGGCTCTGGGAAGGAGGGGAGCGAAAAACGAACACGGAAAAACGAAAAATCCCCCGGTCATGAAGGGGTTAAAGGGGTCCCTTTGTTTACCCGGGATCCCTATTGTTCTCTATTTCTTTTCTACTTTTGCACAAAGTTCATCATTGTTTCAAAGACTGCCGGATCATGGACGGTGAATGATTCAAAACTGTTTTTGTACATAGTTTGCACCTTCTTAAAGGTGCTCCCTACTGGTTTTACAAGTGAAAGAAGACTTTGCAAAGATAATGCTTCTGGACATGACGCAGAAGGTCTTGCTTTCAGTGGACTTGCAGACAGAGAGAGAATCTGCACTACTTACAAGAGACTTGGTTCCCTCTTAAAGGGAATGATTACATGATGGCTCTAATGAAAGTTGAAACATTAATAATGTTGAAGGTTAATAAAGTTTGATAATGTTAATAAAGATTGAGGACAGGAAAGCTTGAAGTAAACCCGTAGGGGTTAGAGAGAGAGTCCTCCTGAGAACGGAAGAAAGATGGTCGGTACAATGACAGTAGGCCCAGCCAAGGAGCTAGGCGGTCCTGCATTGGGGAAGTTAGAACGGAAAGAAAAGTTGAGTTATATAGCATTTTATAGTAGGCCTTTAGTGGGTTCAGTGTATACGCCCTTAAAGGAAAAGTTAACTTATTGTTCAGAGTTTGCACTTGGTAGAATACCCGGCTGGGTACTGAGAGTTATTTATAGTCAAAATGTTATTTAAAAATATTTAACTTTTATTTGTTTTGTTTGTAACGTTCAAGTGTCCTTACCTCCCATAAAGGGAAGCATCTTTTTCTATTTACTTGTTCTAAGCATTTAAAAAATGTTGTATGTCTTTTGCTGTATTATATTGTTGTTCTTCTTCCCAGTCCAGGAGTACTGGATTTAACCAGGGGGAAGGGGGGGTTGGAGTGCAGCGCCCCAGAGATCTGGTCGTTGCAGTATGACACTCTGCCACTAAGGGGAGTGATGGTACGTCTGATGGCACTGAAGGAATTCTCCTGACCAGGTATCACCAGAACACATTACACTTCACACTCCAGCCACTAGGGGGAGAAAAAGGCTTTATTTATTGGGCCACTCCTCACACTGGTAAAACTAGGGGCGGGGGAGAAAGTTAGTGAGAAGCTGACTTAGTTGGATTCAGGCAGCATCCTGTGGCAGGGGGTGTTGCGGGGAGAAGACACAGGGGGGTCCTTGTCAGGCGTGGGAACCTGGCAGGTGCCTAGCGAACAGAACAGAACATTACGGAACCGCGCCTGCATTTCCTTGCGGCAGTATCCTAAGAAAGAGATAAGAAAGAGAAGGATATTGTGGAACAGTGTAAACGAGATCAAGCAAAAAGGAGTACCAGTAGGAGTCGTGCCGTGAGACCGAGGCAACATCCTACTGAGGCGTGTAGCCGGTGGCTGGAACACCGCGGGAGTAACTGACTTCAGGCCTTACTTTGAACTCCGCTGGACAGTTAATTATAGGTTGGCTGTCTACCTTAAATTTCCTAAGAAGACTTAGGGGGCAACATTGGGAGAGGGGCGTCTCTAGGTTCCCGGAAGACCTCCAGGCCTTCCCGTCATACGGGTGCGTTCTAGCCAAAACATATCTGGGGGACGAGAAACTAGTAACATCTAGAACTAAAGAGAGAGAGAGCTGTAGAGAACGAACGAACAAGAACAGCAGTTGTCAGGACTATTCCGAATGCTCAGCAGGGTAGGACTACAACACACAGGCGCTAGTGGTAGGCAACGATTTCCATCTGCGAGGGAAACTCTGGAAGTGCCCATCAGACCGGCCTGTCTCTGATAGCCCTGTTAAACGTGCTCTGGATTGAGGATCCTGAAGTCTTCAGTAAAGAGGTAAAGAGACTGCAACCTTGTGTCCTCGTTATTGCCTGCACCTCACACCATCGCTACCTACACCACTGGGAAGCCCTGGGGACATACTTCACCTGTGGGAAGGTATACCATCCAGCTGCCATTCCATCACCCCAGCGGACCCCATAGCAGCGTCGGTCACCCTGACCGAACACCACAGGTGGTGTCACGAACCCCTGACAGACTGTACCACCAATTTTATTGGACGCCCCTTAGCAGGGTCACGGACTGGGTCTAGCCACCGTGACAACCTCAGAACCGAGCCAGAGAGGCCCGGTACCGAAACGCGTGGCCCTGTGTCTGGGGGCGATTCACTGTGATCCTGAGCAAGCAGGGGGGCCCACTCGTTGGCACTGGCACAGGCCCCCTCATAGAACGGCGGTGTGTTTGACAGCGGGTGGCGCCTCCCACTGCCAGAGACACTTTTCCGTACTATGAGGGGCCCTGTGCCAGTGCCAACGAGTATACCACCTGATGAAGGAACCTGCACTGTCATCTGCACCTTCCTCTTTGTCCCTGTGTAAGGTGGTATAGTATGCGGGAAGTGGAACCTGACTTTCAGCAGGGTCAGATTCTGGCTGTGTAGAGTGCAAGGGGAATGTAGTGGTCTGGGTCAATGTACCAGCAGACTCATCTAACAGTGGCTGGGCAATGGGCAGGATGGGGAGGAAACACAGATATAGGCCCAAAATAAAAAAGTAGGCTAAAAGCAGTACAAAATTGGTAAAAGGACTAAACAGGCGGCATAGCTTTGTTCTGTGGAGGACAATTGTAATGAGTGGCGCAGACACAGGCAGTAGGCCCAAAATACAAAAGTAGGCTAAAAGCAGTTTAAAATTGGTAACAGGACTAAACAGGCGGCATAGCTAGGTACTCCGCTGAGTAGCAGACAGTGGTAGTAGGCGCAAAGAATTAACTGGTCTAAATGGAGGCCAGGGCCCCTGTATATTTTCACTATCATCTATCATTTCAATATATCCACTTTGTGATAATTTGGATCTCAGTTTTTTTGGGGGGAGACTAAACCAAACCAGAGGCCCTGTGCATAAAACAACACAATGTAAGTGGCAGAAAGTGGCTGGAAGATATATGAAAAAATACAAGGACTGTAGTACAATTTCAATCTCCCTACAATGAGCTCAGGACAAGTATGGCTTCTTTCACACTAGCGTCGGTACGGGGCCGTCGCACTGCGTCGGCCCGACGTCCCGACGCATACTGTGCAAGCGCCGCACAACGGGGGCATTTTTCCAGCACATCCGCTGCCCCATTGTGAGTTATGGGGAGGTGGAGGCGGAGTTCCAGCTGCGCATGCGCGGTCGGAAATGGCGGACACAATGCAGCAAAAAACGTTACATGTAACGTTTTTTGCTGCCGACGGTCCGCCACAACACGGCGCAACCGTCGCACGACTATTGCGACGTGTGGCAAAGCGTCGCAAGGCGTCGTTAATGTTAGTCTATGGAGAAAAAACGCATCCTGTAAGCAATTTTGCAGGATGCATTTTTTCTCCTAAACGACGCATTGCGACGTGCAGTGCACGACGCTAGTGTGAAAGTAGCCTATGGCAGCAATAAAAAGGACTGCTGCACACAAAAGTGTGGACAAATAAACAAGATAACTGTGCAGAAAGGAGTAACAGGATTTTTGCTTTAAAAAAAGCAGTTGGTTTGCACAGCAGCGTGCAAACAGCAATGCAGCTATCAGGGAGCCCTATAAGGCAGCCTTATAAGCTACAGAGCTGATGTACAAAAATGTAGCCTCCACTGTCCCTGCAAACAAATGGTGGTGTTGGACAGTGGAAATCGCTACAGCACAAGCAGTTTGGGGCTTAATCTTCCCTCCCTAATTATATCCCTTCTTCTGATGAAGCTGCGGCAACCTCTCCCTATGCTATGATCGGCAGAAGTAAGATGGCGGTCAGCTTGCATGCCCTTTTATAGCCCCTGTGACGCCGCAGAAAGCAAGCCAATCACTATCATGCCCTTCTGTAAGATGGTGGGGACCGAGACCTATGTCATCACGCTGCCCACACTCTGCGTCCTCCTTCTTTGGCTGACAAATGGCGCTGAACACGTAATACGAAACGCGACTTTGGTGTGAAGATCACCGACCTCATGGCCGATCTAACACTAGGATCGGGTCGGCTTTCATGAAACCTGACTTTGCCAAAAGTCGACGATTTTTGAATTTGTCAGATCGATTTCGCTCAACCCTAGTCACCGACACTCGGCCGAGACTATGGTCTGCAGTCTGATAATAACGGTTAACAACAATCCCCAATATCTCCTTACCATTGTTAAAGACATACTGGGAGTTGAAGGTTGATGCGATACAATTGTACTTGGGGCTGACCTGACATTGCAGTTGATCGCTGTACTAAGCTTCCAAGCTTGGTGATTTATTCATGTCTTGATGGTGGTTCTGGGGCTGTATTCATGTCCTGATGGTGGTTCTGGTGCTGCATTCGTGTACTGATGGGGTTATGGTGCTTCATTCATATGCTGATGGTGGTTCTGATTTTGTACACATGTAGCAACCCAAAACGTACTTTATGCCTATGTTAAATCTGGCAAGATTTGGCAGAATTCTACTTCCAAAACTCAGTGTAAATTAGCATATGTTCACACTTATTTTATGGAGCAGAAACTGAGCAGACGCTCTCCAAATCCTCGGCAAATACTCCAAACTTGATTCTGGTGATATATTCATGTATCAGTGATGGTTATGGTAATCTATTCATGTAAGAACTCTTTTCAATTTTTTGTGGACCTTGGGATTGGCTCAGTATGACAATATGGATTTTGGAACAAAAACATGTTGTTCACCCCTGCTCCTGAGAAAAAAATCACTAATACTGTACAGTTTAGCACCATTTTTAGATACACAGTTGGTGAAGTTTTCCTGAAAGCACATCCACTATTTTTGGACAGTTAAAAGCAGCAGAATTTCTGTGCCAAAAAAAACAGCATTTAAGCTATGTGTTAACATGTCCAAGCAATGAAATGAAATGAAAACTCATGCCTTCGGTGCATCTAAATATGCTTTTGAACTGTGCATTTTTGGTGTTTTTTTTCTCTATAGGCTATCATGGGAGCCTGAAAAATGCATAAAAAAGAAAAACATTTTTGCACTCTTAAGTGTAGAATCAAAGCTTTTCTGTACTATTAAAAATGCTGCTTCACATCTGCACCAAAAACACATCAAATAGGGGGAAAACACATTAAAGACGAGCAGCAAACATGCAAGAAATTGAGAGGACAATATTTGTGTCATGTGGTGTGGACACCTGCAGAAAATATGTAGAAAAAAATCAGCATTTATTCTAAATGTGAACCGGACTCAGAACTACATTTTTATTACATTTTTTATGGCTTTAAAGGAGAAAAACTAACAATCGGGAGATTATTTTACACCATTTATTGATCACCATAAGGCCGGTTTCACACGTCAGTGGCTCCGGTACGTGAGGTGACAGTTTCCTCACGTACCGGAGCCACTGACACACGTAGACACATTAATATCAATGCATCTTTTCAGACGTCATTGATTTTTTGCGGATCGTGTCTCCGTGTGCCAAACACGGAGACATGTCAGTGTTCGTGGGAGCGCACGGATTACACGGACCCATTAAAGTCAATGGGTCCGTGTAAAACACGTACCGCACACGGACGTTGTCCGTGTGCAGTCCGTGTGCCGTGCAGGAGACAGTGCTACAGTAAGCGCTGTCCCCCCCACTGGTGCTGAAGCCCCATTCATATCTTCCCTGCAGCAGCGTTTGCTGTAGAGAAGATATGAATATTAGTGTGTAAAATCAATACCCAGGTCCCCAACCCCCTCCCACCCCCTGTGTGCCCCCCCCCCCCCCCGCTGTGATTAAAATACTCACTTAGCTTCCTGATCCCCCGCAGCGTCCTCTCCTGGCTGCACCTTGTACTGTATGAGCGGTCACGTGGGGCCGCCGATTACAATCATGAATATGCGGCTCCACCTCCCAAAGGGGTGGAGCCGCATATTCATTACTGTAAATGAGCGGCCCCACGTGACCGCTCATACAGTACAAGGTGCGGCCAGGAGAGGACGCTGCGAGGGATCCGGAAGCTAGGTGAGTATTTTAATCACAGCGGGGGGTGCGCACAGGGGGTGGGAGGGGGGTTGGGGACCTGGATATTGATTTTACACACTAATATTCATATCTTCTCTACAGCTGCTGTAGGGAAGATATGAATGGGGCTTCAGCACAATGCCGGGGACAGCGCTAAACTTTAGCGCTGTTTCCGGCACGGTGCGTGTGGTACCGAGGGGGCACATGGGTGGCACACGTGTGCCGCACGTGTGACACACTGATGTGCCACAGAAACGCACCGGCACATGGACACGGATAATTCCGGTACCGATTTTTCCGGTACCAGAAATATCTGGACGTGTGAGACTGCCCTAAACCTGTTTGCAAAGCAAAAAAAAGGGAAGAAGCCAGCACTGCTTATGGTCAGAACGCAATAACTGAAGTGCAATTGCACATAAATTCTAACTGTATTTCAAATATGAGACATTTAGCAAACAATTGATCAATTCTTTGAGCTACCCCGCCACTTCACGGCATTCTCATAATGGGGCAGTCCTAATCTACGTATTTTATTAACGGTACGTTGTGCCATTATGGCCTCCTGAATGTATAAAGAGTATAAAAAAAAAAAAAAAAAAAGGACCACATTACATGCGAACTGTACCTGGAGCATTTTCAGAATCACTCCCTTGGTGCCAGGAAAGGTAAGCGCAGGTAAAGGCCGATCAGGTCCAGTGCGGACATTTCAGATCTGGCTTCCACACTGCCAAACCCGCACCAAAGATGAAGGGTGAGACAGGCTGAGACACAGGTGTACAATTAACTGGAGCCTGAGGCGGGGCAGGGCTGCTGTGTGTGTGCACAGCAGCCTATCAATCACAGTGAACACAGAAAGAATGGCACACATAACCCATACCTGCGCTTGCCTTTCCAGGCACCAAGGGAGTGATTTTGAAAATGCTCCAGGTACAGTTCGCATGTAATGTGGTCCTTTTTTTTTTTATACATTCAGGAGGCCATAATGGCACAACGTAAATAAAATACGTAGATTAGGACTGCCCCATTATGAGAATGCCGTGAAGTGGCGGGGTAGCTCAAAGAATTGATCAATTGTTTGCTAAATGTCTCATATTTGAAATACAGTTAGAATTTATGTGCAATTGCACTTCAGTTATTGCATTCTGACCATAAGCAGTGCTGGCGTCTTCCCTTTTTTTTGCTAAACCTGTTTGCTGTGTTGTGTAGCTCTATAAGATTACAGGAACATCAAATTTGTCTGTTATTTGATATGCGATATATTTTTTTTTAAATGAGTAAAGAGATCATTATTGTAATTGCTTTTTATTATGTTTAAGTAATTTTTTTTGGATGAAAATGAAAAAAAATCTTCTATTTACCCTACTAATTACAAGTATGTAGAAATGCACTTCTATATACAGATTTATTGCTATGTACCAGTATAATCTGCTCGTTAAATTAGAGTTTGCAATGCTACTTCAAGCATACAAAATTCTCACTATCTCACCAGCCTATTTTAGATTCTGACTGCAATGAGAGAGATTTTGGGTTCCATTCCTGGGAGACCAAATCTCAAGAAGAGAAAATGTAATTTTTGCAATTGATTTTCATTGTTTTGTACTAATTTTAAAGGAAGAAAAATCTGACTTTTATATTCCCTCTACTGTAGGATACAGGTGCATATAAATGCACAAACGGGAAAATCTGGTTGCATAGCAGTATAACAGCAACAATACAATGATAACACAATACTGAATGATTCCCAAGTCGAGGGACATGACAAGCACTCTTTTATTAAATTGATATCATCGATGTTATTCGTGCCGGCAATAATTGTCAGCTGTGCATTCTCAAAGACATTTCGATCCATTTTAATTTGAGGGCAGCAAAACATTGTTACTATACAAGGCTTTGAGCTATAATAGTGACATGTCTGCTGTAGACGAAACAGATAATGGGGAGATTTAACTGAATTGTAGTAAGAATGGGCTTCATTGTCAGAGAAAAGTCTACGGCATCTTGTGGGAATAGTAGTAATGTTGAGACAGTATCACACTTCAATACCATGTGGCTGCATAATGGCAAAAATGAAATGATCCCTTTTCCCAACCAATCTCAAATAACAGAAGGTGACTTTATTATGTCACAATGAATACAGAATCAACAGCAATGTTTCAGTAATATAAATCTGGGTCTTTGACAAGCTAATACAGGAGTGCACAGTTCCCCTATATAATCTCTGCATAACCAAACAAGTCATCTGTACATATCCACCAATGGATACATTTTTTTTTATAGCAAACATGCAATAAAATGTTATAAATAACATCACAAACCTACTGTAAATTTAGTGATGAGCGAAGTTGCTAAATTTGAATGTAGTCAGGAAATTTGATTTGTATCAATTTTTTTTGTTCCAAATCAAATTTGTCTTATTGTGCTCTGGATCTCTTAAAACCCAAGAAAATAATAAACACAGGGTGTAAAAAAAAACCTAAGAAAAAACCTTGAAGCTATGTTATGCTGTCACGAGGCATAGTACTTGCCAAAGACCCATGACCTGAAAAAGGCAGGTGGCAAGTGACTCAAAATTCGACCAGAACAACCAAGTGGGGAGCTGCACTTGCGAGGCAAGTGGTGGAGAGAGGTATTAATTTTGAATACTGATGACCAAATTGCCAAAAAAATAAATTTGGTTTGTATCAAATTTATTTCATGCAAATCGAATGTGTGTTAATGTGCCCTGGATTTCTCAAGACCCGGAGAATAATTAATGTAGAGTTTAAAATTAAAAAAAACTAACTCTTTGTGTGTGCGTTCATCTAACCACTTGGTCTTTCAGGTCTGGTTTTGATTCCCAGGCGTCCAATCTTTTTCATATCACAGGTGTCTTCACTCTCTACCATAAAATCATGACCTCAGTCTAGAGCTCACGCGATGTCATGATATGTGTTGGTAACCTACATCATGTCACAAGCATAGTTCAAAGGACCATGGCATGAAAAAGGTAGGTGGCCTGTGAATAAAGTTTGGACTCAAACAACCAAGTAGAGGACTGCACAGACAAGGTGAGTGCAGGAGAGAGATGAGAATTAATTTTTAATAAAAACACAAAAAAATGGGTTTTGGCAAATCCAATTTTTTTGGTGATGAAAAAATGGTGAATTCGATTTGTCTAGATGCAATTTGCTCATGTCTACCATAAACATATGCTAACCGTGACCAAGTTTACTGTAAATGGATAAGAACAGAGCAAAATAGAAATGATCTATGAGCTTACTGTAACATGTTGGCTTCCTTTGTAAACAATCCAAGCTGAATATCATGCTGCTGCAGTGCAGTATAACGCAACCTCCACCAGAGGGAGCTTGAGAGGGAATTGAGACTGCGTATACAGGGAAGCAACACAGAGCAGCAGCATAGGTGCCACCAAGTAGCGAGAGAGTGGTCAAACAAGTGGAGTCAAAAAGCAATAATAGACAGAAATACTAAAAGGATCAGCAGTACACGTGGTCAGGAACAAGCCAGGAGGTTCAGCAACGGTCAGAAGCGGATAAGACAAAGTCAGAAGGCAGAAGTGAGTCTGAATACTAGCCAAATCAGAAACCAGAAAATCAAAACCGAAAAACAGGGAAACACTGGGAAAAGGGCAGAAAGAGGGAGTAAACAGACACGGGGCAAGTCAGGGATCACAGTAGGACAAACCAAGAGCTACCAGAGTCAGGTTCATACGCTGAAGGCAGAACTATAGCTGACACCGCCTACAGGATGCATTGGAGCTAAATAGCAAAAATGAACCAGAATGAGGCAGAGCAAAGTTAACCCTTGACATGATCCGCCATGTATATTTACCCATAGTGACTCTACATTGCTGTAAGTCCCCCCAATGTCTTAATTGAGCACAGATTTTAATGTGGATTTATGAACATGCACACCCCTACATCATTATGTTTCCTGTCCTTTCTAGATGTAGTGTTACCCTCTGCTTGTTACCCAGTCATGGCTCTCGTCAAGCCAGGTTTCCGTAATGCCCACCACATCATATTCTGTTACCGTCATAAGAGTCTCCAATTCATCCATTTTGTTTGCTAGATTTCTTGTATTTGCCAGCAAGAGTATACAGGACCCCAAGGCTACAGGGTCTAGCAGGGGTGAACCTAGCCTCTCTGCTGCCTGAGGCGAACGGAAAAATGGCACCCCCACACAGTCCCTGCTGGAGGGGGGGCGGGAAGGAGGGAGGGAGGAGGAGGGGGCGGACACTTGACCCCGGAGTTTTATAAAAAAAAAACAAAAAAAAAAAAACGTAGCAGCGCAAATCCAGTTACCGTATATACTCGAGTATAAGCCGACCTGAGTAGTATAAGCTGACTCCCCTAATTTTGCCACAAAAAAACTGGGAAAACTTAATGACTCGAGTATAAGCCTAGGGTGGAAAATGCAGCAGCTACCGGTAAATTTCAAAAGTAAAAATAGATACCAATAAAAGTTAAATTAATTGAGATATCAGTAGGTTAAGTGTTTTTGAATATCCATATTGAATCAGGAGCCTCATATAATGCTCCATAAAGTTTGATGGACCCCAGTAGATGCTCCATATTAAAATATACCCCATATAATCCTGTATAAAGGGTAATAAGGGCCCCATAAGATGCTCCATAGAGATATTTGCCCTATATAGGGCTGCACAAGTGTTATGGCCCCATAAGATGCTCCGTACAGCCACTTGCCCCTTATAGTGCTGCACAAGTGTTATAGCCCCATAAGATGCTCCATACAGTCACTTGCCCCTTATAGTGCTGCACAAGCGTTATGGCCCCATGATCCATACAGTCACTGCCCCTTATAGTGCTGCACAAGTGTTATGGCCCCATAAGATGCTCCGTACAGTCACTGCCCCTTATAGTGCTGCACAAGTGTTATGGCCCCATAAGATGCTCCGCACAGCCACTTGCCCCTTATAATGCTGCACAAGTGTTATGGCCCCATAAGATGCTCCGTACAGTCACTGCCCCTTATAGTGCTGCACAAGTGATATGGCCCCATAAGATGCTCCGCACAGCCACTTGCCCCTTATAATGCTGCACAAGTGTTATGGCCCCATAAGATGCTCCGCACAGCCACTTGCCCCTTATAGTGCTGCACAAGAGTTATGGCCCCATAAGATGCTCCATACAGTCACTTGCCCCTTATAGTGCTGCACAAGTGTTATGGCCCCATGATCCATACAGTCACTGCCCCTTATAGTGCTGCACAAGTGTTATGGCCCCATAAGATGCTCCGTACAGTCACTGGCCCTTATAGTGCTGCACAAGTGTTATGGCCCCATAAGATGCTCCGCACAGCCACTTGCCCCTTATAATGCTGCACAAGTGTTATGGCCCCATAAGATGCTCCGCACAGCCACTTGCCCCTTATAATGCTGCACAAGTGTTATGGCCCCATAAGATGCTCCGTACAGTGACTTGCCCCTTATAGTGCTGCACAAGTGTTATGGCCCAATAAGATGCTCCGTACAGTCACTTGCCCCTTATAGTGCTGCACAAGTGTTATGGCCCCATAAGATGCTCCGCACAGCCACTTGCCCCTTATAGTGCTGCACAAGTGTTATGGCCCCATAAGATGCTCCGCACAGCCACTTGCCCCTTATAGTGCTGCACAAGTGTTATGGCCCCATAAGATGCTCCGCACAGCCACTTGCCCCTTATAATGCTGCACAAGTGTTATGGCCCCATAAGATGCTCCGTACAGTGACTTGCCCCTTATAGTGCTGCACAAGTGTTATGGCCCAATAAGATGCTCCGTACAGTCACTTGCCCCATATGCTTTTGCTGCAATAAAAAAAATCACATACTCACCTCTTTTCGCTCAGGACCCCGGCACTGGCAATATTTACCTGCTCCTCGTGCGGCTCCATCTTCGGCACTGACGTTCAGCAGAGGGCGCGCACTGACTATGTCACCGCGCCCTCTGACCTGAGCGTCACTGCCAGAGGACGCTGAAGACGGAGACGCACCGGAATGAGGAACAGGTAAATATCGCGCAGCGCTCCCCCTCCCCGTATACTTACCTGCTCCTGGCGCTGCGTCCCTGCTTCTTCCACTGCTGCATCTTCTTCCTGTATTGAGCGGTCACAGTTACCGCTCATTACAGAAATGAATATGCGGCTCCACCTCTATGGGAGATGGAGCTGCATATTCATTTCTGTAATGAGCGGTACCATGTGACCGCTCAGTGCAGGAAGAATCTGCAGCGCTGGAAGAAGCAGGGACATCCAGGGACCGCGCCGGGAGTCGGTAAGTATAATACTAACAAGATGCCTGGTTTCCCTGGTATGCAGCAGCAGTCTGGATACAACGGATCTCTCAGCCAGGAGAACGTGAAGTGAAGTGAAAAAGGAGGAATCATCCAGTCTATTCAGCGCTCCCAGGTAACATGCACCAAGCAACGATATTGCAAATCTTGGAAAATTTATTCAGAATAAAACAACGCGTTTCAGCTAAATATTTGTTAAAAATAGCCTTCCTCAGGCATAATACTACTTCAAGAATGAACAGAGTTATATAGTCTGCACATATCAGCTTAAGCAATCAATTATGCTAATTGTTAGACACCCGGAGGTGACTCACCAGTCTATTTACCATTCAATAGCTTTCATTGCACAGCTTTAATTCATATATATGTGAATCTAAAATAGCAGAGAACATAATAAAATATACTTCATAAAAAATGTATAAGTTATAAAACACCCCTAGAATCATTAATTATCACACACATAAGGTATACATAGAGACAGATTCATATTAATGACAGAAAAAAAACAACCAAAAAACACCCTCCCCAAATTTTTTTTTTATTTTCCTTTTTTTTTTATCTCTTTTCTCTTCTCTTCTCTTTCTTCCTTCTTTCTCTCCCTCACCTTCCTCTCCTCCTTCCTTCCTCCCCCTCCATTTTTTGGAGTAAAAAAAAAAAAAAAACCTTCTAAAAATCAATACATTGCATGAGTCAAACGTAGGAACATATCACTCCCAAAACAGCTTATTGGTTCATCATTTGGATCAGCAAACCTATTCTGACCCAGTGTTATGCGCTATACGTTCTCCAATCTATCATTAAGGCCATCTGGGTGCAAAGAACGTAGTCTGTACATCCAGAAAGCCTCTTTCCTATTCAATAGATGGATTCTATCTGGCAGATCACATGGTACTTCTTCAATAGGAGTCAAACTTATCTCAAAGTTCTTATTGTGGTTTATCAAAAGATGTCTTGATAGGCTATGTGTCATTAGCCTGATTTTCGCGTTATGTTGATGTGCATTTAAAGGGAACCTGTCACCAGAATTTGTCGGGACCAGTTTTTGGTTATATGGGCGGAGTTTTTGGGTGTTTGATTCACCCTTTCCTTACCCGCTGGCTGCATGCTGGCCGCAATATTGGATTGAAGTTCATTCTATGTCCTCCGTAGTACACGCCTGCGCAAGGCAAGATTGCCTTGCACAGGCGTTTACTATGGAGGACATAGAATGAACTTCAATCCAGTATTGCGGCCAGCATGCAGCCAGCGGGTAAGGAAAGGGTGAATCAAACACCCGAAAACTCCGCCCATATGACCAAAAACTGGTCCCGACAAATTCAGGTGACAGGTTCCCTTTAAAAGCGATCTAACCATCTGAGTAGTCCGACCAACGTATTGCATTCCGCAACTACATGTAATCACGTATATAACGTAGCTACTGGTACAAGTTAGATGATGTTTTATAGGAAAAATCTCTCCTGTACTATTGGAAGTAACGGATTGCTGTCCATGAGTTATTACCTGGCAGCATTGGCATTTCTTCTGATGGCATTTGTAAGTGCCACAAATTTTGTTACTTGTCTTTTTTACTGTTACAGAGTTCGTGATTTTAGATTGAAAATACATTTGATTTTTTTCCACAGTTTTTTACTACAGGTTTTTTAAAACTGCTGGGTGCTAAAATGTTCCTGAGTGTTTTTCCCCTTCTAAAAGTAATGCCTGGTCTTTCTGGTAGCACATCTCGTAAGAGAGGATCATGTCTCAGTATAAACCAATTTTTTGTAATATTTTTCTGATTCTTTGATTACCTTTATTAAAAGCAGTGACAAAGTTATGTTCAAAGCAGTGACAAAGTTATGTTCCCATCTCTTGAGATTCCGCACTTCTTGAGTGGTTCTTTTTTTATGGGCTAAAGAGATACCATTCTCCAAACATTCCTTCTGAGTTTTATTTAAATTAACCCTTTATGCCTCATCGACAATTTTTTTGCGGTATTTTTTCATCCTGAATCTTTCTTTCAGGAGTTCAGATTGCTGTATATAGTCCACCTCCTTCGTATTGTTCTTCCTAACATGGAAGAATTGACCATAGGGGATATTATTTTTCCATTTGGAGTAATGTGCACTCTGGTAATCTAAGTACCCATTTACATCCACTGGTTTGAAATATGTCTTAGTAATTATTTTATTATTTTCATGTGTAATCTCAAGATCAAAAAAACTATTTTCTCTTTGTCTATATTTGAGACAAAGGATATACCCCAAGCATTATCATTCAGATCGTTAACTAATGAATCAGCATCCTCCTTCGTTCCATTCCATATGATGATCAGATCATCAATATAACGTCTATATAATACTATATTTTGCGTATATCTGGAGTAGTGTTGAGCGATACCGTCCGATACTTGAAAGTATCGGTATCGGATAGTATCGGCCGATACCCGAAAAATATCGGATATCGCCGATACCGATATCCGATACCAATACAAGTCAATGGGACATCAAGTATCGGAAGGTATTCTCATGGTTCCCAGGGTCTGAAGGAGAGGAAACTCTCCTTCAGGCCCTGGGATCCATAGGGATGTGTAAAATAAAGAATTAAAATAAAAAATATTGATATATTTACCTCTCCGGCGGCCCCTGAACTCAGCGCGGGTAACTGGCAGGCTTCTTTGTTCAAAATCAGCGCTTTTAGGACCTGAGAATCACGTCCCGGCTTCTGATTGGTCGCGGGCCGCCCATGTGACCGCCACGCGACCAATCACAAGCCGCGACGTCACCGCAAGCTATTAACGCGCTCATTTTTAAAAATGAGCGCGTTAATGACTTTCAAAGACGTAGCGGCTTGTGATTGGTCGCGTGGCCGCGACCAATCACAAGCCGCTACGTCTTTGAAAGTCATTAACGCGCTCATTTTTAAAAATGAGCGCGTTAATAGCTTGCGGTGACGTCGCGGCTTGTGATTGGTCGCGGCCACGCGACCAATCACAAGCCGCTACGTCTTTGAAAGCCATTAACGCGCTCATTTTTAAAAATGAGCGCGTTAATAGCTTGCGGTGACGTCGCGGCTTGTGATTGGTCGCGGCCACGCGACCAATCACAAGCCGCTACGTCTTTGAAAGCCATTAACGCGCTCATTTTTAAAAATGAGCGCGTTAATAGCTTGCGGTGACGTCGCGGCTTGTGATTGGTCGCGGCCACGCGACCAATCACAAGCCGCTACGTCTTTGAAAGCCATTAACGCGCTCATTTTTAAAAATGAGCGCGTTAATAGCTTGCGGTGACGTCGCGGCTTGTGATTGGTCGCGTGGCCGCGACCAATCAGAAGCCGCTACGTCTTTGAAAGTCATTAACGCGCTCATTTTTCAAAAATGAGCGCGTTAATAGCTTGCGGTGACGTCGCGGCTTGTGATTGGTCGCGTGGCGGTCACATGGGCGGCCCGCGACCAATCAGAAGCCGGGACGTGATTCTCAGGTCCTAAAAGCGCTGATTTTGAACAACGAAGCCTGCCGGTTACCCGCGCTGAGTCCAGGGGCCGCCGGAGAGGTAAATATATCAATATTTTTTATTTTAATTCTTTATTTTACACATCTCTATGTATCCGATACCGATACCCGATACCACAAAAGTATCGGATCTCGGTATCGGAATTCCGATACCGCAAGTATCGGCCGATACACGATACTTGCGGTATCGGAATGCTCAACACTAATCTGGAGGCGTACAGGGGCGACAGGGACTCAAATAGCCCCATAAACAAGTTTGCAAAACTTGGGGCTAATATACACCAAAACTTCCATATTAAATAATCTTAAATGGAAACATGAAGAGATCCCACAAATGATGCAAATAAAATACAACTTTTATTAAGCCACATTAGGACCTGAGAATCACGTCCCGGCTTCTGATTGGTCGCGGGCCGCCCATGTGACCGCCACGCGACCAATCACAAGCCGCGACGTCACCGCAAGCTATTAACGCGCTCATTTTTAAAAATGAGCGCGTTAATGACTTTCAAAGACGTAGCGGCTTGTGATTGGTCGCGTGGCCGCGACCAATCACAAGCCGCTACGTCTTTGAAAGTCATTAACGCGCTCATTTTTAAAAATGAGCGCGTTAATAGCTTGCGGTGACGTCGCGGCTTGTGATTGGTCGCGGCCACGCGACCAATCACAAGCCGCTACGTCTTTGAAAGCCATTAACGCGCTCATTTTTAAAAATGAGCGCGTTAATAGCTTGCGGTGACGTCGCGGCTTGTGATTGGTCGCGGCCACGCGACCAATCACAAGCCGCTACGTCTTTGAAAGCCATTAACGCGCTCATTTTTAAAAATGAGCGCGTTAATAGCTTGCGGTGACGTCGCGGCTTGTGATTGGTCGCGGCCACGCGACCAATCACAAGCCGCTACGTCTTTGAAAGCCATTAACGCGCTCATTTTTAAAAATGAGCGCGTTAATAGCTTGCGGTGACGTCGCGGCTTGTGATTGGTCGCGTGGCCGCGACCAATCAGAAGCCGCTACGTCTTTGAAAGTCATTAACGCGCTCATTTTTCAAAAATGAGCGCGTTAATAGCTTGCGGTGACGTCGCGGCTTGTGATTGGTCGCGTGGCGGTCACATGGGCGGCCCGCGACCAATCAGAAGCCGGGACGTGATTCTCAGGTCCTAAAAGCGCTGATTTTGAACAACGAAGCCTGCCGGTTACCCGCGCTGAGTCCAGGGGCCGCCGGAGAGGTAAATATATCAATATTTTTTATTTTAATTCTTTATTTTACACATCTCTATGTATCCGATACCGATACCCGATACCACAAAAGTATCGGATCTCGGTATCGGAATTCCGATACCGCAAGTATCGGCCGATACACGATACTTGCGGTATCGGAATGCTCAACACTAATCTGGAGGCGTACAGGGGCGACAGGGACTCAAATAGCCCCATAAACAAGTTTGCAAAACTTGGGGCTAATATACACCAAAACTTCCATATTAAATAATCTTAAATGGAAACATGAAGAGATCCCACAAATGATGCAAATAAAATACAACTTTTATTAAGCCACATTAAAAACAATATTAAAAAAGCAAAAACACCGTATAGTGGAAACCGAACAGGAAAAACCGGTGAAAAGATATGAACCGGTATTATAAGCTAGCAGCAATCATATCTCATGATATAAACTCTGGCACAGAGTATCTATAGTATTCCAACATGAATGAAATGCCAGGATTTCAATCAATACCGCCCATGTCCTAATACATAACAAAGTATCAATACAAATTTACTCAGCCATGAAGGGGGTAGCAAGGAAAATTCCTAAGCCTAATGTGTGCCCACAAAGCTACACTCTAGATATAGTAAAGTCATGTAAGCCAGCCTAACAATTAGAAGTAAGTAGTGCTTACCGCATCTCATCTATACACCCGTTCGGCGTCCACTCACCCCGACGTACGTTTCGCCACCTGCTTCTTCCGGCGGTATTGATTGAAATCCTGGCATTTCATTCATGTTGGAATACTATAGATACTCTGTGCCAGAGTTTATATCATGAGATATGATTGCTGCTAGCTTATAATACCGGTTCATATCTTTTCACCGGTTTTTCCTGTTCGGTTTCCACTATACGGTGTTTTTGCTTTTTTAATATTGTTTTTAATGTGGCTTAATAAAAGTTGTATTTTATTTGCATCATTTGTGGGATCTCTTCATGTTTCCATTTAAGATTATTTAATATGGAAGTTTTGGTGTATATTATGATTGGAAGTGCCCTTGTTTCTATATGGGACGTCTTTTTGATGTAGTTCAAAACTTGGGGCTACCCGAGTCCCCATTGCGGTCCCATGCGTCTGCAGATACAACTGGCCCTCAAACTCAAACAGATTATGCTCGAGTATGAAGACCAGGGCTGTCACCAGAAATTCTATCTGTCCATCGGGCATATTTTTATTCTTTTGCAGATAGTATTTGGTTGCATTTTTTCCAAGTTCATGATCTATATTGGAGTACAATGCATTTACTTCTAATGTAATAAACCAATAACTAACATCCCATGTATATTTACCCATAGGGACTCTACATTGCTGTAACTCCCCCCAATGTCTTAATTGAGCACAGGTTTTAATGTGGATTTATGAAGATGCACACCCCTACACCATTATGTTTCCTGTCCTTTCTAGATGTAGTGTTACCCTCTGCTTGTTACCCAGTCATGGCTCTCGTCAAGCCAGGTTTCCGTAATGCCCACCAGGCCACAACATCATATTCTGTTACCGTCATAAGAGTCTCCAATTCATCCATTTTGTTTGCTAGGCTTCTTGCATTTGCCAGCAGGCATTTAATATTCTTAGCACATTTGTTACTCCTATTCAGCTCCCTGCTTTCCTTACATATCCCAGCCCTCCCTAAACCCTCATTTACCCCTACTGCCTCCCTCTCTCTGTCTACTCTATCTATCCCCATATTAGAACAACTAACTCCCCCAGATCCTAGTTTAACCCCTTAGTGACAGAGCCAATTTGGTACTTAATGACCAAGCCAATTTTTACAATTCTGACCACTGTCACTTTATGAGGTTATAACTCTGGAACGCTTCAACGGATCCCGCTGATTCTGAGACTGTTTTTTCGTGACATATTGTACTTCATGATAGTGGTAACATTTCTTCGATATTACTTGCGATTATTTATAAAAAAAAACAAAAATATGGTGAAAATTTTTAAAATTTAGCAATTTTCAAACTTTGTATTTTTATGCCCTTAAATCAGAGAGATATGTCACGAAAAATAGTTAATAAATAACATTTCCCACATGTCTACTTTACATCAGCACAATTTTGGAAACAAAATTTTTTTTTGTTAGGGAGTTATAAGGGTTAAAATTTGACCAGCAATTTTTCATTTATACAACACCATTTTTTTTAGGGACCACATCACATTTGAAGTCATTTTGAGGGGTCTATATGATAGAAAATAACGAAGTGTGACACCATTCTAAAAACTACACCCCTCAAGGTTCTCAAAACCACATTCAAGAAGTTTATTAACCCTTTACGTGCTTCACAGGAACTGAAACAATGTGGAAGGAAAAAATGAACCTTTAACTTTTTTTTGCAAACATTTTAATTCAGAACCATTTTTTTTATTTTCACAAGCGTAAAAACAGAAATGTAACCATAAATTTTGTTATGCAATTTCTCCTAAATACGCCAATACCCCATATGTGGGGGTAAACCACTTTTTGGGCGCACCGCAGAACTTGGAAGTGAAGGAGCGCCATTTGACTTTTTCAATGCAGAATTGGCTGGAATTGAGATCGGACGCCATGTCACGTTTAGAGAGCCCCTGATGTGCCTAAACAGTGGAAACTCCCCACAAGTGACATCATTTTGGAAACTAGACCCCTTAAGGAACTTATCTAGATGTGTGGTGAGCACTTTGAACCCCAAAGTGCTTCACAGAAGTTTATAACGTAGAGCCGTGAAAATAAAAAATCGCATTTGTTTACACAAAAATGATCTTTTCACCCACAAATTCTTATTTTCACAAGGGTAACAGGAGAAATTAGACCACAAAAGTTGTTGTGCTATTTCTCCTGAATACGTCGATACCCCATATGTGAGGGTAAACCACTGTTTGGGCGCACCGCAGAGCTTGGAAGAGAAGGAGTACCGTTTTACTTTTTCAATGTAGAATTGGCTGGAATTGAGATCGGACGCCATGTCGCGTTTGGAGAGCCCCTGATGTGCCTAAACAGTAGAAACCCCCCACAAGTGACATCATTTTGGAAACTAGACCCCTTAAGGAACTTATCTAGATGTGTGGTGAGCACTTTGAACCCCAAAGTGCTTCACAGAAGTTTATAACGTAGAGCCGTGAAAATAAAAAATCGCATTTGTTTACACAAAAATGATCTTTTCACCCACAAATTCTTATTTTCACAAGGGTAACAGGAGAAATTAGACCACAAAAGTTGTTGTGCTATTTCTCCTGAATACGTCGATACCCCATATGTGAGGGTAAACCACTGTTTGGGCGCACCGCAGAGCTTGGAAGAGAAGGAGTACCGTTTTACTTTTTCAATGTAGAATTGGCTGGAATTGAGATCGGACGCCATGTCGCGTTTGGAGAGCCCCTGATGTGCCTAAACAGTAGAAACCCCCCACAAGTGACCCCATTTTGGAAACTAGACCCCCCATGGAACTTATCTAGATGTGTGGTGAGAACTTTGAATGCCCAAGTGCTTCACAGAAGTTTAGAATGCAGAGTCGTGAAAATAAAAAATATTTTTTTTTCCACAAAAAAGATATTGTAGCCTCCAAGTTTTTATTTTCACAAGGGTAACAGGAGAAATTGGACTGCAATAGTTGTTGTCCAATTTATCCCGAGTACGCTGATGCGCCATATGTGGGGGTAAACCACTGTTTGGACGCACGGCAGAGCTCGGAAGGGAAGGAGCGCCGTTTTGGAATGCAGACTTTGATAGAATGGTCTGTGGGCGTTATGTTGCGATTGCAGAGCCCCTGATGTACCTAAACAGTAGTAACCCCCCACAAGTGACCCCATTTTGGAAACTACACCCCCAAAGGAACTTATCTAGATGTGTGGTGAGAACTTTGAATGCCCAAGTGCTTCACAGAAGTTTAGAATGCAGAGTCGTGAAAATAAAAAATATTTTTTTTTCCACAAAAAAGATTTTGTAGCCCCCAAGTTTTTATTTTCACAAGGGTAACAGGAGAAATTGGACCACTAAAGTTGTTGTCCAATTTATCCTGAGTACGCTGATGCCCCATATGTGGGGTTAAACCACTGTTTGGGCGCACGGCAAAGCTCGGAAGGGAAGGAGCGCCGTTTTGGAATGCAGACGTAGATAGAATTGTCTGTGGGCGTTATGTTGCCTTTGCAGAGCCCCTGATGTACCTAAACAGTAGTAACCCCCCACAAGTGACCCCGTTTTGGAAACTAGACTCCCCAAGGAACTTATATAAATGTGTGGTGAGAACTTTGAATGCCCAAGTGCTTCATAGAAGTTTATAATGCAGTTACAGTTTTTATTTTCACAAGGGTAACAGGAGAAATTGGACCCCAAAAGTTGTCCAATTTATCCCGAGTACGCTGATGCCCCATATGTGGGAATAACCCACTGTTAGGGGTCCAACACACCCCTAATCCTAATCTCAACCCTAACCTCAAACCTAACCCTAATCCCAATACACCCCTAATCACAACCCCAACCTTAACCCTAATCCCAAACCTAACCCTAATCCCAAGCGTAACCCAAATGCCAACCCTAACCATAATACCAACCCTAATCCAAACCCTAACCCTAATCCCAACTCTAACCCTAACTTTAGCCCCAACCCTAACCCTAGCCCTAAGGCTACTTTCACACTTGCATCGTTTGGCATCCGTCGCAATCCGTCGTTTTGGACAAAAAACGGATCCTGCAAATGTGCCCGCAGGATGCGTTTCTTGCCCATAGACTTGTATTGCCGATGGATCGTGACGGATGGCCACACGTCGCGTCCGTCGTGCACTGGATCAGTTGTGTTTTGGCGGACCATCGGCACAAAAAAACATTCAATGTAACGTTTTTTTGTACGTCGCGTCCGCCATTTCTGACCGCGCATGCGTGGCCGTAACTCCGCCCCCTCCTCCCCAGGACATAGATTGGGCAGCGAATGCGTTGAAAAACTACATCCGCTGCCCACGTTGTGCACAATTTTCACAACATGCGTCGGTATGTCGGGCCGACACAAATGCGACGGCCCCGTACCGACGTAAGTGTGAAAGAAGCCTAACCCTAAATTAAGCCCCAACCCTAACTCTAAATATAGCCCCAACCGTTACCCTAAATGTAGCCCCAACCCTAACCCTAGCCCTAACCCTAGCACTAACCCTAACCCTAACCCTAGCCCTAGCCCTAGCCCTAACCCTAGCCCTAACCCTAATTTTAGCCCCAACTGCTCTTCTCCTGCCGGCCGGCAGATGGCGACAGATGGCGGGCGCACTGCGCATGCGCCCACCATTTTCTTTCCCCATGAAGATGCCGGCAGGCAGGAGAAGGACGCAAGAGGACCCAGGGACACCGGTAAGTATAATAGGGTCCCCGAAACCCCCTATTTCTCTGTCCTCTGATGTGCGATCACATCAGAGGACAGAGAATTACACATTACTTTTTTTTTTTTTGTGCGGTCGCCGGTAAACAGTTAATTACCGGCGATCGCAAAACTGGGGTTGGTAAAACTGACCCCAATCATGTTCTTTGGGGTATCGGCTACCCCCGGCAGCTGAGACCCCAAAGATTCTCCTGATGCCGGCCGGCGGGCGCACTGCGCATGCGCCCGCCATTTTTTTGCCGGAAAAAGATGGCGGCGCCCATCGGGAGCCACGAGGAGCACCGTGGGAGACAGGTGAGTATCAGGGGCTATCTGGGACCCCTTTTCTCTGTCCTCTGATGTGTGATCACATCGGAGGACAGAGAAATTAAAAATAAATTGCGTCTTTTTTTTTTTTTGCGATCGCCGGTAAACGGTTAATTACCGGCGATCGCAAAAGCGGGGTCGGTAAACCCCCCCGAATCATGTTCTCTGGGGTCTCGGCTACCCCCGGCAGCCGAGACCCCGGAGAAAATCGGACTCTGGGGGGCGCTATTTACTTTTTCCACAGCGCCATTAATTAACTGCGCTGTGGTTTAAGTACCCTTAGCGGCCGCCGTTAAAAGGCATATCGGCGGTCGTTAAGGGGTTAAAAGCTCCTCCATCTGTCTTACCATTTTTTCCCAAGCTCAGCTGCACCCTCCCCATTGAGGTGCAGCCTCTCCCTACCGTAGAGCCTGTAGCTGACTGAGAAGTCTGCCCAGTTCTGCAGGACTCAAACCCTTCTTTCCTGCAACAATTTCTGAGCCACTTATTTATCTCCCTAAGCACTCGCTGCCTATCTGCTCGTGGCACTGGCAGTATTTCTGAAAAGAACACCTTGGAGGTCATGGCCTTCAGCTTCTCTCATAGTTCCATAAAATCATTCTTAAGGACCTTCCTCCTCCCTCTAACTTTGTCATTGGTACTGATGTGTGCAATGACTGTTGGGTTTTCCCCAGTCCCACCAAGCAATCTGTCTATCTGATCCGCAGTATGTCAAAACTGATGCAGTGCAATGCAGTTAACAGGATCAGATCATAGTGTTCTAACCCTGGTAATTACTGACTATCATAGGCACTATCATTTTCACTAGCATTGGTTCCCCATCCCCTAAAGCAACAGAATGTTATGGTGTCCTACTTGCTATGTACTGTAAATGTAAGTCTTCTCTCAGTCTTCTTTTTTGCAAACTAAACATTCCCAAATCCTGTAAACATTCCTCATAGGACATGGTTTGCAGACCGGTCACCATTCTGGTCGCTCTTCTCTGAACTTGCTCCAGTTTGTTACTTGTATACTTGTTACTTATATAGTACTGTATTCTATCCAAAATGAGCTTTTAAATACATGATATTACATTGTTGCGAACAAACATAAAAATATTTGAAAGTATAGGTATAGGTATAAGTATAAATATAATTATAAATATAATTCACTCTAACACTTTATCAAAAATACTACTATCATCTCTGCATGAATCAATTCATCCCATTAAAAAAACAAAAGAAAAAAACAATTTTCTAAAGAATTCCAAAAAAATTCCCCCCAAAAAATTGTCACTAAAAAAGGAAAATTAAACTTTTGTTATTATATATATTATCACATGTGCAAACGTCTGTCTTATCCGTGACAAACCCTTACACATAATAAATAATGATAATAATCTTCATTTATATAGCGCCAACATATTCTGCAGCGCTTTACAGTTTAACAGTATCAAACACAACAGACATAAGTAACAACGTTAACAATACAATAATTAAAGCGAAATAAAACGACCCTGCTCGTGAGAGCTTACAATCTACAATGAGGTGGGGGAGATACAAAGCACAGGTGTGTAGTTACAATGATGTATTTACAATGTTGGTCCAGCCATCTTCAAGGGGTGGGGGATAGATGGGGATAGTGAATGGGCTACACACACACACAAACATAAAATGAGTGATTAGTGAACGTGGTAGGCCGCTATGAACAAATGTGTTTTGAGCGAGCGCCTAAAACTATGCAAATTGTGGATGGTCCTAATATCTTGGGGTAGAGCATTCCAGAGGATTGGTGCAGCACAGGAGAAGTCTTGGAGTCGGAAGTGGGAGGTACGGAATAGTGCAGAGGTTATTCGAAAGTCATTTGCAGAGCGCAGCGGTCGGTTAGGCCGATAGCCAGAAATGAGGGAGGAGATGTAAGGGGGTGCCGCACTGTGGAGAGCTTTGTGGGTAAGAACATGTACACATTCTCTACGACGTCATTAAGTCCATTTGGACAGAGGCTTTGTAACCTACTGTATATATCCAATAGGACTCTTTACGATTTAATAATTTGTTCCTATTGTTAGCCACTTTTGGTATATGTTCCAGCGGTGTGACCGTGACGCAGAAGCATTTTTTGTACTTCAGCAGAAGATGACGGGACAGACCAGGGCCGGCTCCAGGTTTTTGAGGGCCCCGGGCGAAAGAGTCTCAGTGGGCCCCCCCTTTAACACATACCCAAATTCATGATCGCATATAAACACAGCCATGTAGTATATAACACTGCCCACGTAGTATATAGCAGCCCATGTAGTATATAGCAGCCCACGTAGCATATAGCAGCCCACGTAGTATATAGCAGAGCAGCCCACGTAGTATTTAGCAGCGCCACTCACTCATGCACTGGTAGGACTAGGAGCTCCTCCTGAATCTGCCTCATAACTTCAGCAGCAGCCAGCCAGGGGCGGAGATCACAGCAGAGAACGTGCTCTCTCCCCCCACAAACAATGTCACACTGGCTGCCTTCTCTTAACCCCTATGTGTGCCTGCCTGGCTGCACTCACTGAGTGATAAGATGCTTGTGTCAGAGCTGGCACATAGGGGTTAAGAGAACGCAGCCAGCAGTGACTTTATAGGCGGAGAGAGCATGTTATCTCCTGCTCTGCTCTCCCAGCTGTATCTATGACAGCATGAGTGGGCCCCCCTCTCTCCCCAGGGCCCCGGCATTTGCCCGCTGTGCCGGGTGCTGACGCCGGCCCTGGGACAGACTATGGTTAATCTGCCCATTCTTTGCATTATAGCGGTGATTGCTCATCCGGGTGCTCAATTCCCCGGAAGTTCATCCCACATATTGCAGCCCGCTTCTCCAAGTCACTACATACATAACAAAATCCGTTCTACGTGTGACTCTCTGTTTAAGGCCGGAGTCACACTACCATAGAATAAGGACGAGTGCTATGTGATAAAACATCACATAGCACTCAGACCAGTATTCATCTATGGGGCAGCTCACATCACTGTATTTTTTTCTTGGCCGTTTTCAGTGTGCGAGTAAGATTGTCACCGACACTCGGCCGAGTCTCTGCTCACTCGCACCCATATAAGCCAATGGCTGCGACCAATCAGTGACAGGCTTAGTCGGGCCACGAATTGGCCCCTCCCTACTCACCTCCAGACAGTGCCCCCCTCCTTACTCCCCTCCAGTCAGCGCCAGTGTGTCGTCCCATCCCGGACCAACTTTTTACTATTGATGCTGCCAATGCAGCATCAATAGTAAAAAGATATAATGTTAAAAATAATAAAAAAATTAAAAATTGTGCTATTCTCACCTTCCGATGTCCACCGATGCGCGCAATGTTGCCGCCAGCTTCCATTCCCAGTGATGCATTGCAAAAATACCCAGATGACTTAGCAGTCTCGCGAGACCGCTAAGTCATCTGGGTAATTTCGCAATGCATCACTGGGAACAGAAGCTGGCGGCAGCATCGCGCACATCGTGATAGGTTCGTTGGACGCCGGTGGGCGACTATATAACTATTTTTTACTGTAATTTTTTTTTTAACAGGGATATGGTGCCCACACTGCTATGTACTACATAGGCTGTGTTATATACTGCGTGGGCTGTGCTATATACTGCATGGTCTGTGTTATATACTATGTGGGCTGTGCTATATATTACGTGGGCTGTGTTATATACTGACCGGCTGCTATATACTGCGTGGGCAGTGTTATATACTGCGTGGGCTGTGTTATATACTGCTTGGGCTGTGTTATATACTGCATGGCCTGTGTTATATACTATGTGGGCTGTGTTATATACTACATGGGCTGAGCTATATATATTACGTGGGCTGTGTTATATACTGCCTGGCTGCTATATACTATGTGGGCAGTGTTATATACTACATGGCCTGTGTTATATACTGCGTTAGCTGTGCTATATATTACGTGGGCTGTGTTATATACTGCGTGGACTGTGTTATATACTATGTGGCTGCTATATACTACGTGGTTGCTATATACTATGTGGCTGCTATATACTATGTGGCTGTGCTATATACTACGTGGCTGTCTGTGTTTTGTGAGCTGTGCTATATACTCTGTGGCTGCTATATACTATGTGGCTGTCCTATATACTACGTGGCTGTGCTATATACTACATGGCTGTCTGTGTTATATACTACGTGGCTGTTATATACTGCGTGGCTGTACTATATACTACGTGACTGACTGTGCTATATACTATGTGGCTGTCTGTGTTTTATATACTATGTGGATGTGTTATATACTAGGTGACTGTGCTATATACTACGTGGCTGTGCTAAGTGCGACGTACATACATACATACATACATATTCTAGAATACCCAATGCGTTAGAATCGGGCCACCATCTAGTAAGTTGTTATAACATTAAACTTCCAAAGTGGCATACATTTCACCACAGTAGAAATAGTATGATAGGCACTGATGGGTCTTCCACTACACCCAATCCAGCCGATGCAAACCAAACCAGGAGTGTTCACATTTAAACAAATGAGGGCTCTACACCACAGAAGTGGCATACATTTTATGACAGTAGAAATAGTATAATAGGGACTGTCAGTGTTCACATTTAAGCAAATTAGGGCCTTACACCACAGAAGTGGAATAACTGTCGCAAGAATAGAAATAGTATAATTTGGGCCGACACGTCTTCCACTACACTTAAGCAGATGTAGACCAAACCATGACTGTTCACATTTCCACAAATTTGTGTTAAAAGCAGCAGCCACAGCAGGCACAGAAGCGACACTAAAGATATCACAGAGTGCAGTTACATGATATTAATGCATTACACTAGAAAATGCAATATCACCTAGTCTGTACAGACTGCGATTGGGGTGCAAAAGTCCTTGGAGATCCATGACTTGTTCATCTTGAGGAAAGTTAGGAGGTCTACACTTTCAGGGGGCACCCAGGTGCGATTATCCGTCAGGACACCACCAGCAGCCCTGAAGACTGGTTATGAGAGAACGCTGGCTGCCGGGCTTAATAAAACCTCCAAGGCGTGTGATGCGAGCTCAAGCCACTCATCTATTTTTGAAGACCAAAATGTGAAAGGGTCCAAACCCGCCATGAGTGTATTGATATTCAGTTCTAGATACTTCTTCACCATCCTTGTTATTCGTTCACCACGTGTCAGACTTGAACTCTGTTGTGCTGGTGCATGAGCTGGTCTTAAAAAAAGTGTCACAAGACTCACAGAAATTGCTTCTTCCACTTACACTGCTGCTGCTGCTAATGTTTTAGCATTGACAAATTGACTCGCCAGAGGTTGGAAGTCTAGAGCTGTGATGCGAACTGTGTGCTTCACTGCTGTCTTGGAGAAAAGCTCTCTTAAGGTTGTGTAAAAGCTTGTTTCGATACTCCAGCATTCGTGGGTTCCTTCCCAGGGTGGGAAGCATCTGGCAAAATTTGGTTTTATAACAAGGTGGCAACCCAGTAGTCAGTAGTATTCCTAATCATAACTATACGGAGATCATGTTGCAGATAGTGCAGCAAGAAGGCACTCACATGTCGGGCTCTGCCGTGAGGTCCAAGCCCATGCTGTGTTGGTGGCTGGGTAACAATGAGGCTCGTTTCCTCAAAGCCAGCCAAGAACAACAGAGAGGGAAGGATTATCCTCTTCATCTGACAATTGCTCGCCCATCACCTCTTCTTCCTCAATTTGTTCCTCGGATCTTGCACCTTCGATAACAGTTTGTCTGTTATCACCAGCCACCTTCGTTCACAGTAATCTACCCTCCCTTGTCACCCGCCTGTGTTACGACAGTCTTGAACTTAGAGACAATGTTATCCTTTCTGCATCCTCCTCTGCTTCCTCCTCTTCTTCTGGGACCACCATCTCCTCATGAAAGCTATTCAAAGTCTGCTCCAGCATATAGATGAAGACACAAAAGAGAATAGTAAAACCAAAAACACTCAGTTTGAAAAAATGTTGCAGTAATCCGCAAGTGCTAGTAAAAGATGTAAAAAACAGGGTATTTGGTTGATACGTTTTTTGCAAAAAATGTATACTAAGCTGCTCTACCAATCTTCACGGTATACCCTTATCAGAGCAGTCCTAACTAATGTATGCAATCCCTATCTGATGTATTTAAAAACCTGATCATCTGTATATAACCTGTGTGAACAGGGTTCAGAGAGGAAAAATCCATGTGTGCATACAGGGTAGAACAGCTTTTGTGCAGATAGCCCAAGAGGAGTGGTGGAACTCCCCAGTCTTGTAGACACAAGAGAACAATTATGGAAACAGGAACACATGGGCTACTTGCACAGTGAACAAGTCTGTATGATCATGTTCACACACCACCAAGAAACCTGAAGACACAAAAGAGAATAGTAAAACCAAAAACACTCAGTTTGAAAAAATGTTGCAGTAATCCGCAAGTGCTAGTAAAAGATGTAAAAAACAGGGTATTTGGTTGATACGTTTTTTGCAAAAAATGTATACTAAGCTGCTCTACCAATCTTCACGGTATACCCTTATCAGAGCAGTCCTAACTAATGTATGCAATCCCTATCTGATGTATTTAAAAACCTGATCATCTGTATATAACCTGTGTGAACAGGGTTCAGAGAGGAAAAATCCATGTGTGCATACAGGGTAGAACAGCTTTTGTGCAGATAGCCCAAGAGGAGTGGTGGAACTCCCCAGTCTTGTAGACACAAGAGAACAATTATGGAAACAGGAACACATGGGCTACTTGCACAGTGAACAAGTCTGTATGATCATGTTCACACACCACCAAGAAACCTGAAGACACAAAAGAGAATAGTAAAACCAAAAACACTCAGTTTGAAAAAATGTTGCAGCAATCCGCAAGTGCTAGTAAAAGTTGTAAAAAACAGGGTATTTGGTTGATACGTTTTTTGCAAAAAATGTATACTAAGCTGCTCTACCAATCTTCACGGTATACCCTTATCAGAGCAGTCCTAACTAATGTATGCAATCCCTATCTGATGTATTTAAAAACCTGATCATCTGTATATAACCTGTGTGAACAGGGTTCAGAGAGGAAAAATCCATGTGTGCATACAGGGTAGAACAGCTTTTGTGCAGATAGCCCAAGAGGAGTGGTGGAACTCCCCAGTCTTGTAGACACAAGAGAACAATTATGGAAACAGGAACACATGGGCTACTTGCACAGTGAACAAGTCTGTATGATCATGTTCACACACCACCAAGAAACCTGAAGACACAAAAGAGAATAGTAAAACCAAAAACACTCAGTTTGAAAAAATGTTGCAGTAATCCGCAAGTGCTAGTAAAAGATGTAAAAAACAGGGTATTTGGTTGATACGTTTTTTGCAAAAAATGTATACTAAGCTGCTCTACCAATCTTCACGGTATACCCTTATCAGAGCAGTCCTAACTAATGTATGCAATCCCTATCTGATGTATTTAAAAACCTGATCATCTGTATATAACCTGTGTGAACAGGGTTCAGAGAGGAAAAATCCATGTGTGCATACAGGGTAGAACAGCTTTTGTGCAGATTGCCCAAGAGGAGTGGTGGAACTCCCCAGTCTTGTAGACACAAGAGAACAATTATGGAAACAGGAACACATGGGCTACTTGCACAGTGAACAAGTCTGTATGATCATGTTCACACACCACCAAGAAACCTGAAGACACAAAAGAGAATAGTAAAACCAAAAACACTCAGTTTGAAAAAATGTTGCAGTAATCCGCAAGTGCTAGTAAAAGATGTAAAAAACAGGGTATTTGGTTGATACGTTTTTTGCAAAAAATGTATGCTAAGCTGCTCTACCAATCTTCACGGTATACCCTTATCAGAGCAGTCCTAACTAATGTATGCAATCCCTATCTGATGTATTTAAAAACCTGATCATCTGTATATAACCTGTGTGAACAGGGTTCAGAGAGGAAAAATCCATGTGTGCATACAGGGTAGAACAGCTTTTGTGCAGATAGCCCAAGAGGAGTGGTGGAACTCCCCAGTCTTGTAGATACAAGAGAACAATTATGGAAACAGGAACACATGGGCTACTTGCACAGTGAACAAGTCTGTATGATCATGTTCACACACCACCAAGAAACCTGAAGACACAAAAGAGAATAGTAAAACCAAAAACACTCAGTTTGAAAAAATGTTGCAGTAATCCGCAAGTGCTAGTAAAAGATGTAAAAAACATATAGATGACCTGAATAGTGAGGCTGATGTTGACATCATCAGCGCTAACCATCTTAGTAACCATTTAAAAACTGTGCAGAAGGGTGCAGAGGTTCTTAATTTGTGTCCACTCTGTAAACGTGATATGTGCCACGTCCGTACTGCGTTGACCCAGGCTATACGACATGACATACTGCATCTGGGCTCGCTGCTGCCACAGTTGCTGCAACATGTGCAGAGTTGGCACATCGCATATCAACCTGTTAACTGGCATGGACAAAGACTTCTGTATCGATGCAAGTCGATGATATGAGGGGTGTGAATGGCAGAAATGAGCACACAGCTTATGTGCTTTATGGAGTAGCTCGCTCAGGCCAGGATAGTGACAGAGAAAATGCTGTAATACCAGGTTAAGGACGTGAGCCATGCAAGGCACGTGTGTGAGCTCGCCTCGCCGTAGGACTGCTACAAGGTTTGCATCGTTATCAGACATGCCCTTCCCTGGATGTAGGTTCTGCGGAGACAGCCTTTGATAAAACTCAGCCTAAAGAGCTGTCCACTACTCTTCAGTTGTATGACTGCAATTTCCAAGTCATATCAATTTTGGGATTCACTCTGCAGTGTTGGAACGTGGGTCTTATTAAGTCAGAAGTTGAGGGCGCAGGTGGAGGCCCTAGAGAAGATAGAGGAGGAGGCAGAAGCCATGGAGGAAGTGTTAAATGTAAAAGTTTGTCCTGAAAGCCTTGGGGATTCCAAGACTTGTGGAGCAGCGCCTGCCCCCACAGCAACCAGAGTCACCCAGTGCCCAGTCAGTGAGATGTATCGCCCTTGGGCATGATTACTCGTCCAAGTGTCTGGTGAAATGCACCCTGGCAAACAGTGATTTAGTCAAGGAACTGGTGATGATGTTTGCAATATGCTGGTGTAGTGCAGGCACAGCTTTCTTAGAAAAGTAATGGTGACTGGGCAATTGGTACTGGGGGACTTCGATGGCCATCAGCTTTCAGAAACCATCTGTATCTACCAAACGGAAAGGCTGCATTTCTGTGGCCAACAGATTGGAGATGGTGGAGTTCAACTATCTAACTTTGTCAGGTGTAGGAGGAAACAGTCTTTTACGTGACCACAACTGCGGAACCGTGGGCTGGCTACAGTGCTGAGAGAGAGGTTGTGGTATGGTGAACTGGACAATTTGCTGGACCATGAGAGAGTTGAAGGTGGAGACATTATGGTGGATTGAGAAAGATGGAGTGTGCTGTTCTCAGAGATTGGACAAAAACAGTAGACATGTCCACTTCCTTTACAGCTGACGGTGGGCTCTCAGTCAGCATGACTGGAGCGGGTAAAGAACCCGAGGTTCTGCGGTTGAAGACCTGCGTCTCAATAGTTGGCATGGTAATGGAGGAAGCAGCAGATGCGATTGGGGCGGCTGATGGTTGTTGAGGTCCCCTGGTTCTCACTTTTGCCCACAGTAAAACATGTTGATTTCGTATGTGAAGGTTCATACATGTAGTAGTTAAATTATTGCACCTTTTAACCTCTTTTTTTTTGCAAAGTTGGCAGACTAATTGAGTTGGCTCATCTTTTGCAGAGTCAAAAAAGGCCCAGGTTAGGCAACACTTGCCACCCCTACGAGCCACAGACCCGCAGACTCTGCTGGTAACAGCCACAGTTGTGACTGAGGATGCATTGCTCCTTGTGGCTGCATCACTACATGTCTGTGCCGTATGGCACAACATAACTTCCTCGTCTTCCTCAGATGACCTACTCAACTGTGTACCTCCTATGTTCATGCCAACTGGGATCTAACACCTCATTATGATCATCCTCTGTGTTATCACATTCCTCGCCCTTGGAGTCACTACCCTCCTCTTCCTGCCCTGACAGCACAGTACAGTCCGTGTGAGCCTCAGATATCTGAGTCTCATCAGGATCACCTCCCCCAAGAGGCCACTTGAAGCTGTGCTTACCAACAACTCGAGCACATGCTATTTCTGGGCCTCATCAACAAGGCATACCACTGTGCGTCTGCCAAAGAAAGGTAGTGGAGTAGCCCGTCCAGTAACAGAAGTTTCCCAACGCAAGCAATAAATAGCCAGGTCTTTCACCGGGAAGGAACAACCACGGGAAGGGCAGCATCCAAAAAGGAAAACCACCTATGCCAAAACATGGTATCCATCCACAGACAGCTGTTTCGGCTGTGGATTAAAGGCATCCCCGCATTGCAAGGTCACTGGATCCTGCCAACTATGCCAAGTGTAACGGGGGCCAGGGCTGTAGTCATGACTCTCAATGGTGGCCCTCCGTCACATGCATACAATGTCCCAGTGGTAGTGTACCTTTTTGTCCGCTTTCCTGTCCATCTGGGTCCTCTCTGATTCGCTGACGGTTTCTTTCTTGAGAATCCATACAAAGAGAGACCAGAGTCAAGTTCCCACTTAAAAACAAACGCTTTTACTTGGTTCCTTTCTCAGCTCGTCCTGTTCACATTCAGGTACAGCACAAAATACTTGACACAACATTTTCGGTCCCTGTGCTGTCCCTCTCTTCTTTAGTACTTTACTAGGCACTGCTCCTAATAGCCAGTTTCCTACTCCACACTGATGAGGGGCAAATACCCCAAAACAGCTGTCTGTGGATGGATACCAGGTTTTGGCATAGGTGGTTTTCCTTTTTGGATGCTGCCCTTCCCGTGGTTGTTCCTTCCTGGTGAAAGACCTGGCTATTTATTGCTTGCGTTGAGAAACATGTGATGGTGTCTCCGCGGTGTTGGATGTTTTGATCTCCCTGAGGTCATTCATCCTTATGTTTACAGTAACAGAAGTTGTCAGTTGTCTTTGCATAGGATGTGATGTTGGTTCGCTAGTGCTTTCACAAACAATACCACCTACCCCACATACCCCTTGAACACCAAGCTTAATTCCCCTTCCACCATGGCCTTGCTTTTTCCCAGGCATGTTGCTCAGATAGTGTGGGAGTACAGTATTAAGAGAAAAAAATTAGATTTTATATTCTGCACCACCTCTGCACACAGCTGAATTTCAGCAATAGTAAATTCCAAGGTGAAATATAGCGTGCTGTATTGTGTTATTCACAGAAGATTGAATTGTTTGAGTGTGGATGGGGCCTGTATAACAAAGAAGATATGCTACAAACAATTTGAAAGTCAGATGTCTAATACTATATGATGTTAGGAACTAAAGAATTTTTTTGTGGCCTCTGGATCAGGCCTCTGTAAAACACTAGATGCTGCAAACTATTTTAATGTGAGAAGTCCCTTACTGTATGACACTAGGAACACAATAATTTTTTTGTGGCCTCTGGACAAGGCCTCTATAACACACTACATGCTACAAAATGTTTGAAAGTCAGGTCTCCTACTGTATGTCACTAGGAACAGAAGAATTTCTTGTGGCTTCTGGATCAGGCCTCTACAGCTTAATTTCAACCCAAGAAAATGACAATGTGTTATACGGTGGGTTACCTAACTTTTTGCAACTCATTGATTATAATTTTTTAATGAGCCTTAGGTCTGCAGACAGTTTCATATCACAACAGCACAAAATAGCCAGGTGGGATACAGAAGGCTGTTTTACATTTAGCTAGTGAATAAAAATTATTTAGAATGCTATACTCGTGCATGGAGCACAATAGAAGCAGTGCACAACACACTTGTAGGACACGTGCCCTGCTGGCTTTTGTCTGTGGACCTCAGTAATGGCAAAAAAAAAGTGCTGGAATGTAAATTTAACAGCCACACTGGACACTATCTAGCTACACTATCTGACTAATATACAACCGCCTAGCTAACTAACTAAAATCTTGCTACTAACAGTGCCAGCATCAGGTGCAGTCTCTGCGCTGTTACAGTGTCAAAATGGTGCTAAAACAAGATGTTCAATATTTATATGGAGAGGGACATGTGATTTCAGCAGCCAATGACACAAGCTGTTGTGTCAGGACATTGTGGTTGTTTTCTGTGCCCTGATTGGCTAGCCTCAATGTGCACACATAAAGTTAAGAAACAAAAATTACTCTGAGCTCTGCAAAACCCCTCTCTTCATCAAACACTTGCCCAGCGCTCATGATACACCACCATTATCTTTGCTAAAGTGCTAAAACTACTTTTGTGGCAACGGAAATATTTTCCCGCACTTTTTACCAAATGTTACAGATTTTTTTCCGATTTTATTAAATTTTGCTCGTGTTTCTGATCATGAGTCTGAATGTGCCGAATTTATGTTTTGCTATCGTTTTCTGAACAAATTCACTCATCACTACTCATAATGTTATAGACTTCTGTGTAGCACCTGTGGGTTCAAAATGCTCACTGTACCTCTGGATAAAATCCTTGAGGATTCCAAAATGGGGTCACTTGTGGGATTTTTCACTGTTTATCCACATCAGGGGCTCTCCAACATGACATGATGCCCGCAGACCATCCCATCAAAGTCTGCATTCCAAAACATCACTCCTTCCTTCCGAGCCTTGCCGTACGCTCAAATAGTAGCATTCCTCCACATTTTGGGTAGCGGCATATGCAATAGAAAATTTACAACAAATTTTGGAGTTAATTTTGTCCTGTTACTTTTGTAAAAATAAAACAAATGGGCTAAAAGTACATATTTATTGGTAGAATGCGATTCTTTTATTTTCACAGCTCTACGATATAAACTTTTGTGAAGCACCTATGGGTTCCAGGTGCTCATGTCACATCTAGATAAGTTCCCTAAGGGGTCTAGTTTCCAAAATGGGGTCACTTGTGAGGGTTTTCCACTGTTTAGGCACATCAGGTGCTCTCCAAACGTGACATGGCCTCCACTATCTTTTGCGTTCAAAAAGTCAAACAGCGCTCCTTCCCTTCTGAGCCCACCGTGCGCCCAAACAGTGGATTGTCCCCACATATGGGGTATCAGCATACCAAGGGGAAATTGCATAACAAATTTTTCCATTTTCTCCTGTTACCCTTGGGAAAATAACAAACTTGGAGCTAAAGTAACATTTTTGTGAAAAAAAGTTAAATGTTAATTTTTTCTTTCCACATTGGTTTAGCTCCTGTGAAGCATCATAAGGGTTAATAAACTTCATGAATGTGGTTTTGAGTGCCTTGGGGGTGCAGTTTTTAGAATGGTGTTACTTATGGGTATTTTCTGTCATATAGGGCCCCCAATGTTAGGACTGGCGGAACGCACCAAGACAGATGATATAGATGCGTTCGCAGTCCGGGGTCCACCGTGCAGGTGAAAACCTGCTGCTAGCAATTTGCAGACTATACGGCGGTACACTAAAGTATACACGCGTGGGTTAACCTCACCCAGTGTGAAAGAAGCAATCCTGTTGAGTCACAGGACCGCGGTACCGCACCTAAAGCGCGAGCAAGTAGTCAGCGAACTCAACCCCAACTAGGATTGAAGTCCGATTAGACCCTTGCTGGCACAACACCGCAACTGGGTGTGTAAGGAAACTGAACAACAATATTAAGGCACAAGAGTGCATGCGGTGCCGCACTGACGAACGCCACTAACCACCCAGGCTTGGGTAAGGAAAGCACAGAGGAAGTGCACGGCGCCGTACTGGTGGTCACAGCAACTGGACGCTGTAATGTGTGATTAGTGCTGTAGGATAAGTCTTGCGCTAGATAGCAACCATACACCTTCCGCGAACAGACATTCAATAGGGTAGGGGTATCCAAGGACGACTTGCACTCACAACATACACACATTAACAATTGTAAGACAATACTAGCGCATGGCCGTGCGGTCATGCGCAGTTTATATAGCTGCAGCACAGGAAGTGGCCACAGCACCTTTGCCCTTCCAAGACCTGCCAAGAGGACCAATGGAATGTGCTACAGAGCCTGAGCACATGACCCTCGATCTCCAATGGGAGATCTTACCCTGGGCATGCTCAGTACGTGCAGACAAGGACTTAGTCCCAGAGAAGTCCGCTCGCTGCTGACCAGCACTGACTTTAATGGCAGAGACTGGAGAAGCAGCAGTAACTCTCAGAACAGAGTGAGAATGAGCAAGACGCTGGGACCGACGTCTTTGCTGAGCAGACTCCACTGCGGCTGGACAAGAATAGGAGACCGCAGCGGAGGTGGCTCGAGATTCCCCCTGTGCAGAAGCGGGAACTCGACCCCTAACATTACCCCCCCTCCTTGGGCCTCGCTACGCTCGAAGGCAGCAATGAGCTGCGGAGCCCGAATGTGCTCAGCAGGCTCCCAGGATCTATCCTCAGGGCCGTAACCCCTCCAGTCCACCAAATAAAATTTTTTGCCACGAACCACCTTGTACCTCAAGATAGCGTTCACCTCGTAATCGTCCGTAGACGAACCCGACATCCCAGTAGATGACTCAGAAAACCGGGACATGTAGATGGGCTTAAGGAGGGACACATGAAAGGTGTCGGTGATACCTAGGCGTGGAGGAAGGGCCAGACGGTAAACCACAGGATTAACCTGTTCGAGGACCTTAAAAGGACCTAAGTAGCGAGGTGCAAACTTGGTAGACTCAACTCGCAGCCTGATGTTACGGGCGGAGAGCCACACTAAGTCGCCAGGAGCAAAGGTTGGAGCGGGGCGCCGATGTGCGTCGGCGGAGGACCTCATTCTCTCCTTGGAAGCCTGAATGGCATCCTGAGTGCGATCCCAAATGTCCCGTGCCTCCACAGCCCAGTCTGCCACCCTGGAATCGGCGGAAGACACGGGCATGGGTACAGGTACCCGCGGATGCTGACCATAGTTAAGGAGGAATGGAGTCTGTCCAGTGGAATCAGCGACAGCATTGTTAAGAGCAAACTCCGCCCACGGTAGCAAAGATGCCCAGTCATCCTGCTTAGCAGAAACAAAATGTCGCAGATATGTGACCAAGGTCTGGTTGGCTCTCTCTACCAACCCATTCGTCTCGGGATGATAAGCCGAAGAGAGATTCAACTCGATACTGAGAAGACGACAAAGCTCTCTCCAGAACCGAGACGCAAACTGGGGACCTCGGTCAATGACAATTTTGTCTGGCATACCGTGAAGACGAAAGATGTGTTTGACAAACAACGCTGCCAAGGCCCGTGCAGAAGGTAACTGGGGAAGCGGCACCAAATGCACCATTTTAGAAAAATGGTCGGTGATTACCCAAATAATGGTACAGCCACGAGACTTGGGCAAACCCACAACAAAATCCATCCCGACCATCTCCCAGGGCCTGTCTGCCACCGGCAGAGGGTATAACAAACCAGCTGGCCGTTGTCGGGAAGACTTAGTCTTGGCACAAGAGACACATGCCTGAACGTAGTCTCCGACGTCACGAACCATATGTGGCCACCAGTACATTCTCGCCAGTAACTCAGATGTCCTTTTTGCCCCAAAGTGTCCACCCACTCTGGACGAATGAGCCCAAGAGAGAACCTCCGGACGCAAATTGATGGGAACAAAAGTCTAGCCCGGGGGCACAGACTCTAGCGAAACCGGAGCTACAGTTCTCAGACTCTCCGAAGGGACAATGAGCCGAGGCTCGTCCTCCGCCTCCTCAGCTGACACGAAGGAGCGAGAGAGAGCGTCAGCACGAATGTTCTTCTCCCCGGCGAGATAATGTAGGGTAAAGTGGAACCGGGAGAAAAACAAGGACCATCTGGCCTGACGAGAATTCAGCCGCTGGGCTGTTTGTAAATAGACCAAATTCTTGTGATCCGTGAAAACTTGGAATGGGAACCGAGCACCCTCCAAGAGATGTCTCCACTCCGAAAAGGCCAACTTCATTGCCAGCAACTCTCTATCCCTGATGGAGTAATTTCTCTCCGCTGGTGTGAAGGTCTTTGAGACAAAGAAGCATGGGTGCTTCCGACCCTGAGCATCCTTTTGATAGAGGACTGCTCCAGTGTAAGAGGGTGAACTGTAGTCCCACTGAGAGGGCACTAGGACCCTGTGGTTTTTGCCTGTTGCAGCAGAGGACAGACCTCCCAGAGACAATGTATGCTGCGGGGTGGGGTCTAGTGTCTCGAGTGTAAAGTGAAAGTAGGAAGTGAGAGCTGAGAGAGAAAAGGCGGGAAGAAAAGGAGAAGCTGCTGTGAGATCTTAAAAAGAGACTGTGTGTGGATTTACTGCAAGTGTTTTTGGAGGAAAAGAAGCTTTTGAGAGACTTTTTGTTGCTAACATTCCCCTGGAGAAGAGCTAACCTTTTGTTTAACTCTGTGAGAGACTTGTGTTGCTAACGTTTCCTGGAGAGGAGCTAACCCTTTATCTAAGAAAAGACGGAGACTTTGCTAGGAACCCAGTACGAATTTGGAAGTCTGTGGATTCCCTGTGCATTGAGTGGAGGAACAAGTCTGGACAGACTGCTGATACAGAGACGGACGGATTGTCGTGGAACCATTCCTAGGAGCTACAGAAGCAGAGACTACATCGTGAGACCACTAACTAAGTCCCCGGCGTTTGGGCTCGGCATCGGCCGACAAGACAAGAGGAGCTTGCTGTAACTTATTGGCGCTGAAGATATGAACTGGCTACAGCCTCTGCGGATTCCTGCCTGAGAGGAAATCCATCTCAGGATACGGTACCATAGTTATAGATACCCGGGTATCTCTGCTCAGAGTGTTAAATTGTTACTTTAGAGGTGTATCTTATATTAGAGTTGTGTAAGTTATACTCAATGTGCCATTCCAGGGGCTCCCTTAATAACACTACATTCAATTTACACTTGTTCCTGTTTTTAGTTGCCTGTTAGGTAAATTTCTTACTAGTCTGTTGTAGTACACAGTTCTCAGGAGACCTTTGAGTGGCACAGTGATTTCAGCTGCTGCTGAATTAGTGTATCTTTGGGGTGCATCTGCCTTAATATTCTCCATATTACCTTGATTAATTTGCCTTTGAGTAAATACCGTTGGAGATTTCTGCCTTGGTCTTGGTTTGTGACTCACTGGATCTTATTCGGACCTCTGGTCATTACACCAGCACCAACGGATGAGGCATCCACTTCCAAAAGGAATGGCTTACCCACATCGGGACGATGTAAGATGGGAGCGCTAGCAAAATGGGACTTTATAAAAGTGAAGGCCTTGGAGACCCCTTCGGACCACGATTTGGGATTCGCTCCCTTCTTGGTGAGGGATACCAAGGGAGCTACCAAAGTTGAGAAGTGGGGAATGAACTGGCGATAGTAATTTATGAACCCCATAAAGCGCTGCACCGCTTTAAGAGAATGGGGTTCCTGCCAGTCCATCACTGCTTGTAGTTTGGCAGGATCCATAGCCAATCCCTGGGCCGAGATGATATAGCCCAGGAAAGGCAAGGACTCCTGTTCAAACACACACTTCTCCAACTTTGCATATAAGGAATTTGCCCGTAAGAGTTCGAACACTCTGCCAACATCTCTCCGGTGGGAGTCAATATCTGGAGAGAAGATGAGAATATCATCCAGATAGACTACGACCGAGGTAGAAAGCATATCCCGGAAGATATCGTTGACAAAGTCCTGAAAAACGGCTGGGGCATTACAGAGCCCGAAAGGCATCACCAGGTACTCATAGTGCCCATCCCTGGTATTGAAAGCCGTTTTCCACTCGTCCCCCTCACGGATGCGAATCAGATTGTAGGCACCCCGCAGATCTAATTTGGTGAATATTTTAGCTCCCCTTAATCTGTCAAAGAGCTCCGATATCAGGGGCAACGGGTATTTGTTCTTAATAGTGATAGCATTGAGACCCCTGTAATCGATGCAAGGACGTAACTCCCCGTTCTTCTTTTGCACGAAGAAGAATCCCGCCCCTGCCGGAAACACTGACTTCCTTATAAACCCTCTTGCCAAATTCTCCTGAATGTATTGAGACATAGCCTCCGTCTCAGGGAGAGAGAGGGGATATGCCCTTCCCCGAGGAGGTTCGGCTCCCGGCAAGAGGTCGATAGGACAGTCGTAAGGGCGATGGGACGGTAGAGTCTCAGCAGCCTTTTTAGAGAACACGTCTGCATAACACCAATAATACCTGGGAAGTGATGAAAGATCTGCGGGTACCTCGGTAGTAGAGACCTGTACACACTCACTCACACACCTGCCCAAACAAGACTTACTCCAACCCAATATTCTCCCTGAGGACCACTCAATATGTGGGGAGTGGAAACAGAGCCAGGGTATTCCCAGCAAAATCTCATCCATTCCCTCAGGAAGGACAAGAAGGGAAATAATCTCCTGGTGGGAAGGAGATATGGACAGCGAGAACGGAACTGTCTGGTGTGTGATTTGCAGTGGGAGTGTCGCCCCATTCACAACTCTAACCGTTATTGGTTTGGCGAGCATGACTAGTGGTATAGCATGACGTGTAGCAAAAGCAGAGGACATGAAGTTTCCCTCTGCTCCTGAATCCACACAAAGCTCGACTGTTAGAGTGGAGGAGCCTAACAGGATTGTCCCTTTAAAGGACAGTTTGGAGGAGAATGCTGCTGTGTCTAGTGAACCTCCCCCAATGGTTACTAGACGCGATCGTTTCCCGACCGCCGCGGACATTTATTGGCGTAATGTCCATGTTGTTGACAGTTATTACAAACCACGGGTACTCGAGTGGCTAGAGATTTAGGTCCCGCTCGAGAAACCTCCATGGCCTCATGGGAATCTGACGCCAAGACAGGGGATTCCAGAGGTCTGGCGAAAGTTGGAGCCAGACGAAACCTCTGCCTACACTGGGTACGCTCCAACCTCCGCTCGTGAAAACGTAGGTCGATGCGGGTAGACACAGAAATAAGTTCCTCCAGTGTGGCCGGTATCTCCCTAATGGCCAAGGCGTCCTTCACATGGTCTGCCAGTCCCCTCCAGAACACCGGAATAAGAACTTTGTCTGGCCACTCTAACTCTGAAGCTAGAGTCCGGAACTGGATGGCAAACTGGCTGACCACGGACGTACCCTGTGTAATAGACAACAATTGGAGTGCGGTGTCGTGGGTAACCCGAGGCCCTAAAAAGACCTGCTTCAGAGTGTCCAAGAAGAGAGGAGCACTCTGTACCACACGATCATCTCGCTCCCAGAGTGGCGTTGCCCACTCCAACGCCCTGCCCGACAAGAGAGATAGGATAAATCCCACTCTCGCCCGCTCCGTAGGAAAACGTGACGCCAGGAGCTCAAGATGTATAGAGCACTGGCTCACGAATCCGCGACAACGTTTACTGTCGCCAGCAAACTTGTCAGGAAGCGGGAGACGAGATAAAGTCGGAGCAGGGGTGGCAGCGGACAAACTGGCTGCGGCTACACTTGCAGCCTGCACAGCTACAGCAGTGACATCCACAGCTGAGGTTGTACGCTCAAGAGCCGCCAACCTTCCCTCCAGCTGCTGGATGTACCGCTGTAAATGCTGGTCGTCCGTCATTTTACTAGCCAGACCCTGGCGCTAGTATTCTGTTAGGACTGGCGGAACGCACCAAGACAGATGATATAGATGCGTTCGCAGTCCGGGGTCCACCGTGCAGGTGAAAACCTGCTGCTAGCAATTTGCAGACTATATGGCGGTACACTAAAGTATACACGCGTGGGTTAACCTCACCCAGCGTGAAAGAAGCAATCCTGTTGAGTCACAGGACCGCGGTACCGCACCTAAAGCGCGAGCAAGTAGTCAGCGAACTCAACCCCAACTAGGATTGAAGTCCGATTAGACCCTTGCTGGCACAACATCGCAACTGGGTGTGTAAGGAAACTGAACAACAATATTAAGGCACAAGAGTGCATGCGGTGCCGCACTGACGAACGCCACTAACCACCCAGGCTTGGGTAAGGAAAGCACAGAGGAAGTGCACGGCGCCGTACTGGTGGTCACAGCAACTGGACGCTGTAATGTGTGATTAGTGCTGTAGGATAAGTCTTGCGCTAGATAGCAACCATACACCTTCCGCGAACAGACATTCAATAGGGTAGGGGTATCCAAGGACGACTTGCACTCACAACATACACACATTAACAATTGTAAGACAATACTAGCGCATGGCCGTGCGGTCATGCGCAGTTTATATAGCTGCAGCACAGGAAGTGGCCACAGCACCTTTGCCCTTCCAAGACCTGCCAAGAGGACCAATGGAATGTGCTGCAGAGCCTGAGCACATGACCCTCGATCTCCAATGGGAGATCTTACCCTGGGCATGCTCAGTACGTGCAGACAAGGACTTAGTCCCAGAGAAGTCCGCTCGCTGCTGACCAGCACTGACTTTAATGGCAGAGACTGGAGAAGCAGCAGTAACTCTCAGAACAGAGTGAAAATGAGCAAGACGCTGGGACCGACGTCTTTGCTGAGCAGACTCCACTGCGGCTGGACAAGAATGGGAGACCGCAGCGGAGGTGGCTCGAGATACCCCCTGTGCAGAAGCGGGAACTCGACCCCTAACACCCAAGGTCACTTTAAATGTGATGTGGTCCCTAAAAAAATGGTTTTGTAAATTTTGTTGTAAAAATGAGAAGTCGCTGGTTGACTTTTAAGCCTCATAACTTCCTAACAAAAAAAAATTATGTTTCAAAAATTGTGCTGATGTAAAGAAGACATGTGGGAAATGTTATTTATTGACTATTTTGTGTGACATACCTCTCCGATTTAAGGACATAAGAATTAAAGTTTGAAAATGGCAACATTTTCAAATTTTTCGCCAAATTTCCAATATTTTCATAAACAAACGCAAGTCATATCGAAGAAATTTTACCACTCTCATGAAGTAGAATAAGTCATGAGAAAACGGTCTCAGAATTAGTGGGATCCATTAAAGTGTTCCAGGGTTATAACCACATAAAATGATGCTGGTCCAAATTAAAACAAAATTGGCTTTGTCATTATGGTAAAAAAATTGGTGTCACATCCTTCAAAAAATGAATATGCAACATAAAAATTTGTTGCAATTGTGGTCATCTTATCCGAGAATAATAGTAGTGTCAACTGATATTGTAGCGCTGACTTCTTGGAGGTATATGAGACCAGTGTTTGGCCAAAAAAGTCAGTAATTAAAGTGAACAAGGTTTTGGCTCATTTGGTGACCAAAAATGGATTGTGCTGCTGCTGCACAGAGACTTGTAGATTTTGTCAAGAGAGTATTTGAGGCTTGATCATGTCCATCTTGATGCACTTGGCATGGACGTATGGATATTGGGATTCTGGGACAGCAGTAAACAAGCTTCTGACGTGTGGTGGGACCAGCCTGTGTAGGATGTCACACGGTCGGGTCTGTGGTGGAGAATAGGTCTGGGTCAGAGGCTCGTTAAGTGTCGTGTCTTTTTGCATGAAGGGACTATTGAGGGGATAATGACTTTGGTTATATCTCAATATAACTGGTGGCATAGGGCCAGAATAGTTAGAGGTGTTAACCATGTGGTGTTAATACCTTACTCTCTGGGCTGGTGTTGTGCATCCAGGGAATGTTATCTAGGATGTGGTGTGTTTGCCTCTGGCCTAGGCTTATTAAGCCTTTAGGTATTTAAAAATGTTTATTGTTGTGGGGTCGCCAATGTTGTGGCCCCTCTGGGTTTTGTTATATTATAATTTAAGAAAAGGCTGCTGTGGCCATTTTACCCAAGTCGCAAGCAGTCATGAGTCTATTTGCATATGGAAGGAGCTATTTTTGTCAAAAGAATAATTCAACAACTGAATCCCTCTTAGCTTGTTAAGAACATTGTGATACACTATGAACTACTATGGCCTATTAGATAATGATAGTGCCTATGATGTAACTCCGACATTTTACATGGATTAACAGATGTCCTAGACACATTATGATGAGTATTAAAGGAAATCTGTCAGTAGGATCAATCTGCCGAAACCGAAAGCTGAGTAAAATTATACCTTAATATCTTCCATCCGATGTCTTCTTCCAGAGAAATACACACATTTTTCTTAATCAGTAAATGAGTTACTCAGATATATGGGCAGAACATAGATCGCTTAGAAAATATACCTCCTACTGTAGCTTAATTTAAATAAAAAGTGGGCATTACCAATGTGAGACATGTAGATCAGGAGAGCAGACTGTCAGTCATTACTAGTGTTGAGCGATACCTTCCGATATCGGAAAGTATCGGTATCGGTTTGGATCGGCCGATATTCAAAAAATATCGGATATCGCCGATACCGATACCCGATCCCAATGCAAGTCAATGGGACCAAAATATCGGAATTAAAATAAACCCTTTCTTTCCTTGTAGGTTCATTCTACATGAAGGAAAACAACTAAGAATAATGTAGGATGTATGGGGGAGGTGGCGGAGACATTAAAGGCAATGAGGATTAGTCCAATCAAATAGAATAGCATGATTTTTTTTTTTTTTAAAGACGTTCGGATTGAAAAAGATATTGACTATGTAATTTTTTTTTTATTTTGTCAGATATTGATGTTTCACTATTCCACGACCTTCCCCTTCTTTTTTTTCCTTTTCCCACACTTTCATCTTCATCATCATCAGCATCTTTGACATCAACTTCTTCACCTTATTCATCTTCTTCTTCATCTTCTACCTATTTTTTTTTTTTATTACATTCTTCATATTCATTTTCTTCAACTATTATTATTCTTCCTATTCTACATATTCTTTTTATTCCACTGTTATTATTCTTCCTATTCTACTTCTTCATCATATTCTCATTTGTGACAGGCATTCCCGTAGTTGTTATCTATAAAAGTTGGAAGATTACACCTTCCGTTCTGCCAGTCACAAAAGTTACATTTGTCCGCGTTCAGTTTGGCCTGCAGCATCAGGCTTTATCCAGGGGCACCACGAGGAGGAACGGACTCACCCCCATACACTGCTTAGTCTTCTTCTGCATATAATTTAGATAATATCTTTTGCTCTGATATTAAGTGTTATGCTTAATGTTCTTCTGCTCTTTGTTCTGCAGCCTCTTGTTCTTCTGCTTCTCGGTCTTCCATGTCGTCGTCTCCAGGGTCGTCGTCTTCAGTGTCGTCATCTCCGCCGTCGTCGTCTCCGCCGTCGTCGTCTCCGTCGTCGTCTCCGCTGTCGTCGTCGTCGTCATCGGGGTGGTCTTCCGGGTCGTCGTCGTCGTCATCGGGGTGGTCTTCCGGGTCGTCGACTTTAGGGTCTTAAACTTGGAAATGTAGCAGAAGGTACAAGAAGGCTGAGAAAATGCCAAGAACCAGCTGATGGAACTGGAACTTGGATGGCTACCCGAAGGTTCAAGAGCCTATGGAACTACCGAGGACCAGCTGATGTTAATGGAACCCGGTTACTAAGCAGGAGGTACCCGTGCTAAAAAGCACTACCAAGGACCGCCTGACGTTGGCGGAACTCGGATACCCAGAAGGAGGCACCTAAGCCAAAGGCTCTGCCCGGAACCAGCTGACGTTACTGGAACCAGGATGGGGAGCAGAAGGTACAAGAGCAAAAGACACTGCCGAGAACCAGCTGACGGTACTGGAACCCGGATGGGTAGCCGAAGGTCCAAGAGCCAATGGAACTACCGAGGACCAGCTGACGTTACTGGAACCCGGTTACTAAGCAGGAGGTACCCGTGCCTGAAAGCACTACCAAGGACCACCTGACGTTGGTGGAACTTGGATACCCAGAAGGAGGCACCTAAGCCAAAGGCTCTGCCCGGAACCAGCTGACGTTACTGGAACCAGGATGGGGAGCAGAAGGTACAAGAGCAAAAGACACTGCCTAGAACCAGCTGACGGTGCTGGAACCAGGTGGTGGACCCGAAGGCCCACAGGAGAGGAGAGAACAGCTAGGCCGCGAGGCAGCCGCAGTTACCGAACCCCAACAGTCCTACAGGGGGAGCTGGGCCTACTGGCACTACAGAACCAGCCTTGACTACCAGTTCACGCAGCCCACATAGGAAGCTCCTAAACTGGAGGCACCCTGGAGTTGGCTAACTCGACCGCACCACGACGGGGCAAGCATAGGCGTCTCAGTGAAGTTGACACAACCCGGAAACAGCTGACGGTGCTGAAACCAGGCTTGGCACGAGGGAGTACCTGTGACAAGAACACTGCCGAGAACCAGCTGGCGGTGCTGGAACCCGGATGCGTTGCCCCAGTGTGCAAGAGCCAATGGCACGACCGAGGACCAGCTGACGGTGCTGGAACCCGGTTACTAAGCTGTAGGTGCCCGCGCTTAAAAGCACTACCAAGGACCGCCTGGCGTTGGCGGAACTCGGATACCCAGGAGGAGGCACCTAAGCCAAAGGCTCGGCCCGGAACCAGCTGACGGTGCTGGAACCAGGTGGTGGACCCGAAGGCCCACAGGAGAGGAGAGAACAGCTAGGCCGCGAGGCAGCCGCAGTTACCGAACCCCAACAGTCCTACAGGGGGAGCTGGGCCTACTGGCACTACAGAACCAGCCTTGACTACCAGTTCACGCAGCCCACATAGGAAGCTCCTAAACTGGAGGCACCCTGGAGTTGGCTAACTCGACCGCACCACGACGGGGCAAGCATAGGCGTCTCAGTGAAGTTGACACAACCCGGAAACAGCTGACGGTGCTGAAACCAGGCTTGGCACGAGGGAGTACCTGTGACAAGAACACTGCCGAGAACCAGCTGGCGGTGCTGGAACCCAGATGCGTTGCCCCAGTGTGCAAGAGCCAATGGCACGACCGAGGACCAGCTGACGGTGCTGGAACCCGGTTACTAAGCTGTAGGTGCCCGTGCTTAAAAGCACTACCAAGGACCGCCTGGCGTTGGCGGAACTCGGATACCCAGGAGGAGGCACCTAAGCCAAAGGCTCGGCCCGGAACCAGCTGACGGTGCTGGAACCAGGTGGTGGACCCGAAGGCCCACAGGAGAGGAGAGAACAGCTAGGCCGCGAGGCAGCCGCAGTTACCGAACCCCAACAGTCCTACAGGGGGAGCTGGGCCTACTGGCACTACAGAACCAGCCTTGACTACCAGTTCACGCAGCCCACATAGGAAGCTCCTAAACTGGAGGCACCCTGGAGTTGGCTAACTCGACCGCACCACGACGGGGCAAGCATAGGCGTCTCAGTGAAGTTGACACAACCCGGAAACAGCTGACGGTGCTGAAACCAGGCTTGGCACGAGGGAGTACCTGTGACAAGAACACTGCCGAGAACCAGCTGGCGGTGCTGGAACCCAGATGCGTTGCCTTGCCTATTAAAGATTGTCTTCCTAGAGCCCCAACTAGCGGTGTTGGAGCAAAGGGTAAGCAGGGGGAGATGAGTGTAGGCCGAAGCCTGCACTGGAGGCAGCTTTGTGTCTGCGTTGCGTTTGCAGGACACTTTGCCGGCTACACACTGGGGGAACAGCTGGCGTAGCTGAACCCCACTAACACAATGGCATGTGTTTTTCTCTGTGCAGCTAGCACTTGCGGGCAAAAACTAGCGATGTTAGAGCCCGTGTTGAAGCAGGAGGAGGAGGAGAGGAGCAGAGTGTAGGCCGAAGCCTAGTTGAACCAATTTCAAAGGAAACCTTTAACCCCCCCCTCAGGTGTTACAAAGTACAAGAGACACACCTTGTGCAGTATTAATGCTGCACAAGTGAAAGGTTGCTCTATTAATTTGTCTACTTGCACACGCTGAATGAAAGACATACACAATTTACCCCATTCTACAGTCAAACTGTAGTGGATGCGTGACTTGGTTTTTTGATGAGACGCAGCACAGGTGTCCAAAATAACGCCTTGGTGCTTGGCGCAGCTTCCTGAGCGTTGTTATTTGCTGTACAGGAGTCTGCGCTCTTGTGTTATCCCTTGGCAATGCCCTGTTAGCGCTGCCCATCTTATGACATCATTTCATGTTGGCCGTTGCGGTTAACGATGGCCATAAATCCCAGACCCACAGTGTCTTTTCATAAAGCCACACTGCGGTGCTGGGATTCGTGGCCTTGAGCTGTAAATATTTTGGCCGCTCACACACGTCCTTACACCTGCTTCAGACTGGGCGGCCTCTGCTGATCCCTTCTCGCATGCCGCGGCCATGAGGCTGCACAGTCTGAAGAAGGCGGAAGGAGATGAGTTAAGACAGGCGAAGATATGCACTGCTCGTGCCCATCAATCACACCCTCGCAGTCAAAATAATTAAGACAACGAGGAGCATTTTATTCAGGCAGGGCGGACGAACAGGCGCAAGTAGCCAACCAATGATGTCAGAAGACGGGAAGCGCTACCAAGGGGGGTGCTGCGTATCATTAGAAAGGAAAGTCACACCTCAGGGACAGTGGAATGGTCTCAAAGAGACACATTTTGTACGTGTTGAGTTCCACGTGGGCAAGGAGAAAACATCAGCCACCTTGTACAAATGCAGCAGTACTGCTGTACAAGGTGGCTGTTATACATAGAAACACCTGGGGGTGGGGGCCAGGCTCCCTTCAATTTCAGTTCATGTGCCTGCGTGGCGTTTGCAGGTCACGTTGCAAGCTACACAGCAGGGGAACAGCTGGCGTTGCTGAACCCCACTAACACATTGGCTGGTGTTTTTCTCTGTGCAGATCGCATGTCCGGGCAAAAACTGGCGGTGTTAGAGCCCAGGGTCAGCAGGAGGAGGAGAGGAGCAAAGTGTAGGCCGAAGCCTGCACTGGTGGCAGCTTTTGGTCGGTTGTGCCAGCGTGGCTTGTGCTGGACACGATGCCGGCTACACAGCGGGGGAACAGCTGGCGGTGCTGAACCCCACTAACACATTGGCTGGTGTTTTTCTCTGTGCAGCTAGCATTTCCGGGCAAAAACTAGCGGTGTTTGAGCCCAGGGTCAGCAGGAGGAGGAGAGGAGCAAAGTGTAGGCCGAAGCCTGCACTGGTGGCAGCTTTTGGTCGGTTGTGCCAGCGTGGCTTTTGCTGGACACGATGCCGGCTACACAGCGGGGGAACAGCTGGCGGTGCTGAACCCCACTAACACATTGGCTGGTGTTTTTCTCTGTGCAGCTAGCATTTCCGGGCAAAAAGTAGCGTTGTTAGAGCCCAGGGTCAGCAGGAGGAGGAGAGGAGCAGAGTGTAGGCCGAAGCCTAGTTGAACCAATTTCAAAGGTTACCTTTAACCCCCCCTCAGGTGTTACAAAGTACAAGAGCCACTCCTTCTGCAGCATTAATGCTGCACAAGTAAAGGGTTGCTCTATTAATTTGTCTACTTGCACAAGCTGAATGCAACACGTACACTATTTAGCCCATTATACTGTTAAACAGTAGTGGAGGCGTGACTTGTCTTTTTAAAGAAAAGCAGCACAGGTGTCGAAAACAACACCTTTTTGCATGGGCGCAGCTTCCTGAGCGTTGTTAGTTGCTGTACAGGAGTCTGCGCTCTTGTGATCCTTTGGCCATGCGCTGTGAGCGCTTCCTGTCTTATGACCTCATTTCATGTTGGCCGTTGCGGTTAGCGGTGGACATGAATCCCAGACCCACAGTGTGTTTTCAAAAAATCACACTGCGTGGCTGGGATTCGTGGCCTTGTGCAGTAAATATGTTTGACGCTCACACATGTCCTTACACCTGCTTCAGACTGGGCGGCCTCATCTGATCCCTTATCGCCTGCCGCGGCCATGAGGACACCCAGTCTGAAGAAGGCGGAAGGAGATGAGTGAACACAGGCAAACATATGCACTGCACATGCCCATCAATCACACCCTCGCTGTCCATAAAAATAAGACACCGAGGGGCGTTGTTTCGAGCAGGGGAGATGCACAGGCGCAGCCAGCTAACCAATGATGTCAAAAGACGGGCAGCGCTAACAAGGGTGGTGCTGCGTGTCATTACAAAGGAAAGTCACACCTCAGGGACATTGTAATGGTCTCTAATGAGACACATTTTGTACGTGTTGAGTTCCACGTGGGCAAGGAGAAAAAGTCAGCCACCTTGTACAAATGCAGCAGTACTGCTGTACAAGGTGGCTGTTATACATAGAAACACCTGGGGGTGGGGGGCAAGCTCCCTTCAATTTCAGTTAATGTGCCTGCGTGGCGTTTGCAGGTCACGTTGCAAGCTACACAGCAGGGGAACAGCTGGCGTTGCTGAACCCCACTGACACATTGACTGGTGTTTTTCTCTGTGCAGATTGCATGTCCGGGCAAAAACTAGCGGTGTTAGAGCCCAGGGTCAGCAGGAGGAGGAGGAAAGGAGCAAAGTGTAGGCCGAAGCCTGCACTGGTGGCAGCTTTTGGTCGGTTGTGCCAGCGTGGCTTGTGCTGGACACGATGCAAGCTACACAGCAGGGAAACAGCTGGCGTTGCTGAACCCCACTAACACATTGGCTGGCGTTTTTCTCTGTGCAGCTAGCATTTCCGGGCAAAAACTAGCGTTGTTAGAACCCAGGGTCAGCAGGAGGAGGAGAGGAGCAGAGTGTAGGCCGAAGCCTAGTTGAACCAATTTCAAAGGTTACCTTTAACCCCCCCTCAGGTGTTACAAAGTACAAGAGCCACTCCTTCTGCAGCATTAATGCTGCACAAGTAAAAGGTTGCTCTATTAATTTGTCTACTTGCACACGCTGAATGCAACACGTACACTATTTAGCCCATTATACTGTTAAACAGTAGTGGAGGCGTGACTTGTCTTTTTAAAGAAAAGCAGCACAGGTGTCGAAAACAACACCTTTTTGCATGGGCGCAGCTTCCTGAGCGTTGTTAGTTGCTGTACAGGAGTCTGCGCTCTTGTGATCCTTTGGCCATGCGCTGTGAGCGCTTCCTGTCTTATGACCTCATTTCATGTTGGCCGTTGCGGTTAGCGGTGGACATGAATCCCAGACCCACAGTGTGTTTTTAAAAAATCAAACTTTGGTGCTGGGATTTGTGCCCTGGTGCACTAAATATGTTTGCCGCTCACACATGTCCTTACACCTGCTTCAGACTGGGCGGCCTCATCTGATCCCTTCTCGCATGCCGCGGCCATGAGGCTGCACAGTCTGAAGAAGGCGGAAGGAGATGAGTTAAGACAGGCGAAGATATGCACTGCTCGTGCCCATCAATCACACCCTCGCAGTCAAAATAATTAAGACAACGAGGAGCATTTTATTCAGGCAGGGCGGACGCACAGGCGCAACTAGCCAACCGATGATGTCAGAAGATGGGAAGCGCTACCAAGGGGGGTGCTGCGTATCATTAGAAAGGAAAGTCACACCTCAGGGACAGTGGAATGGTCTCAAAGAGACACATTTTGTACGTGTTGAGTTCCACGTGGGCAAGGATAAAAAGTCAGCCACCTTGTACAAATGCAGCAGTACTACTGTACAAGGTGGCTGTTATACATAGAAACACCTGGGGGAGAGAGGGCCAGGCTCCCTTCAATTTCAGTTCATGTGCCTGCGTGGCGTTTGCAGGACACGTTGCCAGCTACACAGCAGGGGAACAGCTGGCGTTGCTGAACCCCACTAACACATTGGCTGGTGTTTTTCTCTGTGCAGCTAGCAGTTCCGGGCAAAAACTAGCGGTGTTTGAGCCCAGGGTCAGCAGGAGGAGGAGAGGAGCAAAGTGTAGGCCGAAGCCTGCACTGGTGGAAGCTTTTGGTCGGTTGTGCCAGCGTGGCTTGTGCTGGACACGATGCCGACTACACAGCAGGGGAACAGCTGGCGGTGCTGAACCCCACTGACACATCACCTAGTGTTTTTTCTGTGTAGACAACACTTCCAGGTGTCAACTGACAGTGTTGAAACCCAGGGAATCAAAGAGGAGCAGAGTGTAGGCCGAAGCCTGCAGTGGAGCAAGTTGAAAGGGAACCTTTAACCCCCCCCCCCAGGCATTTGTTGCTGAAAGAGCCATCTTGTACAGCAGTAATACTGCACATGGAAAATGGTGGCTCCGAAAATTATGCTCCTTGCAAACGCTGAAGTACACACTCATATAATGTGTCCCCTCACACCGTCAAACCATCCCGGAAGTGGGACTTTCCTTTGTAATGTGACACAGCACAGCCGTCATTCCAACCCCCTTGGTGCCGTGCGCCACCTCCTCAACGTTGTTTGGTTCTGTCACGGAGCCCGCGCTGTAATGTTATCCCTTGGCCATGCACAGTTAGCGGTGCCCGTCTTCTGACATCATTTAGGTGTCAGGCTGGCAGTGCCTGTGCGTCAAAGCTGCCCGAGATCCAACCTTGCAGTGTCATCAAATGTAATCCCACTGCGGGCCAGGGATCCATGGGCATGCGCAGTGCATATCATCGCCTCTCACTCACCTCCTTCATGCTTCTTCAGACTGTGTGGCGTCACGGCCGTGGCATGCTATTAGGGATCAGCTGACGCCGCCTAGTCTGAAGAAGCATGAAGAAGGGGAATGAGAGGCTAGTATATGCACTGCGCATGGCCATGGATACCAGGCCCACTGTGGGATCACATTAGACGACACTGCGAGGTGGGATTTCGGGCAGCGTGGACGCACAGGCGCAGCCAGGACGACAACAAATGATGTCAGAGGACGGGCAGCGCAAACTGTGCATGGCCAAGGGATAACATAACAGTGCAGGGTCCATGACGGAATCAAACAACGCTAAGGAGGCAGCGCACGGTGCCAAGGGGGTAGCAATGACGGCTGTGCTGCGTCACATTACAAAGGAAAGTCCCACCTCTGGGAAGGTTGGACGGTGTGAGGGGACACATTACATGAGTGTGTAGTTCAGCGTTTCCAAGGAGCATAATTTCAAGAGCGACCTTTCCCTTGTGCAGTATTAGTGCTGCACATGGTGGCTCTTTCAGTAACAAACGCCTAGGGGGGGGGGGGACAGGTCCCCTTACATTTTAGTTGTGCCAGCGTGGCGGTCGCATGACACGTTGCCGGATACACAGCTGGGGATCAGCTGACGTTACTGAACCCCAATAACAGAGGAGCGACTGTTGACTGTGCACACAGCACTTCCAGGCACCAACTGGCGGTGTTAGAGCCCAGGGACAGCAGGAGGAGCAGATTGGAGGTATTACCGCACACACAGCTGGGGATCAGCTGACGTTACTGAACCCCAATAACAGAGGAGCGACTGTTGACTGTGCACACAGCACTTCCAGGCACCAACTGGCGGTGTTAGAGCCCAGGGACAGCAGGAGGAGCAGATTGGAGGTATTACCGCACACACAGCTGGGGATCAGCTGACGTTACTGAACCCCAATAACAGAGGAGCGACTGTTGACTGTGCACACAGCACTTCCAGGCACCAACTGGCGGTGTTAGAGCCCAGGGACAGCAGGAGGAGCAGAGGAACAGAGTGTAGGCCGAAGCCTGATTGGAGCAAGTTGAAAGGGAACCTTTAACCCCCCCCCCCAAGACGTTTGTAGCTGAAAGAGCCATCTTGTGCAGCGCTAAGGATGCAAAAGGAAAAGGTTGCTCTTTTAATTATGCTCCTTGCAAACACAGAAGTAAACACTAAAAATGTGTCCCCTTATACCGTTAAACCGTCACGGAGGTGCGAATTTCCTTCGTAATGGGACACAGCACAGCTGTCATTCCTATCCCCTTGGTGCCATGTGCTGCCTCCTCAGCGTTGTTTTAAACTGTCACGGAGCCTGCGCTGTTCTGTTATCCCTTGGCCATGCCCAATTAGCGCTGCCTGTCTTCTGACATAATTTGGTGTCAGGCTGTCAGTGCCTGTGCGTCCACGCTGCTCCAGATCCCACCTCGCAGTCTCGTCTAACGTAATCCCACTGCGGGCCTTGGATCCATGGGCATGCACAGTGCATATCCTCGACTCTCACTCCCCTCCTTCCCTCTTCTTCAGACTGTGCGTTGTCACGGCCGTGGCATGCTATTAGGGATCAGCTGACGGCGCACAGTCTAAAGAAGGCGGAGGGAAATGAGCGAGAGCCCGAGGGGAAGATATGCACTGCGCATGCCCATGGATCCCAGGCCCGCAGTGTGACTCAATCAGAAGACACTGCGAGGCGGGATCTATGGCAGCGCGGCCGCACAGGCGCAGCCAGCCTGACACCAAATTATGTCAGAAGACAGGCAGCGCAAATAGGGCATGGCCAAGGGATAACAGAACAGCGCAGGCTCCGTGACAGCTTAAAACAATGCTGAGGAGGCAGCGCATGGCACCAAGGGGGTAGGAATGACGGCTGTGCTGCGTCACATTACGAAGGAAAGTCCCAGCTCTGGGACGGTATAACGGTATCAGTGAACACATTTTATAAGTGTTAAGTTCTGCGTGTGCAAGGAGCCCCAAAAAAATAGCTACCTTTTCCTTGTGCAGCATTACTGCTGCACAAGATGGCTCTTTCAGTAACAAACGACGGGGGGGGGGGCAGGTTCCCTTACATTCAGGTTGTTGTGCCAGCGTAGCGGTCGCAGGACACATTGCCGGCTACACAGCTGGGGATCAGCTGACGTTACTGAAACCCAATAACACTGGGTCGTATGTTTTGACTGTGCAGCCTGCACTTCTGAGCCGCAACTGGCGGTGTTGGAGCCCAGGAATAGCATTTCAGGTGGTAGAAAGATGAACACAGCAGAAGACCTGGATGACACCCAATTAATTAATCAGGCAGAGGAGTGGCAAATTCCTGCGAGATCCATGCCTGGTTCATTTTCAGGAAAGTAAGCCGGTCAACGTTATCGGAGGATAGTCGCATGCGACGGTCTGTTAGTACACCACCTGCGGCACTAAAGACACGTTCCGATAAGACACTAGCCGCAGGGCAAGCCAGCACCTCCAATGCATACTGACTTAGCTCTGGCCATGTATCCAGCTTAGAGACCCAAAACTTGAACGGGGAAGAGCCGTCGGGGAGTACAGTAAGAGGGCAAGCCATGTAGTCTGTCACCATCTGACGGAACCGTTGCCTCCTGCTGACTGGAGCCGCCGGTGATGGTGTAGACATTTGGGGCGGGCACACAAAAGTGTGCCAGAGTTGTGCCATACTCGGCTTGCCTTGGGCAGAGGCACTGCTTCTGCTCCCTCTTTGGGCAGAGCCTCCCCCACTGCCTCGACGCACTGAGCTGCTTTGTAAAGCACTAGCAGCACTCCTCTCAGTTGGACAGGAGAAGATGATGGAATTCACCAGTGTGTCGTGGTACTCCCGCAATTTACGCTCCCGGGTCAACGCAGGGATGAGGTTTTGGACGTTGTCCCGATAGCGAGGATCGAGGAGGGTGAACACCCAATAATCAGGCATGTTGAGAATGTGGTCGATGCGGCGGTCATTTCTCAGGCACTGCAGCATAAAATCCACCATGTGCTGCAGAGTGCCAACCGGCCCAGAAACGCTGTCCCCTGCTTGAGACATGATCTCTGCCCGCTCGTCATCACCCCACCCTCGCTGTACACACTGACCACTGGACAATTGTGTCGCTCCCTCCTCTGGACGGATCTCTTCCTCGTCCATTGACTCCTCCTCATCCTCCTCACAAATTGGCCCCTGCGTACCCCTTTGTGAGGAACCACGTGGCGCTGACTCTCCAGAAGCTGATGGAAAAGGTGACTCCTCATCCTCCACCTCTTCCACCACATCATCCCTTAACCCTTGCAAAGTTTGCTGAAGCAGGCAGATAAGGGGGACAGTCATGCTGACTATTGCATCATCTGCACTTGCCATCCGCGTGGAATAATCAAAAGGACGCAAAACCTGGCAGACGTCCTTCAGAGTGGCCCACTCTGTGGTTGTGAAGTCTGATCGGCGCTGACTGCGACTTCTTTGCGCCTGATGCAGCTGGTACTCCATAACTGCTTGCTGCTGCTCACACAACCGCTCCAACATATGTAACGTGGAATTCCACCGGGTAGGTAGGTCACATATGATGCGGTGTTCCGGAAGGCGGAATCTGCGCTGCAGAGCAGCAATGCGGGATCTGGCCAAGCTGGAACGCCGCAAGTGAGCACACTCTAGGCGGACCTTGTGCAGCAGGGCATCAAGATCCGGATAGTCCCTCAGAAAACTCTGCACAACCAAATTGAGCACATGTGCCAGACATGGGATGTGAGTGAGGTTGCCAAGGGCCAAAGCTGCCACCAGATTTCGGCCATTGTCACACACTACCATGCCTGGCTGGAGATTCGCTGGCAGTAACCACACATCGCTCTCCTGCTTGATGGCATTCCAGAGCTCCTGCGCTGTGTGGCTTCGATGCCCCAATGAAACTAGTTTCAAGACGGCCTGCTGACGTTTGGCCACGGCTGTGCTCATGTCGGTCATAGGTAAACGTTCACGGGTCCATGTGGGGGTGGACTGTGACGGATCCTGCAGAGAGGAATCAGAGGAACTGGTGTAAGAGGAGGAGTCGATGCGTACAGACTGGATTCCTGCAATCCTTGGAGTGGGCAGGACACGTCCTGCGCCACTCGCACGATCTGTACCTGGCTCAACAACATTAACCCAATGGGCAGTGAGGGAAACATATCGCCCCTGTCCATGCTGACTGGTCCATGCATCGGTGGTGAGGTGGACCTTGCTACTGACGGCGTTCAGTAGCGCATGTTTTATGTTTGCCTCAACATGCCTGTGCAGGGCAGGGACAGCCTGCCTGCTGAAGTAAAAGCGGCTGGGCACCTTGTACTGTGGGACTGCCAATGCCATCAAGTCACGGAAGCTGTCAGTCTCCACCAGCCTGAACGAGAGCATTTCCAGGGACAACAGTTTGGCAATGCCTGCATTCAGAGCCTGTGCTCGGGGGTGGTTGGCCGAGAATGCCCGCCTTTTCTCCCATGCCTGTACTACCGATGGCTGTAGAGTAGACTGGGAGTGTGAGGATGACTGGGAAGGTGGTGCTGTGGGTGGAATTACACAAGGTCTCTGGGAGGAAGCCAAACCAGCTGTGCGTGAGCTGGAGGAAGAGGCAACACGAGCTGAAGAGGTGGTAGCTGCCGCTGTTGGTTGGCCTACATCTTCAGTGTGTTTCTGTAACTCCACCGCGTGCCTGGTCCACACATGTTTCCACATATTTGTGGTATTGAGGTTGCTGACATTTTTCCCTCTTTTTACTTTATGATGACACAGCTTGCATTTGACAAAACAAATGTCATCTGCAACTGTGTCAAAAAAGGACCAGGCACTGCAAGTCTTGGGAGCGCCCTTTTTGGCTTTGGAAAGAGACAGGCTCCTAACGGGTGCCAAAGTGGAGGCTACAGGCTCCGCAGTCTTCCCCCTCCCTCTCCCTCTTTGGCCCGTAAGAGGAAGCTCTTCCTCTGAGCTGCTCCCACCACCTTCCTGTTCCTCACGCCACGATGGGTCAAGGACCTCATCATCTCCACTACCCTCTGCCACCAACTGCTCCTCCTGGGTAGTCTCAGCAGCACAGTACGCACGAGAAAGCGGCACCTGAGTTTCATCATCAGATGCGTACTGCGCTGTGGTCACCGGAGGCACTGGCCCACCTGCCTCTTCAGAGTCAGAGAGAAAAAGGTGTTGGGCATCACTGCACACTGCCTCTTCTTCCATTTCTCCAATGCTGCTTGGCTGGCCCCCTGTTTCCAAGCCAAGAGATTCAGAGAACAGAAGTAGAGACGGCTCCTGTCCTGGGCTCTCTGACTGCCTGGCCAATTTGGCAGGTGGTGAAGAGACAGATGGCTGCTCTCCAGTGCTCTGTGCCTGAGAGGATGTGGCACTAACTGAAGTCGATGCCGAGGCGTTAGCTGCCATCCACCCGACAACGGCTTCAATTTGGTCTTCACGCAGCAGCGGTGCACGGCGCTCTCCGACAAAGCTGCGCATGAAGGACTGTTCCCTGCTGAAACTGAGTGACGACGAGTCACCGGCGCCCGCAGCAGGCACAGAATCACCACGTCCTCTCCCTGCTCCTCTCCCTGCTCCGCGCCCACGCCCACGTGCCTTACTCCCTGCCCTCTTCATCTTGGTTGACAGATAAAGATAAGCAGAAAAGTACTAAGGCCTTAGTGTGCTTATTCCTGTAATGCTCCTCCTAACAGGTGTAAGAAACACTAATGTTGTAAATTGTGGACTAAACTTTATTATTTTTCAAATGTGGCCTACACAAGTGTTAAGTTGTGTTTGGTGAACTTAACTTTTTTTTTGGTGCAGATCGGGCTACAGAGCTAGTTTAAATCACACGGAGACCGTGCAGACAGCCGTAAACGGCGCTGCAAGGCCAAAAAACCCTCCTCTAGGTTATCCTATATAGTGTTTTTCCACTATTTAGCTGGATACAAGTGGAAAGACACTAATAGGAATTTTTTTTTTCAAATTTTAAACTGGCTGCACTATTTGAAAAAAAGGAAATTGTTTTTCAAGGTATGAGGCAGTAACGCACCCTGAGCTGAATCCAACCGGCTATTGCTGCACACAGACTACAGGGCGAGCTGCGCTCACACAGAGACCGTGCAGACAGCCGTAAACGGCGCTGCAAGGCCCAAAAAAAACCCTCTAGGTTATCCTATGTAGTGTTTTTCCACAATTGAGCTGGAGACTGGTGGAAAGACACTAATAGGAATTTTTTTTTTTTCAAATTTTAAACAGGCTGCACTATTTCAAAAAAAGGAAAATTTTTCTCAAGGTATGAGCCAGTAACGAACCCTGAGCTGAATCCAACCGGCTATGGCTGCACACAGACTACAGGGCGAGCTTGGCTCACACGGAGACCGTGCAGACAGCCGTAAACGGCGCTGCAAGGCCAAAAAACCCTCCTCTAGGTTATCCTATATAGTGTTTTTCCACTATTTAGCTGGATACGAGTGGAAAGACACTTATAGGATTTTTTTTTTTTCAAATTTTAAACAGGCTGCACTATTTGAAAAAAAAGGAAAATTTTTCTCAAGGTATGAGCCAGTAACGAACCTTGAGCTGAATCCAACCGGCTATGGCTGCACACAGACTACAGGGCGAGCTGGGCTCACACGGAGACCGTGCAGACAGCCGTAAACGGCGCTGCAAGGCCAAAAAACCCTCCTCTAGGTTATCCTATATAGTGTTTTTCCACTATTTAGCTGGATACGAGTGGAAAGACACTAATAGGAATTTTTTTTTTCAAATTTTAAACAGGCTGCACTATTTGAAAAAAAGGAAAATTTTTCTCAAGGTATGAGCCAGTAACGAACCCTGAGCTGAATCCAACCGGCTATGGCTGCACACAGACTGCAGGGCGAGCTGGGCTCACACGGAGACCGTGCAGACAGCCGTAAACGGCGCTGCAAGGCCCTAAAACCCCCCTCTAGGTTATCCTATGTAGTGTTTTTCCACAATAGAGCTGGAGACTGGTGGAAAAACACTAATAGGAAATTTGAGAAAAAATGTGCAGCAGGCTGCACTAAGAGCAAAAAAGAACAACTGTGTGAGGCAGTGTGAACCCCCCCTGAGCTGAATACAACCGGGTATATGGCTGCACACAGACTACAGAGTGAGCTGCACACACACACACACACAGAGACCTTGCAGAACGCTGTTAAAACAGCGCTGCAAGGCAAGAGCAAGGTGAACAGTGAAGAACACACAGCGTTTTGCTAAATTAGCCTTTGGAAAGGAAAATAAAGCAATTAGCAAGCTCAACTGGCCCTCAGTTAGAACACAGCGTCCTGTCCCTAACTGAAATCACAGCAGAGTGAGCGCAAAATGGCGGCAGCGCTTTTTTTATAGTGCAGAGTGACATCATTTCAGCAGCCAATCCCAGCCTTGCTAGTACTTACATGCCCACCATGCTAAACAGGATGTGCCCACACTTTCATTCATTCCTCATTGGCTGCTGCGTTCAATTTGAATTCTGGGAACTTCCGATTCCGGTATCCGATACGCGGGAAGTATCGGAATTCGGTATCGGAATTCCGATACCGCAAATATCGGCCAATACCCGATACTTGCGGTATCGGAATGCTCAACACTAGTCATTACATGTCTCACACTGGTGTTAGGTCTCGAGTTCCCGCTTCTGCACAGGGGGAATCTCAAGCCCATCTCCGCTGCGGTCTCCCATTCTTATCCAGCCGCGGTGGAGTCTGCTCAGCGGGGACGTCGGTCCCAGCGTCTTGCTCAGTCTCACTCTGTACAGAGAGTTACTGCTGCTTCTACAGCTTCTGCCATTAAAGCCAGTGCTGGTCAGCAGCGAGCAGACTTCTCTGGGACTAAGTCCTTGTCTGCACACACAGAGCATGCCCAGGGCAAGATCTCCCGTTGGAGATCGAGGGTCATGTGCTCAGGCCCTGCAGCACATTCCATTGGTCCTCTTGGCAGGTCTTGGAAGGGCAAAGTTTTTGTGGCCACTTCCTGTGCTGCAACTATATAAACTGCACATGACTGCACGGCCATGCGCTAGAGTACATTTGCATACGTGTGTTTGTTGTGAGTGCAAGTCGTCCATGGATACCCCTTCCCTATTGAATGTCTGTTCGCGGAAGGTGTATGGTTGCTATCTAGCGCCCGACTTATCCTACAGCACTAATCACACATTACAGCGTCCTGTTGCTGTGACTGCCAGTACGGCGCCGTGCACTTCCTCTGTGCTTTCCTTACCCAAGCCTGGGTGGTTAGTGGCGTTCGTCTGTGCGGCACCGCATGCACTCTTGTGCCCTAAATAATGTTATTTTCCTTACACACCCAGTTGCGGTGTTGTGCCAGCAAGGGTCTAATCGGACTTCAATCCTAGTTGGGGTTGAGTTCGCTGACTACTTGCTCGCGCTCTATGTGCGGTACCGCGATCCTGTGATGCAACAGGATCGCTTCCTTCACGCTGGGTGAAGTTTAACCCACGTGTGTATACTTATGAGTACCGCCATATAGTCAGTCATTACTTGGCAGCAGGTTCCATCTCTGCACGGTGGACCCCGGGCTGCGAACGCACCATACTCTATCTGTCTCATTATTTGGTGCGTTCCGCTAGCCCTAACAACTGGTAACACTATATTTCATTTAATAGAAGATCTGGAGGCATATTCTCAGGGAAATCTGTGTCCTGCCCATAAATCTTAACAGCTCATTTACATATGAAATAAAAGATAGATTTTTCGGAACAAAGACTTCAGATCGCAGTTATCAAGTTAACATTTTTTCAGGTTGCTATGATGTGCATGCCCATATAGATGGTTTAAGAGGGTTGATACTTCTGATAGATTCCCTTTAATATCTTCCACTGGTATAATAATACCAGATATGATTTGTTATTACTTTGTGATGAGATTTACAGTAAGTGTTTAGAAATGATCATATTCATGTAGTTGTAGAAGATAAAGAATTTGTATTTATCACTAGGCTCCATTTGTTTTTAAGACATCCTGTATGTTCTCCAGTAATTGATCATGTGACATTTTAGAGGATGATAAGTTAATGGACTGTGACCACACTGGCCACCTGCCTCCAAATTGTTAAACGAGTCCGGTAACGCCAGGAGAAAATAGTCACGATCAACATTTGCAGACATAACTTAATCTCTTATTCAGCTACTGAAAATTCATTATGCATGATTTACAACAGACAGAAAACTCCAATTTCCTCATTAGCTCGTGGAGGAAAGTAGATGATTTAAAGACAGTGCGCACAATCATAATGACACTGATCTTAGGAGACGAGGAATTGCATTCCATTATTTACCTGCTATGCTAGCGGAAACACAAGTTTGCAAGAAATGTTTTTGTGTTGTCGACAGTGTTTTTTTCCGGTGGGTCCGAGCAGTCTTTCTGTTACAGATGGCAGTGGATCTGCAAAAATGCAATCATTTGGCCTACAATGGCGCAGTGAAGCTACCAGACAGGTATCAAATATGCCTACTAGGAATATGGAAGGGTCATCTATCTCTATTATAATTATACCAGTTTATTTTTGCTGACAACAGCATCATTTCCTGAGGATCCAGGGAATATAATTCTTCATGCCTGTCTCTCTGTCAAATGGGCAGACTTGATTTGACACTGGCTCCCTACTCACGGTGTCCATACAAACTATAACATGAAGGCAAGGAGCACATATTAACACTACATTAGCTATTGTTTTATAATGAACAAACATATTTTTGCATTTTTTTTTAACTTGGATAGGTAAATATCCTAAATCCAGTTCAACCTTTCACGAGCATTATGGACATGGATCTAGACAAAATATGAAGACATTGATGATTTAATTTGCAGAACAAAGCAACCCACATCTGACGTAGGTTTTCTCTACACTTCTCTCATTCAGCCAGCATCTTCAGGCACCAGAAACACTAAAAGGGAAGGTGCCATCAAAAAAAAATTTTTTTTCAGAAATTGTAAAAATGTAAAGAATTAATGATTACATTTTCTTAAAAAAATATTATCATTTGTTTATAATTTAGTAAAATATGAAAAATAATTTGAAAAGTTTTGGAATTTCCACTTTTCAACACTAGGGGGAGCAGCTGCTGAAATTTCAGAAAAACCTAGTGTAGAAATAGCTCATATTACAGCACTGCAGTAATTATGGGCGGAGTCTGCTGACGTGTGTGATGTCTCCTCTCCTCCCCTTCTGGGTGTTTGCTAAGGGATTAGAGAGGATGATATTCAGGAACCCAGTGAGCAGCCATTTTGTTGGTGGCTGCAGAGTATGGCTGCCGTCACACTATCAGTAATTGGTCAGTATTTTACCTCAGTATTTGTAAGCCAAAACCAGGAGTGGAACAAATAGAGGAAAAGTATAATAGAAACATATGCACCACTTCTGTATTTATCACCCACTCCTGGTTTTGGCTACAAATACCGAGGTAAAATACTGACCAAATAATGATAGTGGACGGCAGCCTTATACTGACAAGTAGACAGTCACCGAGGATGGCAGGCAGCAAGGATTCTGGGAGATATGTGGTGGAGGGAGCAGGGTGACAGCAGCACAGAGTATTTCAGGAGAGCAGTGTGCTGGTCTATGGGGGCCCCCTGTTCAGTGTGCGGAGCAGCCAGGGATTGTACATAGAGCGCTGTCTTTTATACACATGGATGGACCGTCTGCTCCACAGAAATCCAGGAAACATTTCTGCGGATTGATGGCCTGGTCTGATCCAGACTTTGCATGCAGACCCCATTCCCCTCCTCAGATCCTGTTTTCTCCATCCTGTCCTGGTGATGTGTGAAAGCGAGGCGACAGGCGAAGTCTGGGGTGACGCTGGGAAGGAAATGTAGCCATATAGTAACGATAAAAATGAGACCCCTCTCTTCAGCTGCCTCACCAGCCCTGACTGCACCTAACTGGAGGTCATGCTGCCCCCTCTATTACCCCAGACCCGCGTGCAGGTGCTCAGCCAGAACCACCATAGAATGGGTCCGCTTTCTGAAGATAATACTGCCATAGTGTTCTCGCATAATACCGCCATATAGATCACACACAATACTATCAAATAGATCACACAATACTGTCATACAGTTCTCACATAATACCACCATATACATCACACATAATACCGCCAGTGTTCTCACATACCGCCATATAGATCACACATAATACCGCCAGTGTTCTCACATACCGCCATATAGATCACACATAATACCGCCAGTGTTCTCACATACCGCCATATAGATCACACATAATACCGCCAGTGTTCTCACATACCACCATATAGATCACACATAATACCGCCAGTGTTCTCACATACCACCATATGCTTCTCACATAATACCGCCATATAGATCACCCATAATGCCGCCACACAGATCTCACATGTATTGTAAATAAAGACTCGGCCAGAATAAAGTCCTTTATTAATCTTTTTTATACCATACCGAACGCATAATCCTCGACTCCCTCATCTCCCACAACAAAAATAATAAACCACAATGGGGAAAGACACGCAGGGGGGAGAGGAGTGCATAGGAGAGGATTAGATACTGACTGCTGAGCCGTGTATCTAATCCTGTCCTGTGTGATACTGTGCTGCGCCGTGTATCTAATCCTATCTTGTGTGATACTGTACACAGGACAGGATTAGCTACACAGGACTAGATTAGCTACACAGGACAGAGGTAGCAGTGGTAGATGGTATATAGAGGCAGGCAGCAGTGGTAGATGGTATATAGAGGCAGGCAGCAGTCGTAGATGGTATATAGAGGCAGGCAGCAGTGGTAGATGGTATATAGAGGCAGGCAGCAGTGGTAGATGGTATATAGAGACAGGCAGCAGTGGTAGATGGTATATAGAGGCAGGCAGCAGTCGTAGATGGTATATAGAGGCAGGCAGCAGTGGTAGATGGTATATAGAGGCAGGCAGCAGTGGTAGATGGTATATAGAGACAGGCAGCAGTGGTAGATGGTATATAGAGGCAGGCAGCAGTGGTAGGTAGTATATAGAGGCAGGCAGCAGTGGTAGGTGGTATACAGAGGCAGGTAGCGGTGGTATACAGAGGCAGGTAGTGGTGGTATACAGAGGCAGTGGTATATAGGGGCAGGTAGCAGTGGTATATAGGGGCTAGTAGCAGTGGTATATAGGGGCTAGTAGCAGTGGTATATAGTGGCTGGTAGCAGTGGTATATAGGGGCTAGTAGCAGTGGTATATAGGGGCAGGTAGCAGTGGTATATAGGAGCAGGTAGCAGTGGTATATAGGGGCTAGTAGCAGTGGTATATAGGGGCTAGTAGCAGTGGTATATAGGGGCTAGTAGCAGTGGTATATAGTGGCTGGTAGCAGTGGTATATAGGGGCTAGTAGCAGTGGTATATAGGGGCAGGTAGCAGTGGTATATAGGAGCAGATAACAGTGGTATATAGGGGCTAGTAGCAGTGGTATATAGGGGCTAGTAGCAGTGGTATATAGGGGCTAGTAGCAGTGGTATATAGGGGCTAGTAGCAGTGGTATATAGGGGCTAGTAGCAGTGGTATATAGGGGCAGGTAGCATTGGTATATAGGGGCTAGTAGCAGTGGTATATAGGAGCTAGTAGCAGTGGTATATAGGGGCTAGTAGCAGTGGTATATAGGGGCAGGTAGCAGTGGTATATAGGGGCTAGTAGCAGTGGTATATAGGGGCTAGTAGCAGTGGTATATAGGGGCTAGTAGCAGTGGTATATAGGGGCTAGTAGCAGTGGTATATAGGGGCTAGTAGCAGTGGTATATAGTGGCTGGTAGCAGTGGTATATAGGGGCTAGTAGCAGTGGTATATAGGGGCAGGTAGCAGTGGTATATAGGAGCAGGTAGCAGTGGTATATAGGGGCTAGTAGCAGTGGTATATAGGGGCTAGTAGCAGTGGTATATAGGGGCTAGTAGCAGTGGTATATAGGGGCTAGTAGCAGTGGTATATAGGGGCTAGTAGCAGTGGTATATAGGGGCTAGTAGCAGTGGTATATAGGGGCTAGTAGCAGTGGTATATAGTGGCTGGTAGCAGTGGTATATAGGGGCTAGTAGCAGTGGTATATAGGGGTAGGTAGCAGTGGTATATAGGAGCAGGTAGCAGTGGTATATAGGAGCAGGTAGCAGTGGTATATAGGAGCAGGTAGCAGTGGTATATAGGAGCAGGTAGCAGTGGTAGGTGGTATATAGGGACAGGTAGCAGTGGTATATAGGGGCAGGTAGCAGTGGTATATAGGGGCAGATAGCAGTGGTATATAGGGGCTGGTAGCAGTGGTATATAGGGGCAGGTAGCAGTGGTATATAGTGGCTGTTAGCAGTGGTATATAGGGACAGGTAGCAGTGGTATATAAGGGCTGGTAGCAGTGGTATATAGGGGCTGGTAGCAGTGGTATATAGGAGCAGGTAGCAGTGGTATATAGGGGCTGGTAGCAGTGGTATATAGGAGCAGGTAGCAGTGGTATATAGGGGCTAGTAGCAGTGGTATATAGGGACAGGTAGCAGTGGTATATAAGGGCTGGTAGCAGTGGTATATAGGGGCTGGTAGCAGTGGTATATAGGAGCAGGTAGCAGTGGTATATAGGGGCTGGTAGCAGTGGTATATAGGAGCAGGTAGCAGTGGTATATAGTGGCTGGTAGCAGTGGTATATAGGGACAGGTAGCAGTGGCATATAAGGGCTGGTAGCAGTGGTATATAGGGGCTGGTAGCAGTGGTATATAGGAGCAGGTAGCAGTGGTATATAGGAGCAGGTAGCAGTGTATATAGGGACAGGTAGCAGTGGTATATAAGGGCTGGTAGCAGTGGTATATAGGAGCAGGTAGCAGTGGTATATAGGAGCAGGTAGCAGTGTATATAGGGGCAGGTAGCAGTGGTATATAGGAGCAGGTAGCAGTGGTATATAGGAGCAGGTAGCAGTGGTATATAGGAGCAGGTAGCAGTGGTATATAGGAGCAGGTAGCAGTGGTATATAGGGGCTAGTAGCAGTGGTATATAAGGGCTGGTAGCAGTGGTATATAGGGCTGGTAGCAGTGGTAGATGCATAAGAAAATAAAAACTCTGTACTTACCTTCAGTCCTCTTCCAGGAAGTGCTGACTCATGTTCAGGGCAGAGCAGTGTGACGATCTCCCTGCTCTGAACAGGTCGGCAGTGAGCAGTGATTGCAGCCTGTGCTGTAATACTAAGTACAGGCTGCAATCACAGCTCCTGGCTGCAGATACTCACCCCGGACCTCGCTTCCCAGCAGCAGCTTCTCCCTGGCAGCTCCTGCTATGATCGCACACACTGAGCTGTGTGTGCGATGACAGAGGAAAAAAACAAAATGGCCGCGATCTCCTCTCACAGCTGTGACGTAGCAGCCCAGTGGGCGTGCCCAAGTCACAGCTGAGAGGCAGGAGGAGCGGTCCGAGCCCGACTGTTAGCTCCTATGCCCATGGCTGCCGTAAGTGAGGTGTGCAACTGTCGTGCCCAGACACTTACACCCACACTAATGAAAATGGTGGCCTCCAGTGGCAAAAGAAAAAATGAATAAATAAAAAAGTATTAAAGTACTACATTTACTTTTGTATTAAAAATAATTGATTATATAATCAATAATTATTAATACAAAAACTAAAATCACGGCACCCTCCCTTTAAGCCAATGGAACAGTAAAAATGGTACTATAGAGTATACCTAAAATCCAGAGAGGAGATATGCGCCAACCTCATTGCCACATGCGTCATCTGGTGCCATAATAAGGCCCTCAAGACAACTAGTAGAACCCTGCTCCTTCATTGTAGAGGTGGTTATTTGAGAGCCTTAGTCACCCACTAGAAACACCAGGCCTCAAGAAAAGTGAACTCTCTGAATCCTTCTCCTTTAATGGATATTGAAGGCACAGGTTTGCTAGATCATGTTTCCTCTTCATCCACAATAGAATGCCCATCTTCCTGAACTCAAGCTATTTCAGTTCAGGAAAACTGTTTAATGCAAACAAATAGTAGTCATTTGGCTTCACTTGGCATTATGAGCATAAAGATGATAGGGTAAGTCATCAATATCAGATCAAGATCAGTAGGAATCTGAAACCCAGCACCCAGCCACCACACAAATCTTATGTCATGAGTAGTGTTGAGCATTCCGATACCGCAAGTATCGGGTATCGGCCGATACTTGCGGTATCGGAATTCCGATACAGAGATCCGATACTTTTGTGGTATCGGGTATTGGTATCGGATACATAGAGATGTGTAAAATAAAGAATTAAAATAAAAAATATTAATATATTTACCTCTCCGGCGGCCCCTGGACTCAGCGCGGGTAACCGGCAGGCTTCGTTGTTCAAAATCAGCGCTTTTAGGACCTGAGAATCACGTCCCGGCTTCTGATTGGTCGCGGGCCGCCCATGTGACCGCCACGCGACCAATCACAAGCCGCTACGTCTTTGAAAGCCATTAACGCGCTCATTTTTAAAAATGAGCGCGTTAATAGCTTGCGGTGACGTCGCGGCTTGTGATTGGTCGCGGCCACGCGACCAATCACAAGCCGCTACGTCTTTGAAAGTCATTAACGCGCTCATTTTTAAAAATGAGCGCGTTAATAGCTTGCGGTGACGTCGCAGCTTGTGATTGGTCGCAGCCACGCGACCAATCACAAGCCGCTACGTCTTTGAAAGTCATTAACGCGCTCATTTTTGAAAAATGAGCGCGTTAATGACTTTCAAAGACGTAGCGGCTTGTGATTGGTCGCGGGGCACCCATGTGACCGCCACGCGACCAATCACAAGCCGCTAAGTCTTTGAAAGTCATTAACGCGCTCATTTTTCAAAAATGAGCGCGCTAATAGCTTGCGGTGACGTCGCGGCTTGTGATTGGTCGCGTGGCGGTCACATGGGCGGCCCGCGACCAATCAGAAGCCGGGACGTGATTCTCAGGTCCTAAAAGCGCTGATTTTGAACAAAGAAGCCTGCCGGTTACCCGCGCTGAGTTCAGGGGCCGCCGGAGAGGTAAATATATCAATATTTTTTATTTTAATTCTTTATTTTACACATCCCTATGGATCCCAGGGCCTGAAGGAGAGTTTCCTCTCCTTCAGACCCTGGGAACCATGAGAACACCTTCCGATACTTGATGTCCCATTGACTTGTATTGGTATCGGATATCGGTATCGGCGATATCCGATATTTTTCGGGTATCGGCCGATACTATCCGATACCGATACTTTCAAGTATCGGACGGTATCGCTCAACACTAGTCATGAGTCTCATGATTCATAGTGGTCAGATAAAAACAGTGAACAAAGTTGAACACCATGGTTCCAGACACTGTTTAAGGGCCACTGCTGGATTTGAAAACATCCCTACACAATACTGGGAAAGGAGAGGAAATTTGCAATCCTTCTCCCCAAACCAGAAGACCAAGGTGGTCATAAAATGTCACAAGAGGACTTTCACATATGTCTAGTAAAAGTCATTCTTGACTCTCCAGAGACACCAATCATAATGAACTAATGACTTCTCTTTCCATTCAGTTATTGGATTATGTATCATTTGCCACTTAAAAGTTGTCATTTATATCTCTCGTGACGCCCTTAATGAGAAAATTTCTTTCTCTCAATAGGGTTTAGAGGTCTAGTTCCTCCTGATGGACCACTATTTTTTATTAGCTCACTATCCCATAGAGTCTCAATCTGTATGCCTCTATTTTTTTTCTTTGTACAGTACTTCCTCGTGCACTATTAGTAGATGATTGGTTGACTCCTGGTATTTTCCAAACTCAACCAAGCATTTTCTTTATCCTACCACTTTGAAAAATTGGTAAATTCAACAGGGAGGATAACATATTCAGCCAATGATCATCGAGTCTGCAGAAATAAGTTCCTTACTTTACTTCAATTGAGATTATTTTATTTCCCTGTTATACAGACTTCCCTCCTCGATAATGTATGGCCAAATTTTACAATACCAGCATATGTATGAAACTTACTGCCCCAGTTTTGCAAGACGGTCAAGAAGACATGTATTTTGCATGTCTGCTCAAATTTTTCATACGCTATGTTCTGTAGACAGGAGTACAAGATGGAAGTACAGCAATGGTAAATAATACACATGCCAAGAGCCTATGTGATATGAATATTGATTTATTGACAGATTGTCCAACTTCAAAGAAAGATATTCAGTGGAAAACAAGCACTATTAGTGGTTCTACTGCACAGTAGAGCCAGTCCAATTATTTCAAAGCTATATTGCTAAGCACCAAGTAGTAAAGGAATTTAACTCATTGCAGCCACTGTTACGTGAATAAAAAGAGGTTTTATTTCTTTCTGGAGTTTACCTGTAATATTTGCTGAATGTGGTATAAATTATTTGCACAGCTTTTGTACTCGGTTACAAGGCCATGCATGTCCCTTCCACTTGTTCCCTGAGATAAGAAGAGCGCATTTGCTGGTTTTCGATAATTGGCAGAAGCATTCCTAACTCAGTTTATCATTCTGTGAGATAACCATGTCATCAACCTTGGGACTAACATCTTTATTCCCTTGTGGCTATGCGAAAAGTGCTTTAGCTTGCATCGAGCAGCATGAGAATGTAGATACTATGACAAAGACCAAGACTTGTAGACACCGTCCATCCAGAATAAATTGCAGATTCTCAAATGGATCAATTTAGAAGTCTATAAGTGACTATCAAATACCTATAAGGCTTTGTTCATATAAAGTTTGCATGGTGTTTATCTACAATAATATATCACAGATGATTGGGGTGATGTAAATTTTGTGCTATTTTCTCGGGTCAATTTTGTCACTTAACATTTCTGGGGTTTTAATTTATTGACCTGTAAGGAGGTTGTACATTATAAATGATAACATAACAGCTATGCTAGTACCTGTAATTACAGAAAATTACCGCGTAGGTGGGTATATAAATCAGTGATAAACCAAAGATGATGCAAATAAAAATTTGCATGTTAAGGCTTCATTTATGATTTAGAGTTTACCTCTTAACCCTGCTGTACTGTTCGGGTCAATATGACCCGAAATGATTTTTGAGACCCTGTAGATTTTTTTTACATGAGGATTTGAAACTAGTGGTTGTTAGGACTGGCGGAACACACCAAGACAGATGGTATAGATGCGTTCGCAGTCCGGGGTCCACCGTGCAGGTGAAAACCTGCTGCTAGCAATTAGCAGACTATATGGCGGTACACTAGAGTATACACGCGTGGGTTAACCTCACCCAGCGTGAAAGAAGCAATCCTGTTAAGGCACAGGACCGCGGTACCGCACCTAAAGCGCGAGCAAGTAGTCAGCGAACTCAACCCCAACTGGGATTGAAGTCCGATTAGACCCTTGCTGGCGCAACACCGCAACTGGGTGTGAAATGAAACAGAAGAGCATGCAGTGCCGCACTGACGAACGCCACTAACCACCCAGGCTTGGGTAAGGAAAGCACAGAGGAAGTGCACGGCGCCGTACTGGCGGTCACAGCAACTGGACGCTATAATGTGTGACTAGTGCTGTAGGATAAGTCGGGCGCTAGGTAGCAGCCATACACCTTCCGCGAACAGTCATACTATAGGGTAGGGGTATCCAAGGACGACTTGCACTCACAACATACACACATTAGCAATTGTTTGACAATACTAGCGCATGGCCGTGCGGTCATGCGCAGTTTATATAGCAGCAGCACAGGAAGTGGCCACAGCAGTTTTGCCCTTCTAGGACCTGCCAAGAGGACCAATGGAATGTGCTGCAGAGCCTGAGCACATGACCCTCGATCTCCAACGGGAGACCTTACGCTGGGCATGCTCAGTACGTGCAGACAAGGACTTAGTCCCAGAGAAGTCCGCTCGCTGCTGACCAGCACAGACTTTAATAGCAGAGACTGGAGAAGCAGCAGTAACTCTCAGAACAGAGTGAGAATGAGCAAGACGCTGGGACCGATGTCCTTGCTGAGCAGACTCCACTGCGGCTGGACAAGAATGGGAGACCGCAGCGGAGGTGGCTCGAGATTCCCCCTGTGCAGAAGCGGGAACTCGACCCCTAACATTACCCCCCTCCTAGGGCCCCCCCCTCCTTGGGCCTCGCTACGTTCGAAGGCAGCAATGAGCTGCGGAGCCGAATGTGCTCAGCAGGCTCCCAGGACCTATCCTCAGGGCCGTAACCCTTCCAGTCCACCCAAAAAAATTTTTTGCCACGTACCACCTTGCACCCCAAGATAGCGTTCACCTCGAAATCGTCCGTAGACAAACCCGATGTCCCGGCAGATGACTCAGAAAACCGAGACATGTATACGGGCTTAAGGAGGGACACATGAAAGGTGTCGGTGATACCAAGGCATGGAGGAAGGGCCAGACGGTAGACCACAGGATTAACCTGTTCGAGGACCTTGAAGGGACCCAAGTAGCGAGGAGCAAATTTAGTGGACTCAACTCGCAGCCTGATGTTACGGGCGGAGAGCCACACCAAGTCGCCAGGAGCAAAGGACGGGGCGGGGCTCATCGGCGGAGGACCTCATTCTCTCGTTAGAGGCCCGAATGGCATCCGGAGTGCGGTCCCAAATATCCCGTGCCTCCACAGCCCAGTCTGCCACCCTGGAGTCTGCGGAAGACACGGGCATAGGCACAGGTACCCGTGGATGCTGACCATAGTTGAGGAGGAATGGGGTTTGTCCAGTGGAGTCGGCTACGGCGTTGTTCAGCGCAAACTCTGCCCATGATAGCAAGGATGCCCAGTCATCCTGCCTGGCTGAAACAAAATGTCGCAGGTATGTGACCAAGGTCTGGTTGGCCCTCTCTACCAACCCATTCGTCTCGGGATGATAAGCGGAAGAGAGATTCAACTCAATACTGAGAAGACGACACAACTCTCTCCAGAACCGAGACGCAAACTGGGGACCCCGGTCACTGACAATTTTGTCAGGCATACCATGTAGGCGGAAGATGTGCTTAATGAACAACGCAGCCAAGGCCCGTGCAGAAGGTAACTGTGGTAGCGGCACCAAATGCACCATTTTCGAGAAATGATCGGTGATGACCCAAATGATGGTACAGCCGCGAGACTTGGGCAAACCCACGACAAAGTCCATCCCGACCATCTCCCAGGGCCTATCTGCCACCGGCAAGGGATAGAGCAACCCAGCTGGCCTTTGACGCGGAGATTTATTTTTGGCGCAGGAGACACACGCCAGAATATAATCCCTGACATCCCGGACCATATGCGGCCACCAGTACGTCTTCGCCAGTAGCTCAGATGTCCTCTTTGTCCCAAAGTGTCCACCCACTCTGGACGAATGAGCCCAAGAGAGAACCTCCGGTCGCAAATTAATGGGCACAAAAGACTTGCCCGGAGGCACAGACTCAAGCGAAACCGGTGCTACGGTTCTCAGGCTCTCAGAGGGAACAATGAGCCGAGGCTCCTCTTCCTCCTCTTCAGTTGACATAAGGGAGCGAGAGAGAGCATCAGCACGAATATTCTTCTCCCCGGCGAGAAAATGAAGAGAAAAGTGGAACCGGGAAAAGAACAAGGACCATCTGGCTTGGCGAGAATTTAGCCGCTGGGCTGTCTGTAAGTAGACCAAATTTTTGTGGTCAGTGTAAACCTGGAAGGGAAACCGCGCACCTTCCAGAAGATGTCTCCACTCTGAAAAGGCCAACTTCATTGCTAGCAGCTCCCTATCCCCGATGGAGTAGTTTCTCTCCGCTGGCGAGAAAGTCTTAGAGAAGAAGAAGCATGGATGCTTCCGACCTTGAGCATCCTTCTGGTAGAGGACTGCTCCAGCACCAACGGACGAGGCATCCACCTCCATTAGGAATGGCTTATCCACATCGGGACGATGTAAGATGGGAGCACTAGCAAAGTGGGACTTAATAGAAGTGAAGGCCTTGGAGACCTCTTCCGACCACAATTTAGGATTCGCTCCCTTCTTGGTGAGGGCTACCAAGGGAGCTACCAGAGTTGAGAAGTGGGGAATGAACTGACGGTAATAGTTAATGAACCCCATAAAGCGCTGCACCGCTTTAAGAGAATGGGGCTCTTGCCAGTCCATCACAGCCTGTAGTTTGGCAGGATCCATAGGCAATCCCTGGGCGGAGATGATATAGCCCAGGAACGGCAAAGACTCCTGCTCAAACATACACTTCTCTAACTTAGCGTAAAGAGAGTTTGCCCGTAGGAGGTCGAAGACTCTGCCAACATCTCTCCGGTGGGAGTCAATATCTGGAGAAAAGATGAGAATATCATCCAGATAGACTACAACTGAGGTGGAAAGCATATCCCGGAAGATGTCGTTGACAAAGTCTTGAAAAACGGCTGGGGCATTACAGAGCCCGAAGGGCATCACCAGATACTCATAGTGCCCATCTCTGGTGTTAAACGCCGTTTTCCATTCGTCCCCCTCACGGATGCGAATCAGGTTGTAAGCACCCCGCAGATCTAATTTAGTAAAATACCCTTGCTCCCCGAAGCCTATCGAAGAGCTCAGATATCAAGGGCAAAGGATACTTGTTCTTAACTGTGATAACGTTAAGACCCCTGTAGTCTATGCATGGACGTAGCTCCCCATTCTTCTTCTGCACGAAGAAGAACCCTGCCCCAGCAGGTGACACTGACTTCCTGATAAACCCTCTTGCCAGATTCTCTTGAATGTACTGAGACATGGCCTCCATCTCCGGGAGAGATAATGGATAAACTCGACCCCGGGGAGGCTCCGCACCAGGCAAGAAATCGATAGGACAGTCATAGGGGCGATGGGGCGGAAGGGTCTCCGCCGCCTTTTTGGAGAACACGTCTGCGTAAGACCAATATTGCTTGGGGAGAGAGGATAGATCTGCGGATACCTCAGTAGTAGCAACCTGAACACACTCTCGGTGACACCTACCCCCACATTAATCACCCCATCCCAGAATTCTGCCTGAGGACCACTCGATGTGAGGAGAGTGGTACCGTAGCCAAGGTATCCCCAACAGGACCTCATCAATACCCTCAGGAATGATGAGCAGAGAAATAATCTCCTGATGGGATGGCGACAGGGACAGAGTAACAGGGATGGTCTGATGTGTTATCTGTGCGGGGAGTGTCGACCCATTCACCACTCGTACCGTTACTGGTTGAGATAGCATAACCAGGGGTATTGCGTGACGTTGGGCGAAGGCAGAAGACATAAAATTGCCCTCCGCCCCAGAATCCACGCAGAGGTCTACCGAGTGGGAGGATGAGCCAAAGGTAATTGTCCCCTTAAAGGACAATTTGGAGGCAAACGTCGCAGTGTCTAGTGCACCTCCACCTACTACCACTAGACGCTGACGTTTCCTCGACCGCTGATGACATCTGGTGGCAAGATGTCCTGACTGTTGGCAAACATGGCAACCCTGGAGTGCACGAGCGGTCTGGGACTTAGATTCCGCTCGTGACACCACCTTAGGTTCCTGGAACTCAGGAGCCTGGACTGGAGATTCCAAAGGTTTGGCGAAGGTGGGAGCCAGCCGAAACCTCTGCCTACACTGGGCTCGCTCTAACCTCCGCTCGTGAAAACGGAGGTCAATGCGAGTAGATACTGCTATTAACTCATCCAGTGTGGCGGGAATCTCCCTAGTGGCCAGAGCATCCTTAACGTGGTCAGCCAGCCCCCTCCAAAATATAGGGATAAGGGCTTTATCCGACCACTCCAGCTCAGATGCCAGAGTGCGGAAATGGACGGCAAAAAGGCTGACCAAGGACGAGCCCTGAGTCAGTGCCAACAGTTGGAGTGCCGTGTCATGGGTGACACGAGGTCCTAGAAAGACCTGTTTCAGAGTGCTCAGGAATAACGGAGCACTCTGCACCACATGATCGCCACGCTCCCACAGCGGCGTAGCCCACTGCAACGCCCTGTCCGACAATAAGGAAATTATAAAGCCCACCTTAGCCCGCTCTGTAGGGAAACGAGAGGCCAGAAGCTCGAGATGTATTGAGCACTGACTCACGAAACCCCTACAGGACTTACTGTCACCAGAAAATTTCTCTGGTAGCGGGAGGCGAGATAGCGTCGGTACAGGAGCGGCAGTGGACAAGGTAGCTGCAGCCACACTTGCAGCCTGAACAGCAACAGCAGTAACATCCACAGCTGAGGTTGAACGCTCAAGAGCCGCCAACCTTCCCTCCAGCTGCTGGATGTACCGCTGTAAACGCTGGTCGTCCGCCATTTTACTAGCCAGACCCTGGCGCTAGTATTCTGTTAGGACTGGCGGAACACACCAAGACAGATGGTATAGATGCGTTCGCAGTCCGGGGTCCACCGTGCAGGTGAAAACCTGCTGCTAGCAATTAGCAGACTATATGGCGGTACACTAGAGTATACACGCGTGGGTTAACCTCACCCAGCGTGAAAGAAGCAATCCTGTTAAGGCACAGGACCGCGGTACCGCACCTAAAGCGCGAGCAAGTAGTCAGCGAACTCAACCCCAACTGGGATTGAAGTCCGATTAGACCCTTGCTGGCGCAACACCGCAACTGGGTGTGAAATGAAACAGAAGAGCATGCAGTGCCGCACTGACGAACGCCACTAACCACCCAGGCTTGGGTAAGGAAAGCACAGAGGAAGTGCACGGCGCCGTACTGGCGGTCACAGCAACTGGACGCTATAATGTGTGACTAGTGCTGTAGGATAAGTCGGGCGCTAGGTAGCAGCCATACACCTTCCGCGAACAGTCATACTATAGGGTAGGGGTATCCAAGGACGACTTGCACTCACAACATACACACATTAGCAATTGTTTGACAATACTAGCGCATGGCCGTGCGGTCATGCGCAGTTTATATAGCAGCAGCACAGGAAGTGGCCACAGCAGTTTTGCCCTTCTAGGACCTGCCAAGAGGACCAATGGAATGTGCTGCAGAGCCTGAGCACATGACCCTCGATCTCCAACGGGAGACCTTACGCTGGGCATGCTCAGTACGTGCAGACAAGGACTTAGTCCCAGAGAAGTCCGCTCACTGCTGACCAGCACAGACTTTAATAGCAGAGACTGGAGAAGCAGCAGTAACTCTCAGAACAGAGTGAGAATGAGCAAGACGCTGGGACCGATGTCCTTGCTGAGCAGACTCCACTGCAGCTGGACAAGAATGGGAGACCGCAGCGGAGGTGGCTCGAGATTCCCCCTGTGCAGAAGCGGGAACTCGACCCCTAACATTGGTATCTTGACTTCTCCTCATTTGTGGAGCTCTATATATATTTTTTGTTTGTTTACTTTTTTCTACACGCTGATTGTTATACTTGTACTGTTCGGGTCAATATGACCCGATAGCATTTTATACTGTTCTACAGGTCTCTGATTATTTCTGACTGCAAAAGTTATGTTTTTTTATGTGTACTTCATCTCAAAATGGTGGTGGCTTCACTGTTCTTATCAGTAAACAAGTAATTATCTAGTATTATCCATTTGCTGTTTGTGAGAGAGGAGACTGGTTGTCTATCATTCAAAGGCTGGGGGTTTCACTGTCATCAGTAATCAAGTATTTATTTGGTCAAATGCATTTTCTGTTTGTGAGAGAAGACACTGTTGTCTTATAAATTGGACACCAGTCATTTGACTTACACCCTGAAGCTAAGTCCTGTGAAAGAGACACTGGAATCTGTGAGAGAGAGAGCACTGAACTGTGAATACACATATTTACAGGTATTCTTTTTTTCAAAACTTGGATAAAAATGTTTCTAAAATGTGTATTGATTGACGCTGTGAATACATATCTTTACAACTATTCTTTTCTTTTCCAAACTTAGGTAATTCTAATGAGCACAATGCACCATGACAATGCCGTAAGTGATAGAGAAGACAGAAAGCCTCACATTATTTTGGATTATAATGCCACAAAGGGAGCAGTTGATACTTTAGACCAAGCAATATCAACATATACATGCAAACGCAAAAACAATCGGTGGCCAATGATTTTATTTTATAACATACTGGACGTTTCTGCATACAATGCATTTGTCTTAGGCCGGTTTCACACTTGCGAGTTTTACAGACGTAAGAGCGCAGAAACTACGTCCGTAAAACTCGCAAAAAATACGGCACAATTATTCTCTATGCCCCTGCTCCTATCTGCCGTATTTTACTGATCAGTATTATACGGCTTTCTACGGCCGTACAAAATCGCAGCATGCTGCGTTTGTCACCGTACTGCGCAAGAAATACGCCAATGAAAGTCTATGGAACCGTGAAAAATACGGATTACACACGGACAAGCAGTGTGACTTGCGAGAAATACGCAGCGGTGTTAGAGAGAAAAGCCGGTAATTCAGTGCGGTGTACAGTAAAATCACACTGACAGCTTACAGTCCAATAGGTAGAATAAATGTGTACACATAGAATAGGTATATATATATATATATATATATATGTCAGTGAGACACATATATGTATATATATTAATATTTATTCCAGCGCTATACAGCTTGAAAGCCGGTGATTCAATTACCGGCTTTTTCTTTCTCCTTCCTAAAACCCGACATGATTTGAGACATGGTTTACATACAGTAAACCATGTCTTCTCTCCATTTTTTTTGCAGATTCCACACTACTAATGTCAGTAATGTGTATCTGCAAAATTTGGCCGTTCTAGCTCTTAAAATAAAGGGTTAAATGGCGGAAAAAATTGCCGTGGGCTCCCGCGCAATTTTCTCCGCCAGAGTAGTAAAGCCAGTGACTGAGGGCAGATATTAATAGCCTGGAGAGGGTCCATGGAAAGCTCCCAGGCTTTCTAGGAAAGTTCCCACGATCTATGAACATCCAGCAGAGGGCGCCTCACCGCAAATGAAGCTAAATATAGCTCATTGATCTATATTTAGACTCATTCCCCGGGGTTTTGCAGCGAGGAGTAGCATTGCATTAGCAAAGCTCCTTGCTGCAAAATGTTTTAACCCCTTCAGAAGGATTTACATCGTTGGACGTTACAGATCTGCGGAGGGTAAGTATATTGTTGGTTTATTATGTTTTTTCTTTCACAGAACAAGGGTCTTCAGTGACTGGATTGGGCGTAGAATAAAATACTCCAACAACCATTGTTTTTATTTCATTAAAATAATTTTAACTAATGTGTTTGTGTTTTATTTAACCCTTTACTACAATTGGATTAATAATGGATAGGTGTCATAATTGACGCCTCTCCATTATTAATTAGGCTTAATGTCACCTTACAATAGCAAGGTGGCATTAACCCTTCATTACCCCATATCCCACCGCTACACGGGAATGGGAAGAGAGTGGCCAAGTGCCAGAATAGGCGCATCTTCCAGATGTGCCTTTTCTGGGGTGGCTGGGGGCAGATATTTTTAGCCAGGGGGGGGGCCAATAACCATGGACCCTCTCCAGGCTATTAATATCTGCCCTCAGTCACTGGCTTTACTACTCTGGCGGAGAAAATTGCGCGGGAGCCCACGGCAATTTTTTCCGCCATTTAACCCTTTATTTTAAGAGCTAGAACGGCCAAATTTTGCAGATACACATTACTGACATTAGTAGTGTGGAATCTGCAAAAAAAATGGAGAGAAGACATGGTTTACTGTATGTAAACCATGTCTCAAATCATGTCGGGTTTAGGAAGGAGAAAGAAAAAGCCGGTAATTGAATTACCTGCTTTCAAGCTGTATAGCGCTGGAATAAATATTAATATATATACATATATGTGTCTAATGACAGTAGACAGTATATATATATTTTTTTTTCTTTTTGGGACACATGGATCATTTCTATAGCGGTATGTTGGTTTTGCAAGCCTGCGAGAAAACCACGCAGTACGGATGCCATACGGATTACATACGGAGGATGCCATGCGCAAAAAACGCTGACACACCCTGCCTACGGAGGAGCTACGGACCACTATTTTCGGGACATTTCAGCGTATTACGGCCGTAATATACGGACCGTATTTTCATACGCTGAGTGTGAAGCCGGCCTTATAGAGAGAAATCGACCCCGATTGGAACCGGAAGAAGCTACATAAAAGAAGATTATTTCTTGAGGAATTGGGCAAATCCCTGGTTAGGCCATATATTGAGAGCAGAAAAGTGACCCCCAGAAGTGAAGGAGCAACAGCCATTGTAAAAAGTGTCCAGCATGCTTAAGAAACAGACTCCACATCCACGGCCTCCACCAGTACAGCTACCAGCAGCACAGCTACCAGAAAAAAAAGGAAGAGATGTAGCTTCTGTCCATCTTCCTGTGACAATAAGACTAATCTGACATGTGCTGGATGTTCAAAATATCTGTGTAAAGAACATGTGTCTTATTATTGTGTTCAGTGTAGAAACGCATGAACATGTTCAGTTTTTCTTTTTTCTTTCTAAAAAGGTTGAAGTTTTTATGATTTTTCATTTGTTGATTTACAAATATTGTTTTCAAAAAGTTAAATTTCATGTTTTAGTAATAGTAATGTAAAGCTTCTTTGTTATTTGTGTGCAGAATGCCAACAATCAAAGATAATTGTAAAAAGCCTGTGTAACCTTTTTGTGAAAAAAAAAAAAATTATTAAGTTTAAATTTACATTTTTCATTTGTTTATGATCAACCATGTTCACATTCATAGAGAGGAGAAAAAAGAGCTATACTGGGTATATCTATATATAAATATCCAAAATTTATTTGACAAATAACATAGTTAAATATACATATACAAAAACAAAAATTCATGTGCAGGAACACTACACCGGGATGAACAAGATCCCCCAAAAAGACCTTAGTAACTATAAGCCAGGATAAATAACCATAAGGTGCATAGTGCTAATGTCTGGGTAGAATGTACCTGCCAAAACGACACCCCATATAGGCCTAGCCCCCAGTGAGGCAAATATCAGGGCATGGGGAAATAGGCAGGCACTTACCAAGGTGGAAGTTGGAGGATCAAAGGCCAGGTGTAAAAGAAGCTCCCCGACGCGCGTTTCGCGTCCCTCTTGGACCGCTTTCCCTTGCATTATACAGTATAGGAGAATAACATACTGGAATGGTCAGAGTTCAACAAGCATTTTTAGTTACCAGGACTGGGGCACAATGTTCACAGAACACTGCTTGTGTGCAGGCTCGGACTGGCCCACCGGAAAACCGGAGGATTATCCGGTGGGCCCAGGCACTGACACAGGGTCCCCACTGCTCCAGGGCCCCCACTGCTCCATGGACCCCCCCCACGTTCGCCCGCCTCCCTCCCACCCACCCTCCTTGAAGACGATACTCCCCTGACCCTGCCCCAGCGATGCCTAGTCTCGGCGTCTGCAGCTCCTCCTGAATGAGCGGTCACGTGGTACCGCTCATTAAGGTCATGAATATGCGCATATTCATTACCTTAATGAGCGGTATCACATGACCGCTCACGCAGGAAGAAGGTGCTGCGCCGGGAGTCGGGACAGAGGCAGAGGGATGTCGGCGCGGCCGTGCGGTGTGTGGGACAGGTGATGCCGCTCAGGTGAGTATGAGGGACGGGGGGGACGGGGGGGTGAAGGAGGACATAAGCCGGTGCGCCAAGCAGGAGCGGGAGCGGGTGGGTGGTGGAGAGAAACAATGCGTACAAGAGGGGGGAATATGAGCCAGAGCCATGCATTCAGGAGGGGGAATATGAGCCATGCATTTGGGGGGGATATGAGCCAGAGCCATGCATACAGGAGGGGGGAATATGAGCCATGCATTCAGGGGGGATATGAGCCAGAGCCATGCATTCAGGAGGGGGGAATATGAGCCATGCATGGGGGGGGATATGAGCCAGAGCCATGCATACAGGAGGGGGAATATGAGCCATGCATTCAGGGGTTGGGATATGAGCCAGAGCCATGCATACAGGAGGGTGAATATGAGCCATGCATACAGGAGGGGTGGATATGAGCCGCCATGCATACAGAGGGGGAGGAGGTCATTATACAGTATTGAGCATCATGTGGGATCATTATACAGTATGGAGAACTGCGTGTGGCCCTTATACAGTATTTAGCATCATGTGTGGCCATTATACAGTATTGAGCATCATGTGTGGCCATTATACAGTGTGGAACATCATGTGTGGCCATTATACAATGTGGAGCATAATTTGTGGCCGTTATACAGTATGGAGCATCATGTGTGGCCGTTATACAGTATGAAGCATCATGTGTGGCCGTTATAAAGTATGGAGCATCATTTGTGGCCATTATACAGTACTGAGCATCATGTGGGATCATTAAACAGTATGGAGCACTGTGTGGCCATTTTACAGTATGGAGCGCTATATGTGGCCATTATACAGTATGGAGCACTGTGTGGCCATTATACATTATGGAGCATCATGTGTGGCCATTATACACTATGGAGCATCATGTGTGGCCATTATACAGTAATGAGCATTATGTGTGGCCATTATACAGTATGGAGAACTGTGTGTGGCCATTATACAGTATGGAGCATCATGTGTGGCTATTATGTGTGGCCATATTTCTTTTTGTTTATAATTATTGTATATAAAACAGTGTGATCAGCAGTGCTAAATGGCTGTGGTTGGGACGTGGATATGGGTGTGACTAGTGAAATGGGTGTGGTCAGAGGGGTGGCCTAAAATTTGCCACGGCGCACTACGCGCCGCAAACTTTATACCTCCCTCCCTTCTTCAAAAGTTGGGAGGTATGGTACCGCATTTGCCAGATCAAGGCAAGTACCGGCGCAAATCCCATAAGGAATAAACGAGGCCAAATGCAGTGTTGCTGTAAGTGATCTGTTACACGGCAGATGCAGAAAAACTGCCCGACCTGCTGCAAAAGGCGACTTTCACATCAGCGATTCTTGCCAAAGTCACTGCCAATAGTGTCATACTCACCAAAGGGGGAGGCAGCACTAAAAGTGCCTAGGGCAGCAGAAAATCTAAATACGGCCCTGGGGGGCTACATTATATTCTGTGGGGGGACTGCATTATACTCAGGGTACTACATTATATTATGGGGGGCTACAGTATACTCTATGGGGGGCTTCATTATATTCTGTGGTGGAACTGCATTCTCTCAGGGGACTACATTATATTCTGTGAGGGGGCTACCCCAACCCTTGCTACATTATTAAGACATGAACTACCTTATATTATACCCTGATATTAGCACTTTTTACGGCACAATTGGTGGTCTTGTATCTATTTCTATGTAGCTACATAGTGGGCCCCAAGAATGATTTTCTCTGGTGGGCCCAAGGTGCTCCAGTCCGACGCTGCTTGTGTGAGGTTTGTAGTAGTCTCTCAAGTTTGTGTTTCCTTGGCTGGAATGTGTGCCTGTGGGTTGGGAAGTGAATGCTGAACTAGACACTGAATGCCCTGTTAGACAGGAGCTGCTACAGGACAGGTTCCAAGTTTAATAATGATGTTTCTGCTGTGCCTGCCAGCAGTGATTTCTCTAAAATATATAGCTCTGGGATAGCGGGAAGAATTTTTCTGAAACTGTTCACGAAAGAGGCCATGTGAGACTTTCTGCCAAGGAATATATGGATCCAGTGCCAAGAAAAAGCAAGTGCTGGTTTATGTTAATATAATGGTCGATTTGCATGAGACATGATTACCTCTGCTATCTAGAGTCAATTTATCTTACAAATAATCTCTTTATCTGTTAGTGACAACATTCTACTTACTAATCAGCTAATCTTCCTATCAGATAAATGTTGTCTGGCATGTGGACAACCTTATAAATATCAGACTGTATACCAAAAAAGAACCACTTGAAAAAAATATGTATATAAATAAAACCAAAAATAATCACGTAAACAATTATATTCAAAATATAAATTAGTTTATTGAAGACACCAATCCAATTTAGCACAAAAACATGATTAAAAAACATATACAACAAGTCTAAAAAACAAGGGGAGCAGAGCACCACCCATAATCTGAATTAATTACCAAAATAGCATACGGTGCTATGCAAATCCAACTACCATAAACAGGGAAACACGTATTTCATACTCACAATCTCATAAATAATAATAAATTAATAAAGTGCTTATAGATATGTATCCAAATCCAAGTAGTATCATGTGACGTGCATAAGTAATAGGGTTTGTGACGCCCAGGAGACCGGGGTACCCAGCACCGGACCAATGGGGTCTGTCTCTTGAGGGAGATGTCACAGGTGGCTTGACCCGGTGCTGTGGTCTCAGCAATGCACAGTGAAAGGGGTATCGTGAGGGAACAGGCACTTACTTGATCAGCAGCAGGTTCTCCCAGCGGTGATGATCCCGATCCTGGATAGATGGCTATTGTCCAAATGAAAGACTGAGGCACTGAAACGTTTAACCAGTTTACTTCAACATAAAGGGAATTACAACCAGTCCTGTCACTGGAGTCTGTATGGGAACTCTGAGTTACTTTGACCCTGCCGGGGTCTTCGCCTCTTATTGTACGCAGTTTCTGTGTGGCCCTGCTGCTGTATGTGAACTGGCTGCCGGCCCAATCTGTCCCCTCCGGGTCCTGGTTCAACGGGCAACCCGAGTCCTTTTATCGGCTTACCCCCTCCGGGAGTACCGCTGAACTCTGTGTCTGTTGCTGCGTCCGGCCCTAGTGAAGCTGATATCACCTCACGTTTTTCCGGTTGCTGTATTATATATAATGAATACAGCCACGGATCCGGTATCTTTCTTTGCGCCTGTTCTGGGTAGTGATTAGGGTTGAGCGACCTTCACTTTTATAGGATCGGGTCGGGTTTCACGAAACCCGACTTTTGGAAAAGTCGGGTCGAGTGAAATCGGCCGATCCTATAAAAAAGTCGGGGTCGGGGTCGGCCGAAACTCGAAACCCAATGCAGTGCATTGGGTTTCCATGGTTCCCAGGGTCTGAAGGAGCGGAAACTCTCCTTCAGGCCCTGGGATCCATATTTAAGTGTAAAATATAGAATTAAAATAAAAAATATTGCAATACTTACCCTCTGACGCGCCCTGGTACTAACCGGCAGCCTTCCTCCTTCGAATCCGCGCTTCTAGGACCTTGCCGTGACGTCGCGGTGACGTCGCGGCTTGTGATTGGCCGCGCGGCCGCCCATGTGACCGCTCGCGCGGCCAATCACAAGCCGCGACGTCACCCGCGACGTCACCGAAGGTCCTGGAAGGGCTGATTCTTAGGAAGGAAGGCTGTCGGAAGGAAGCAGGGCGCTTCCGAGGGTGAGTATATACCTAATAGGAATATACTCACCCTCGGAAGCGCCCTGCTTCCTTCCGACAGCCTTCCTTCCTAAGAATCAGCCCTTCCAGGACCTTCGGTGACGTCGCGGGTGACGTCGCGGCTTGTGATTGGCCGCGCGAGCGGTCACATGGGCGGCCGCGCGGCCAATCACAAGCCGCGACGTCACCGCGACGTCACGGCAAGGTCCTAGAAGCGCGGATTCGAAGGAGGAAGGCTGCCGGTTAGTACCAGGGCGCGTCAGAGGGTAAGTATTGCAATATTTTTTATTTTAATTCTATATTTTACACTTTAATCTGAATTCCGATACCAATTCCCGATATCTTAAACATATCGGGAATCGGGATCGGAATTCCGATTCCAGATTCAAAAGATCGCCGACTTCATGGCCGACCCCCCACTGGGGTCGGGTCGGGTTTCATGAAACCCGACCTTGCCAAAAGTCGGCGACTTTTGAACAATTTCGACCCGTTTCGCTCAACCCTAGTAGTGATTAATGCTACCTGGTTCTCACAATGTCCTTTTTCTCTGTCCCTCTTCTCCTCAGGCCGGTGATTTGGGCCTGGAAACCGTCATAGGGCTGTTAGAAATTCAGCTGTATGACCTCTCACTTTCAGCTCCTTAGCCCAACTGCCAGTTCTTTTCTCAGACCAGAATGGATCAAGGGGAGTCTCTGGAGCTCCCCCTTCTGGCCGGAGGTGATAGTGCAGTCTTGCTATTTTAGTATTTGTATTTAGTGTCAGTAACTATTTTTGTGGCAAATACCCCTAGGGGCGCCACAGGTACATGTAGCCCCAAAATATATTATAAAGTGCATATAAATAAATCACATATAATAGTTCCTAATAAGGGAATAACTAAAACATGATGAAAACATCCATACACTAACCAGGATTCATTTCCCACGTGGTGCTACTGCTACCCAACACTCCAACGCGCGTTTCACACGTTGCTTCGTTAGGGAGTGATAGGGAATGAGGGCTACAACCGGGTAAATATGGGTCCACATAATCAGATATAGCCAATAGCATAATTCTCACCCACGTGTGTACTAACCGGCGCTTGATTCACCGCCACAAATCACGCCACCATGTCACCGGCCCTGCGGCAACGTCACTAGAGGGCGCAGTCGCACCGTCTGCAACGTCACAGGCAAGGCACGTGACCAGGTATGCGTGCAGGGAAGGCAGACCAAGCGCACAACACCCGAGCGGCCATTGGAGATGATGGCAAAAGAAAGGGCATAGGAGGACGTAACAAGGCACATGACAGGTATGAATAGAGAAGGTAGATCATGCACACAACATCAGAGCGGCCATAGGGGACAAGGGCAAAAGTGAGGGCATAGAAAAAATGATAAAAAATGAAAGTGCACTTAAAGACATAACAACCACAAATTATCAATCTCATATACATCGATAATAAATACCCATACAATCATTTATATTACAAATAAGAAACACCAGCACATATTGATATAAAACAAGTGCAGACTATAATGTGTAAATAATAATAAATACAATGAATACCCTACAAATTAGTATATAGTACATAATAAAAAAACCCAGATAAATATGATATAGACACAATCCAAAATACAATATCAATAAATAGTGAAAAAAAATATATAAAATAAATGTGAAAAAGGGGGGTTCTTGTTATAAATAAAAGTGTTTCCAATATATATATTCTCTCCAATGGACTCCTTCTTCATATTCATACAGTCTTTTAATCAAGATCAGTCCTATTATATAAATAATAGTGAACCTAAGATACTAAAACAGAAAACAAGTTATAGAAAAACATTTAGCCGGCATATAGATCCCTCATAAAAGAGATTAAAATAAATAAAACAATTTTTAGTTTAAAAACAAAAAGAACAATATATATACAAAAATCTCATAATATAATCATTAATCATTCAAATATATATATAGAGTATATATGATATATATATAATTACCGTAGCAAAGAGGCTAATGACCAAGGACAGAGGGAACACAACCAGGACTATAAGAAGCTGGAGAAGCCCCATTGGTCATTAGGCCAAGTGGCTTCATTGTTCTAAGTGTCGTTATCCTTCTGTGCCAACCTGTTCATCAAATGACCACCACGAGCCCCCAAGTGGACAACATCAATACCTTTCACTTGCATGTCGATTGTTCCCGTAGGATGAAATTCCCGATAATGAGAGGGTATTGTTTTTAACCCTAAAACGCATACCTGGGGCCTCGCAGGCCTGCCAGGTTACTTGTTTTCTATTTTCTGTAAAAGTACTTCAGTTAGAATTTAGAAAATCTAGGTAATCCTCAGGTATATAGTTGTTAGTAATTTCCAGTTATTCATATATTTTTATGTTACAGACATTTCGGCATAACAACCTTTTTTTGGGACTACCCCATATTCACGCACCTGGGGCCTTTTAGGCCTGTACTAGGTTTACATGTGATACTCAGTCTTTTTGTCTGTATTGCTGCTGGAGAAGAACTTTTATGACTCTGCTATTGCTGGGAAGAGTGTGGATTCTGCATGACAACATGATAAGTATGGCATAACAATTTTCTGGATGTGCGATTCAGCAAGCTATTATGGGATGAATGGTCTGATTTACTTTGGCAAAGAAGCTGATGCTCCAGTCCAGAAAGACCTATGTTCCGACATAGTAAAAACACTTGCTCTACCAATTTTCAATTCAGGAAAAAATATTGCAATGGATAATTACTTTACCAATTTTGAAATGGCCAACTTTTTGCTTCAAAAGCAACTTACACTTGGTACTATGAGGCCAAACCGCCGTGAAATTCCTCCAATTATGAAGCACAATGCACAGCGAACAATCTACAAGAGTGTATTCAGTTTCTGCAATCAAGCAACAATGGTGTCTTATAAAGCCAAGAAAGACAAATCCGTGATATTACTGAGTACAATGCATCATGATGGAAGTACTGACACCAATGACAGGAAAAAAAACCTGAAATCATACTGCATTATAATAAGACAAAAGGAGGTGTCTACAAGATGGACGAAATGATTGGAGAGTATTCGTGCAAAAGGCAGACTAAACGTTGACCTGTTGCTCTTTTTTCCAATATCCTTGATGTGTCAGCCCTCAATAGCTACATTGTTTATTGTCAAACTAATCCAGAATTCTATGCCAACAGGAAAGACAAGAGACGTCTATTTTTGACAGAACATTGTTATGAACTTTTGATGCGTACTATGATGGAGAGAAGCAGCATGATATGCTTATCAAGGCAAATTAGGGAGGCAATGATCCGATGTGGAATACGCTTTCTGGAACATCCAGTGCAAAGAGAAAAAAAAAGAAAGCGCTGCTATATTTGTCCAGCAAAGAAGGAAAGAAAATCGGAGCGTTTCTGTTCTACTTGCGGACAAAATGTATGCAAGGAACATTCAGCCGAAAAAATAATATGCGAGAATTGTCGGGGGAATATGTAAAGTTACAAATAAATATTCCTGCACCAAGTTTGCTACAACCAAAAAATGTTTTCATAAAAAAATTGCATATAGAATGCCTATATTTGGCGTGCCCGTTTACTTACTTTTTTGTTGTTTTATGCACATAATTATGTTTTGAAATATACACATCTTAGGCTGTGTTCCCAGTAGCGCTGGGGTTCGCCGGAAGGGGATCCATAATGGATCTGACCTCCTGGTAACTCCAGCTAAGGCTGCCGGAATGGCGGGATTCTGCCAGCCTTAGCTGGGTTCAACAGGAGGTCAGATCCATTACGAATCCCCTCCTGGCGGACCCCAGCGCTAGTTGGAATGCATCCTTACCTTGCAATTGTAAAATAAATTTTGAAAAGTATTTTTATTTGAGTTATTCGGTGTTATTTGCACACAGGCCTAAAAGGCCCCAGGTGCGTGAATATTAGGTAGTCCCAAAAAGAGGTTGTTATACCGAAATGCCTATAGCATAAAAATATATGAACAACAGAAAATTACTAACAACTATATACCTGAGGAATACCTAGAATTTCAAAATTCTAACTAAAGTAATTTTACAGAAAATAGAAAACAAGTAACCTGGCAGGCCTGCGAGGCCCCAGGTATGCATCCGCCAGCCTTAGCTGGGGTCACCAGGAGGTCAGATCCATTACAGAATCCCATCCTGGCGGACCCCTGCGCTAGTGGGAATGCATCCTTACTTTGCAATAAACTTTGAAAAGTATTTTTATTTGAGTTATTCCATGATAATTGTAAACAGGCCTCAAAGGCCCCATGTGCGTGAATGTGGGTATGCGTTCTAGGGTTAACTTAGAAACTTCTTCTTTGTGTGAATCCTCAAACCCAATCAATCTAGCTGCTCATATACAGTATCCCTTATATGCTCCAAGATGCGTACACGTAGTTGTCTCGATGTGAGGCCTATATAAATAAGCCCACATGGACAAGTGATGTAATACACTCCTGATGTAGTTCTACAATTAATAGGGTGTACTATCCTAAAGGTGTGAGAATATGAGGAGTTCACAAACACATCAGCCTTAACCTTGTACCTACATGCACTAAACCCACCACATGTTCGTGAGCCCCAAGCAGGTCCCTTGGAGTTGAAAATGAATTGCGACCTAGGAGGACTATAATGACTATGTGTGATCATCTCACCTATGGTCTTGCTCCTCCTTGCAACAATCCGTGGTGTATCTTCAATCAATTTAGTCAATTCCAGATCCTCTTTCAATATACATAGTTACATAGTTACATAGTTATTAAGGTTGAAGGAATAATAATAATAATAATAATCTTTATTTATATAGCGCCAACATATTCCGCAGCGCTTTACAGTTTAACAGTTTCAAACACAAAAGTCATAAGTAACAACGTTAACAATACAATAATTAAAGCAAAATAAGACGACCCTGCTCGTGAGAGCTTACAAGGAAGACTATATGTCAATCTAGTTCAACCCATAGCCTAACCTAACATGCCCTAACATGTTGATCCAGAGGAAGGCCAGAAACGATTCATGATGTCACCCATGTCCCTCATTCTGCTATGATAATTAGTGTTGAGCGATACCGTCCGATACTTGAAAGTATCGGTATCGGATAGTATCGGCCGATACCCGAAAAGTATCGGATATCGCCGATACCGATATCCGATACCAATACAAGTCAATGGGATACCAAGTATCGGAAGGTATTCTGATGGTTCCCAGGGTCTGAAGGAGAGGAAACTCTCCTTCAGGCCCTGGGATCCATATTAATGTGTAAAATAAAGAATTAAAATAAAAAATATTGATATATTCACCTCTCCGGCGGCCCCTGGACATCACGCGGGTAACCGGCAGGCTTCTTTGTTTAAAATGCGCGCGTTTAGGACCTGAGGAATGACGTCGCGGCTTCTGATTGGTCGCGTGCCGCCCATGTGACCGCGACGCGACCAATCAGAAGCCGCGACGTCATTCCTCAGGTCCTAAACGCGCTCATACTAGGAATTTAGGGCCTGAGGAATGACGTCGCGGCTTCTGATTGGTCGCGTCGCGGTCACATGGGCGGCACGCGACCAATCAGAAGCCGGACGTCATTCCTCAGGTCCTAAACGCGCGCATTTTAAATAAAGAAGCCTGCCGGTTACCCGCGTGATGTCCAGGGGCCGCCGGAGAGGTGAATATATCAATATTTTTTATTTTAATTCTTTATTTTACACCTCACTATGGATCCGATACCGATACCCGATACCACAAAAGTATCGGATCTCGGTATCGGAATTCCGATACCGCAAGTATCGGCCGATACCCGATACTTGCGGTATCGGAATGCTCAACACTAATGATAATTAGTGATAATCTGCAGTTGTGGCTCCTCTTTTCCCCACATTTGGTTATGAAGAAGGCTGTCACGGCTCCTATCTTTAGCTTGTTGATATCCCTTTTCCACATCCTCCATCACATAGCCCCGACGGAAAAATCGTTGCTTTAAATCTTGAGCCTGGTTCTCAAATTCCTCCTCAGAGTCACAAATCCTTCTGGCTCTAATAAATTGTCCCTTAGAGATCGCCTTAATAGTGTGTCTTGGATGTGCAGATCTTGCGTGTAACAAGGAGTTTGTGCTCATTTCTTTGCGATAAATGGTACTATGGATATTACACAATTGGTCAACAGAAAGTTGAAGATCCAGGAAATCTATTTTGCTCTCTGCCACTTTAAAGGTAAGCTTGATTTTCCAATCATTGGCATTGAGGTATGTCAAGAAGTCATCCAATTCCGTTATACTCCCCTGCCAAATAATAAGGACATCGTCGATAAAGCGCATCCAACTTAAAACGGTTGGGCCCAATACATTAGATGAATATGATAACATATATTCACGTTCCCAGTGGCCCATAAATAAGTTTGCGTATGAGGGCGCAAAGCACGCCCCCATCGCCACTCCCCGTTTCTGTTTGAAATAACGGTCCTTAAAAATGAAGTAATTGTGAGTAAGTGCATACTCCAACAACTCCAATAGGAGTTCCAATAAATCCAAATCCATACCCTTATTTAGTAGAAAGAATCTAACAGCCGCAATTCCCTTCTGGTGCTCGATACAAGTATATAGCGATTCTACGTCACCAGAGATGAACAACATATCCGGTTCAAAGGTGATACCCTGTATCCTCCTTAACACCACACCAGAATCTTTAATGTATGATGGTAGTTCAACCACACATAGCTTTAAATAATAGTCCAAAAAACGAAAGATCATTTCATTTAATCCACCACACCCGGAGACAATAGGTCTTCCGGGTGGATTCGAAAGACTTTTATGAACTTTGGGTAAAAAATATATGGTTAAAACCACTGGAAAGGCAACCCGTAGTCCTTCCCATACCATTTTAGTAATGCACCCATTTTCCAGTGCAACATCAAGGATATGAAACAGTTGTGTCTGAAAGGTGGATGTGGGGTCCGATGCCAATCTCTGATAACAAGTATCATCATTTAGTTATTTAAAGGCCTCTTTCTCATATAATTGTACCGGCCAAACCACCACATTACCACCCTTATCGGCGGGCTTAAATACCACCTGTTTCATATCCTTGAGTTCCTGTAGGGCCTTCCGTTGTATACGAGTCAAATTGTCATACGGTCTTCTAGTCTGCAGCTGGTATAACTCGTTACAGACCATTCTCACAAAAACCTCAATAGAGGAGCTCAAAGTTATTGGTGGAAATGTTTTGGACCTCTTTTTAATAAAATCAGGAAACTTACCCTGCTCTGATTCCTGTTGTTCTAGGAGAAGGTTTTCTAATACCCAGAGCGCTTCCAATTCCGCCTCTGTTGAGAAAGGTGTATTATTCTTACTGTGGAGTTTCTTCAAAATTAATTTACGGACAAAAAGAAATACATCCTTGATAGCCACAAAAGTGTCAAAGTTAGATGTTGGGCAGAACGTTAAACCCAAAGTCAACACGGATTGCTGAGCTGATGTAAGAACAATATCAGACAGGTTAATTACCTTGAGCTCATTGCCTTGTTTGAAATCCTGGAATTTATTATTTTTGTTACGACCATTGGTCATCTGACGGGTATTATAACGTCTTAAATCCATCGCCGGTTCTCTGATACTAGTACTGGCTGAAATATGTGATGAGCTACTTGAGATGGAGGTGACAGAATTTGTTCGAGAGCGATTTTGTTGTCATTTCCATCTATATACCCTTTTAGTATCATAATCCACCTGATCACGCTGGAATTTCTGCATCTTGGACTTTTTCAAATCATCCTCCCATCTAATATAACTTTTATTAAGATCTTCCTCAAAAGCACACAGCTCGGTAACAGTAAATTTATTCTCTAGCTTCTCCTGTAGAGGTTGTATTTATCCCTCCAATAATTCTAGTTTCTTCTGATCAAATGAAATCAATAATTAAAAAAAAACTCTGGAACATTTCTCACACGCCTCCTCCCATTTCTGTATAATAACCGTATCCTCAATGGGGAATGAGGGGAAGACCTGGACCCGTAATCCTCGTGGAACCAGTCCATGTTGCAAATATTGTTCCAATGTTTTGCAATTCCACCATGTCTTGGTGCGTTTAAACAACAAGTCCCTCAATCGCTGACCATCAACCTCTATGCCATCATTAATCTCTTTAGTCTTATCAGAATTATTTGCAAATATAGTAGATAATTGTGTAAGCCAGTTGGTGTCCCGCCTTTTATAGCCCATTGTAGGTAAGGTTCCTCCTAAAAAACAGAATAAACTTTAAACCAAAAAAATAGGAGCACA